>NW_006921668.1:1509701-1541585 GCF_000298275.1 Orycteropus afer afer | reverse complement strand
GGAGGGGTCGCTATGAGTCGGGTCTGACTCGATGGCACATAACAACAACGACAAATCTTTACAGAAGTAGATTGCCCAGTCTTCCTTCCATGGAGTGGCTGGTGGGTTTGAACCGACAGCCTTCTGGTTAGCAATCAAATGCCTTAGACACTGTGCCACCAGAGCGCCAGCTCCCATGCTGATAGTGTCTCACTAATATAACAAAGAGAATCCTATTTCCAGATAGGATTATATCAAAAGGTATATGGGTTAGGATTCCTACATATATTCTGAGGACTCAATTCAATCTCTAATTAAATTTGAGTTGAAAGAACTTTCAAGATATGCTCTGAAGTTAATTCCAGCTTATAGTGACCCTATAGAGCAGAGATGAATTGCCCCATAGGGTTTTCAAGGCTGTAATCTATATTGAAGCACACTGTCACGTCTTTCTCCCATGGAGCAGCTCATTGTTTCAAACCACTGACCTTTTAGTTAGCAGCAGAGCATTTAACTGCTGCACCATCAGGGCTCTTTAACCTTCAAGATAGTCCAGGCAAGTTCCTCTCACAACACAGTTGAAAGCCTAAAGCTCCACCCTTCCATGGTCGTGGGCTAGAGAGTTTAGAACCAGAAGCTCATGTCCTGATTTGTGACTACTCTTGCACTTCTTCCAATGGGGCTTTCTGATGAAATTGCCACTTTAGTGATACTGTAGTTCCTACTTCACAAATCTATTCTGATTATTTCCAAGGTCTATGACACGATCAGTTGCAAAAGAGAAATGTGTGTTTTTCCTTTGTTTTGTTTTGTTTGAGCTTCTTTTTTGATGGGGGGAGGAGGGTTTCATGGCTTCTGCATATAAGACATGTCATGAAGGGCAATGTAAGAGACAGATTCAGGAAGTGAAGAAATTGGACACATTGTGGAGAAGGAAACGTCTTGTCTTAAGAGGAAAAATGTCTTGTACTTTATTATTTTTTTAATCGTTCAATATGTGATCTATTTTTTTCGTATTCTTTTTGGATCTGAATTTTTTCCTAGTGGTTTCATTCATACCTATAACATCACATAATTCATTGTAATATGAATTAGCAAAAAAATCACCCCTGTGTATTAGCTCAGGGTTGTGTATTTCTTCATAGCAAGCTGAGAGACATTAGCTCCTTCACCCCACCCCACCACACTGCCAAAAAAAAGCTCTCGCCTGGCATACTCAAATGTGTTCATTTCCAATTGTTTTTAAAATAGCCCAAATAAGCAGATTTTTAGCCACTTCAACTCTGCCTTCTTTACATACTCCATGAAACTGAAGTCAATATCTGATAGCCCTAGATAAGATAAAACACTGTAATTAAAAGAGGTCTATTGGTTTTATGATGTTGCTGTCCTTTGGAACTCTTTGGCCCAGAGACCCCCACCCCCCACCCCACCTTGCTGCTAGAAGATGGACATTTACCATTTCTCCCCCTCCCTTCTCTTCATCCCTGGGGTTTTTCATGGCTTCCTTCCCTTCTGGTGCCTCCCTGTACCACTTGCCTCTAGACAACCTCCTTGTGTTCTTTCCATTTCTCTTTCTCTTTGTTGGTTTTGAGTAATTAAAAAGGAGAAGTGTGAAATGCCAACTTCATATCACCATCATCAAACTGGAAGTCATGAAATCATGAGAGAATCAAATTTTGCAATGAAAACGTCATTTAGTGCAATAAAAAGAAAAGGATATATGTGTTTTATTGACTCTACAAAGGTATTTGGCTGTGTGTATCATAACAAATTATAGATAACATTGCACAGAATGGGAATTCCAGAATATATGATTGTGTCATGGTAATCTGTACATAGACCAACAGGCAGTCTTTTGAACAAAACAAGGAGATATTGCATGGTTTAAAATTAAGAAAGGTATGCATTTAGGTTGTATCCTTTTACCACACTTATTCAATATGCTTGCTGAGCAAATAATCCAAGCAACTGGACTATATGAAGAAAAACACAGCATCTGGATTGGAGGAAGACTCATTAACGAAATGTGGTATGCAGATACAGATGACACAACCTTGCTTGCTGAAAGCAAAGAGGATTGAACCACTTTCTGATGAAGATCAAAGACTACAGCTTTCATTATGGATAATATCTTAACAAAAAGAAAACAAAAATTCTCGCAACATCATGATAAACAAAAGTTTGAAATTGTCAAGGATTTCATTTTACTTGGATCCATAATCAACACCTATGGAAGCAGCAGTCAAGATACCAAACATGTTTCATTGAGCAAAACTGCTGCAAAAGACCTCTTTGAAGTGTTAAAAAATCAAAAATATCACTTTGAGGACTAAGTTGTTCCTGACTCGAGCCATGGTATTTTCAATAGCCTCATATGCACACAAAAGCTGGACAATGAATAAGGAAGACCGAAGAAAAATTGATTTATTGAATTATGGTGTTGGCAAAGAATATTGATTATACCATGGACTGCCAGAACAAACAAATCTGTCTTGGAAGAAGAAAGGCAGAATACTCCTGAGAAAGGAGGATGGTAAGACTTTGTCTCATGCACCTTGGACATGTTATCAGTATGGACCAGTCCCTCACAAAAGCCAACACTCTGGGTAAAGCAGAGGGTGAGGGAGAAAGAGAAGACCCTCAATGAGATGAATTGACACAGTGGTGGCAACAATAGGCTTTAATATAGCAGTGATTGTGAGGATGAATAGGTGTGGGCAGTGTTTTGTTCTATTGGACAGAGTCACTGTGAGTCTGAACCAACTCAATGGACCCTAACAACAACAAGGAAATTCAACAGTAGAATGTCTGTTCTTCATAAGGGAAACCACAGTATAACTACATATTCTTGAGTTCTGATTTGCTTTTCACACTGGCTACTATTTCTATCAGGAAATCCATGACTAAAATCATCTTGTTTGGCATAAATTGGTAACAAGGAGGTCATTTTATTTCAGTTCCAAATATTTGTCATTGTAATGGATGCTATAGATCCAATTAGAATAACTATAATTTTTAAAAAGCTTTCTTTTAATAGCAGTTATCACATCATAGTATTGAATATATTGATTTTTATTTTAAAATAAAATTATAAAGGGAAAACAGAAATATTCAGCAGGGGAAAAGAACTAGCTTTCAGACTTTGACAGTCAGCTTCTTTTTATTTGTGGGTGGCAGAAAGACTGGTTAGACAAGAGAATTTTCACTGCTGAAAGCATCACAAAATCAGCTGTCACACTTGACATTAATGTTAATTGTGGATAAACCGAATCTTCTGACAGATTTTCTGCAGCCAATAATTTAGTAAAAGTGCTCTGCTTTGGAAAGCCAAGAATGTCAGCTAAAGGTCAGCTCCCAGGGCATTGAAATGCCCCCTTTCTTTACAGGATGTTAAATTGAACTACTTCTGCTTCAGTCTAAAACTGGAGAAAGCAAACAATAGGTCCTAAGTGCCTCCACATTACATAGGGAAGTGCAAGACCATCTCTACCAAACTTGCAAAGTGAATGGTGAGAAACCATTTTGGGAATATGAAAGGATTAAAGCTGAAAGGATCAGAAAGCAAATTTACTGCAGAAAGTTATGGAGTGTTTTAACATTTTCTCTTCCCATCAGGGAGGAGAAGGCAAATAAGTGGGGCTTCTAGTAAATCACAAGTGAGTTTGGCCTGTATTTTCTGGCATATGTGGGGCACAAGACAGATGCGAGCACCTTGCCTGAAAACATCTAAGGCAAGAGACTGAATCCCATGGCTAAAGAGTAAAAAACTACATTAGGAGTAGACTACTACTCTTCTGATGTCAGACAAGAATATGTGTTTTTTGTGGTGAGATGTGGGCCACGTAGGGAAAGAAAGCTAAGCTGGAGTTGCCTTAAAGTGTATGATGGAACCTCAAAAGAGAGAATCCTTTTGGGGTGGACCACTGGATAACCAAAACACACATCATGAAAATTGTAGTTAGAAGACATCAGTAAGAGTATTTGTGTGGAAGCCACAACAGCCCTGACAGAAAAATAATCAGTACTGGGAATCTGCCATAGAAAGAGGGCAACAGTGCAAGGTTTGGTCCCCTCTGCAGAGGCAACTACTGTTAAAGTTTCTATCATTACAGATTAGTTGTACCTATTCTAGAAATTCATTAAAAAGAATATTCATAATTATGTGCTCGTTCGGGTCTGACTTCTTTTGTTCAGAATAGTGTTTTAACATATATGTTGTAACATGTTAGTAGTTCTTTTATTCCTTCTTATGGCTGAATATATTCCATCTATGAATACTGACCCCCAACAAGATGGATTGACATGGTGGCTACAGAGATTAAAAACCAAACTCACTGCCATCGAGTCAATTCTGGCTCATAGCGACCCCTCCTTGGGTTTCTGAGGCAGTATCTCTACGGAAGAGAAAATTGACCAGTCTTCCTTCCGAGGAGTGGTTGGTGGGTTTGAACCACCAGCCTTTTGGGTAGCAGTCAAATGCCTTAGGCACTACAGCACCAGAGCTCCTGGCTGCAGTGTGGGCTCAGGTATAGTAGGGATCGTGAGTCTGGCACAGGACCAGACAGTGTTTTGTTCTGTTGTACATAATAAAGTTGCTATGAGTCAGAGACAACTCGATGGCACATGACAACAATGAATATTGCTCAATTTGTGTATATGTAAATTCTGTTTATTTTGTTTTTATATTTAATCTATCTTCCAACTTTAACTAATTTTTTATATATCATGTAAAGCAGAGAATGAGGTTCATTTTCTTTTTCATCCAGACACCCAGTTGTTCCTGCACCATTTGTTGCAAAGACTCATTTCCCCAGTTGAATTATGATGGTGTTTTACTGTATGTCTGTTGATTATATTTTCCAATTCCTATTGGTGTATGACAAATTACCACAAAAATTAGTGGGTATTTTGGGAGTCAAATATTTGAGAAGGGCTCAGCTTGATAGCACTTAAATAGAGTTTTGCATGTGGATGCAGTCAGGTGTTATATGGAAATACAATGATCTGAACATTCAATTAGGCTGGACATCCACTATTACTCACTCACATGAGTGGTAGTTGATGTGGGCTGTCTGCTGGGAACTCAGGTAAGGATATCAACCAAAGTGTGTAAACATGACCTCTCCAGCATGGTAATCAAAGGATAGCAAAAAATCTTACAAAGTGAATAGCTTTGCCAAGAGGGAAACTTGACAGAAGTTCATGGCCTTTTATGATCTATCAGTCTCAGAAATTACATAGGCTTCCATCATAATTTTTTTGGTCAAAACAGTCAAAAGTCTATCTGGATTCAAGCAGACTTTGTATCTTTATAAGAGGAATATCTAAGAATTTGTAGCCAACCTTAAACACAACATGATATATGTGTGAGTATGTGTCTGGATTCTTTTCCTGCTCTACTGAACATTGAATATGATATTATCTATTCTCACCAGTAACAATACCTTGATTACAGTAATTTTATTTTTTCTGTTCTAGTACTTCCATTTTATAGTCTAGTTTCTCTGCTGAGATTTCCCAGCTTTTCAATAATTATGACAATATTTCTTTTTAATTATTGAATAGATTTATAATAGCTGTTTAAGTTCTGCTAGTTCCAACATCCCTGTTATCTCTAGATCTGTTTCTATTAATTATTTTTTCAACTGGCTATAGGTCACACTTTCCTACTTCTTTCTCTAAAGCCAGAGTAGCCCTTCTTGGGGTTTCAATGTAAAGCCTGAGTGTTAATAAGTTCTCTCTACCCTGGTTGGTTAGAACTTTAATGCTGCCCTGTACTCTGTTTTGTTGTTAGGTGCCATCAAGTCGGCTCTCACTCATATCTACCCTGTGTACACCAGAAGGAAACTGCCTGGTCTTGCACTATCCTCACGATTCCTATGTGGTCATATGTGGTAGTTAAGGTTGTGTGTCAACTTGGCTGTGCCTGGTTTTGAGTGGCTGGGCTGCTGGATGTAGTTATTCCCCATAATGAGACTGTTAATCAACTCCATGGTAGAATCTACTGTGAAGAACTAAATAGCTACCTTAGGGATGTACTCTGCTTCTAGTACATAAGAAGCCACTTTGAGAAAGGTCTCCAAGCTTTTGGGCCATCTGGATCCTGCATTTGGCTGAGTCTTCATCTCAATGGCCTGCCATGTTGTCTGCCAATCTTGGGATGGTTAATGGACTTGATTTGGTGTCCTGCTGTGTGTTTTGATAATTTTGGACTGTGACATTTTACTTGTTGCCTTCAGTTTGTCAACCTCAGCAGCTTTCTGAGTTAAGAGAAGCCTCCAGCTTCAGTGGGCCAGGAGCAAAAGGCAGAACTGAAGCCCAAGGTCAAGAGGGTTTCACCCAGCTCTTAGAGGTGGTACTTTGAACTTGGACTTCTAGCCTCCTGAACTGTAAGAGAATCAATCCTTGTTTGTTAAAACCTGTGGTATTTCTGTCAGAGCAGCACTAGAAAACCAAAACACCTTGCTATGCTTGAGCCTATCATTGGAGCCACTGTGTCAATCCATCTTATCGAGGGTCTTCCCTTCATCGCTGACCCTCTACTTTATCAATCATAATATCCTTCTCCAGGTACTGGTCCCTTCTGACAACATGACCAAAGCAGTTGAGACAAAGTCTGGACATTCTCACTTCCAAGGAGAATTCTGGCTGCACTTTTTCCAGGACAGATTTGTTCATTTTTCTGGTAGTCCATGGTATCTTCAGGAGTTCTGGTAGTGTAGTGCCTAAGACACTTGACTGCTAATCAGAAGGCTGGTGGTTCAAACCCACCAGCCACTCCTCAGAAAGAAGTTTGGGCAATCTACTTCCATAGTGATACTGCCTCAGAAACCCAAGGAGGGGGGTCGCTATGAGTTGGATCTGACTGGACAGCAGTGAGTTTGTTAGAATGAGTATCTTCAGTATTCTTCCCAATACCACTATTCAAAGGCATCAACTCTTCTTCAGTCTTCCTTATTTATGTACAGCTTTCACATGCATATGAGGTGAGTGAAAATACTATGGCTTGGGTCAGGCACACCTTGGTCTTCAAAGTGACATCTTTGCTTCTTAACACTGTAAAGAGATCTTTTGCAGCAGATTTACCTAATGCAAAATGATGATTTTCTGACTGCTATTTCCATGGGTGTTGACTATAGATCCAACTAAAATGAAATCCTGGACAATTCAATCTTTCTCCACTTATCATGATGTTGCTTACTGGTCCAGTTGTGAGGATTTTTGTTTTCTTTCTGTTGAGGTATAATCAATCCATACTGAAGACTATAGTCTTTGATCTTCATCAGTAAGTACTTCAAGTCATCTTTTCTTTCAGGAGGCAAGGTTGTGTCATGTGTATATTTCAGGTTGTTAATAGTTCTTCCTCCAATATTGATGCCATATTCTTCTTCATATAGTCCAGCTTCTTGGATTATTCACTCAGCATACAGATTGAATAAGTATGGTGAAAGGATACAGTGCCCCACTGTATACCCTTCTGATTTGAAACCACACAATACCCCCTTATTCTCTTCAAATGACAGCCTCTTGGTCTCTGTACAGGTTCCTCATGAGGACAATTAAGTGTTCTGGAATTCCCATTCTTCTCAATGTTACCCATAATTTGTTATGATTCACACAGTAGAATGCCTTTGCAGATTCAATAAAACACAGGTAGACATCTTTCTGGTTATTCTTTGCTTTTAGCTAAGATTCATCTGACATCAGCAATGGTATTCCACATCCTCTTCTAAATCCAGCTTGCACTTCTGGATGTTCCCTGTCAATGTACTGCTGCAACCATTTTTGAATTATCTTCAACAAGGTTTTACTTGTGTGTGATATTGATATTGTTCGATAATTTTCACATTCTGTTGGATCAGCTTATTTTGGAATGGGCATAAATAGTAATCTCTCCCAGTCACTTGTCCAGGTAGCTGTCTTCCAAATTTCTTGGCATAAACAAGTAAGCTCCTCCAGCACTGCACCCATTTGTTGAAACACCTCAATAGGTATTCCGTCAATTACTGGAGCTTTGTTTTTCGCCAGTTCCTTCTGTGTGTCTTGTACTGCCTTCTTCAATACCATCGGTTCTTGGCCATATGCTCCCTTCTGAAATGGTTGAAGGTTGAACATTTTTTTTGATACAATGACTCTGTGTATTCCTTCAATCTTCTTATGTTGCTTCCTGCGTTATTCAATATTTTGCCCATAGAATTCTTCAGTATTGCAACTTGAGATGAGTTTTTCTGCAGTTCTTGCAGATTCAGAAATGCCAAACATGTTCTTTCATTTTGGTTTTATAATTCCAAGTCTTTGCACATTTCATTATAATACTTTACTTTTTCTTCTCAAGCTGCCCTTTGAAATCTTCTGTTCAGCTCTTTTCTTTAATGATCCCTTCCATTCTCTTTAGCTACTCTACATTCAAGAGCAAATTTCAGAGTCTGTGCTGACATCCATGTTGGTCCCTTTTCCTTTCCTGTCTTTTTAATAGCCTTTGGCTTTCTTTGTGTACGATGTTCTTGATGTTATCCCACAACTTGCCTGGTCACTAGTGTTCAATGTGTCAAATCTCTTCTTCAGATGCTGTCTAAATTCAGATGGGATATACTCAAGGTAATATTTTGGCTCTCACGGACTTGTTTTAATTTTCTTCAGCCTCAACTTGAACTTGCATATGAGCCATTGATGGTCTTTTCCACTGTCAGCTCCTGGCCCTGTTCTGACTGATGATATTAAGATGTTTTCCATCACTTCTTTCCACAGATGTAGTTGTGTATTCCAGCTGGTGATAGCCACATGTATATATGCTGTTTGTGTTTTTGGAAAAATATAGTTGCAATGAACTGCAAAATTATATCATGTGATCTCTGGCGTCATTTATATCACCAAGGCCATATTTTTCAACAACTGTTGATTCATCTTTATTTACAGCTTAAGCATTGCAATGACCAATATATTTTGATTGCACATTTGGTCACTTTCAGACTGCAGAAGTTGGTAAAAATCTTTAATTTCTTCATCTTGGACTTTAGTGGTTGGTGCATAAACTTGAATAATAGTAGTATTAACTGGTCTTCCTTATAGGCATATAGATATTATCCTATCACTGACAGCATTGTGCTTGAGGATAGATCTTGAAACATTCTTTTTGATAACAAATGCAATGTCATTCCTCTTCAATTTGTCATTCCCAGCATAGTAGACCATATCATTGTCTCATTCAAAATGGACAGTTTCAGTCCATCTCAGGTCATTTATGTGTAGGATATTGATTTTTATGCATTCTATTTAATTTTTGACAACTTCCAATTTTCCTAGATTCATACTTCATGCATTCCACCTTCTGATTATTGATGAATGTTTGCAGCTGTTTTTGCCCACTTTGATTCATGTCCCATCAGCAAATTAATGTCCTGAAAGCTTTACTCCATCCACATCATTAAGGCCTACTCTACTTTGAGGAGGCAGCTCTTCCCTAGTCGTATTTTGAGTGCCTTCCAACTTGAGAGGCTCATTTTCTGTCACTGTGTCAGAGTATTTCACTGCTATTTCTAAGGTTTTTGGTGGCCAATTTTTTCAGAAGTGGATGGCGCCATCCTTCTTCTCAGTCTGTCTTAATCTGGAAACTCTGCTGAAACATGTCCACCATAGGTGACTTTACTGGCATTTGAAATACCTGTAGCATAGCCTCCAGCCTTAGAACAACACACAAGCCACCACAATATGACAAACTGACAGATGAGTGGTGGCTGATAGATTTCAGACTGAGAGAGTTCACTCTTTCAATATACCAGTTATATTATCATTTCAGAAACAATGTGTACATGGAATAAGAAAGAAGGTATTTTGGAAAAAGCACTGATACTGCCCTTTAATTAAGGAGTGAAGGCAATGGTGACCTGTAAAACTTTGCTTACAAAGGAGTGAGGTTGGAGTAAGTTGGGAGGGGAAAGAGCTGGGTTTGGATTCAGTCCCAGCTCAGTTCTTTATTAGCATTATTGAGCAAACCATTTAACCTCTCAAAATCAATACCTAACAAATAATATAATACTGGCACCTCATTTTTGTCATGAGCAGCAGATATGAAAGTTTTTGTAAACACTGTATACACGAGTTATTGTTAATAAGAACTTGATCTATGAGCTGTGCAATGTATAACAAAAGCTGTATGCTGGAGATCTGGATGTAGATTCTAGTCCCAACTCTATCTTCTCTAATTATATAATAATAATGATAGTACCTCCCATTTGTTCAGTAGCCACTAAATGCCTCACGCTGTTTTTGGAGTTTTAGCTCATTTACTCCTTAACATAAATGTGAGTGATAGGAATTATTACCCCAAGTTTGCAAATCAGGGAATCAAGGCTAAGCAAAGTTAAGGAACTTGCTCAAGGTCAAATAGCAAAACAAGAAATCCAAGAGAGTCTTTTGTTTTTCAAAAGTTTTAAGTTTTTCCCAAGTTTTAAGCTTTTCCTATTACAAGACATTGACCATAGCCAATCATCATTTCTCTAAACCCCAGGACTCTCTCCCATGAAATGAGAATTTTGAGCTGCATGATAAGTATTACTATCCCTTCCTATCTAAATATGCACAATTGCAACACAATTGATTTTCTAATCTGATTAAATCTCAGGTGTAAAGCAGCCTAATCTAAATGTGTCAATTAGTTGTATAACAGGGAAATGTTAAATTCTAGGAGTATAGTCGATCTGTTTTTCAAATTCAGTTTCTGTTCTCCTATAAGTAAATGCTTCAACCTGAACAACAATTTCTCATCTTATTCTAATCAATCACCTAAATCTTGGTACTCAACATTTTTTCCTCTCTATACCATCATATACATGGTGCCTTTCTAGCTACCTCATCTGTCATTGATTGCCGTAGAGTTGGAAGACATTTATCTTACATGGGTACATTTGAAAACGAGTTCCTCTGTGGATTCTGGCATGCGCTGTCATTTGAGATTCTCTGCAAAATCTCATTGCACAGCTGTTTGTGAATAGCACAGCTCATGGTGCAGACATTTTATTTCACCTTCTGGTCATTAGCACAAATAATCACTTTTCTCTCCTTATTTTTAAATACATACAATCCTGGCAATAATAGTACAAGTTTGCAGTGGCAGCTTTGGAATTGGCCTGAGAAGTGAGACAAGGGAAAACCTTCTTTTCTATGCTTTTTTTGACATGATTTTAAATGTGGACAGGATAGGAGGGAGAATACATTCCTGCCTGCCATGCAGAAGCAGAGACCAGTCTTTGAGATACTGAAAGGCCATTCCCCAAGCCTCCATGGACAGAGGGTATATCAGAGTAAGCACATAAAATACTCCCAGTGGAGGGAGATTTTCTCCAACTCCCTGACAATCATGACACAATGACAGTACAGATGGCACTGCACTGTGTATGTGAAAGGCACAGAAATGAAAAAGTTCAGCAACTAGGCCAGAGAGGTTGGTTGAACAAAGGGAGCTGCTTCCAAATCCTTCTGCTCTTTGTAGGAAATTGAAAGAACACTAACTGACTTATAGGACTGACATTATCCTGGCACAGACCTGGACCTACATCCCCAGGTTTTTCTGGTCCAAAATGTACTCAGTATCCTCTAGCTCAGGCCTCCAAGTATGATGGTAAAATGACCAGAAATGATGGGCCAATTTGGATGTCACCTGCAAATCATTAATTTCTCTCCCTGATGATTAACCACAAGGGTCACTCACAAATCATCCAGCTGAAATGTAGCCTTATAAGGCACTCTGCGTCCTACAGAAATTCAGTCGATCTCTAGTTCCAAACTTCTTTTTCACTCTCTTGAATTTAAAATTAATGCAGCACCACTGTTTGCTGCCATTATTGAACATTCTAAACTCTGAAATGTAATTGTATGCAAAATGTTAGTAGGGCACAAGATCAAGGACATGTATAAGACAATCTGACACATGCTGAGGCCATGTCAGAAAGGGCAAGTAGGAAAATAAATTGCTACTAGTAAGGGCATGAAAGAGCAGCAGGGCCACGCTTCACAAACACATTAGCATTGGAAGCAAAGAGTCTCCCTAATTATTGTGGTGAGAAGGGAAACGGAATAGAAAACAGCAAAAGGGTGGAGGCATGAAACATCTCCACCATCTTAAGATATATATCAAGCACTTGCAAATTAGTTTGATTTGCACATGCCTGAAATCATTTTATTTCCATTTTGACCAAAAGAAATAAAATTAAATTAAATTAAAAACTTCAAAGATCAGAAATCTAATGCTTACTCTATTTGAAAGAGAAAGGAAAGACAGCTGGTTTGGAAGTACTATATCAATTGCCTAAAGGGTATTTCTGGATGTCTCAAAGACACTGCACACTCAACCTATCCAAAACAAAATTCATGATATTTCCATCAAAAATGATCCATCTCCCAAAATATTTCTGTTCCAATGGCTCTATCATTCATTTCCCCAATCTCCAAGCTGTGAAATTTCTTATTTTATCTTTGGCTTATCTCTCTACCATCCTGAACTTAATTGTCACCAGTTTTGGTGGATTCTTGTTCTCCAAAATATTTCCTGATCTATTCCTCTCTCTGCATCTACTGCTTAGTCCTAATTTTCCATCTCACAACTTAACTCTTAACCATCCTCTCTGTTTGCCTCTCAGGATTGACTCATTTTGCACATGGCATGTATTTTGAAGTTTTTTTCCAAAAACACAAAATTCCCTTCTTTCTGTCTCATTAGCTCTTTATCTACTAGTTTAGTTCCACACAAGATGTCAAATCTTACGTGATGTGATCTGCTATCTTGGTTCTATCATCTTTTCTCTAGTCAATATCAAACCTCTCAGAATTTACCATTGTTTCCACCATCAAAGGTATCCTATTTTTTCGAGCAACCAGGCAGACACAAACACTGAAAATTAGCTCTACTTTGACCCAGACTCAATGAGCTTGTGCTTCAGTTCTTTTTTTTTTTTTTTTTTTTTTCAATTGTGATTTGGATGAAATTTTACAGAGAAAATTCATCTCCCATACAGCAGCTCATACACATTGTGTTTCATGACATTAATTGCAATCCCCATAATGTAACAACTCCCTTCCTACTTCCTCCCTGTGGTGAGGTTTTCCCTGTGTCCTTCTTTCCTAGTCATTCCTGCCCTCTGAGCTATCTCGCTGTGCAAATACTGCCCTTCTGATTTCCCATGGTTGACTGTTCTAAGGAGTGTAACCTACCTGTTGTAAATGTTCACCTTGTGTTGTTTTATAATTTATATTTGTAAATTATATTTGTAAATTTATATTGGTAAATGCTCAATTTACATTGTCTATTGTTTGGCTGGAAGCCATGAGAGTGAGCTTAATTCCAGGCCTGAAGGGTGACTAGGGGCAAAGCTTCTGGGATTTTACCAGTTTCTATCAGACCAGTAAGCTGTGTTTTTTAATGATTTTGAGTTTAGTTCCACATTGTTCTCCCACTTTATCCAGGTTGTCCTGCACTGGTCCCTTTCTGAGTGGTTGACAATGGTAGCTGGACATCATCTAGTCCTTCCAGTCTCATGTCATATAGTCTGAGGGTCACATAGTCTACCAGTCTCTTGGACTAATTATTTCCATGTGTCTTTGGTTTTCTTCATTCTTCTTTGCTTCTGACAAGGAGAAACCAATAGTTGCATCTAGATGGTCATTTGCAAGCTCTTAAGAATCCAGTCACTACTCAATAAAGTAGGATGTAGAACAATGTTTTGTGTAGTATGTTATGCTAATTGAGCTTCATGTCCCCTGGACCCATGGTCCCAAACCCACAGGTCCAGCAACTCACTCCCTCAGGTGGTTGGCTGTGACTAAGAAGTCATCATAATTTTGCCCCCTATTAGTACTATTTATATGGATATTCTTACAGCACACCCAAATGCATATATATATGTATATATATAATTTGTCAAACTTACATGTGATCATGAGTATATTCCTTTTTCCCTAGATATACCTGATCATTTAGCCTGTCTACCTATGTATCTAGGAGCTCTGGTGGAATAGTGCTTAAGACATTTGATTGTTAACCAGAAGGCTGGTGGTTCAAACCCACCAGCCACTCCTCAGAAGGAAGACTGGGCAATCTGCTTCTGTAGAGATCTCTTTAACAAATGGTACTGGCAAAAGTGGATATCCATTTGCATAAAAATGAAACAAGATTCATACCTCATACCATACACAAAAACTAACACAAGATGGATCAAAGACCTACATGTAAAATCTGAAACTATAAAAATAATCAAAGAAAAAAATAGAGGCAAATTTACAGGCCCTAATTTATGACATAAATAGACTATAAACATGACCAAAAATGCACAAACAGCAGAAGGTAAACTGAACCAAATCAAAGCCAAACTCACTGCCATCGAATAGGATAGGATCCGACTCATAGTGACCCCTCCTTGGTTCCGAGGCAATATCATTACGGAAGTAGATTGTCCAATCTTCCTTCCAAGGAGTGGCTGGTGGGTTTGAACTGCCAGCCTTCTGGTTAGCAGTCTAATGCCTTAGGCACTACGCCACCAGAGCTCCTAGATAACTAGAATTTATCCACCCATAACCATTGCCATTGAGTTGTTTCCAATCCATGGTGACCCTATAGGACAGGATAAAAATCCCCCATAGGGGGATTACAAGTCTGTAAATCTTCACAGAAGCAGACTGTCACATCTTTCTCCTGCAGAGGTGCTAGTAGATTCAAAACACCAATCCTTTGGTTAGCAGTCACCTGCAGACTTTATCTACTACACACATGTAGAGTCTAATAAGACAGACTTTGGAATATGTGACTTTCCTTTTGTGCTATCCTGCCTAAGCCCCACTTTCCTTGTCTGTAAAATAGAAATTCTAATAACTTTCAGAGTTGTTGTGAGGGCCTAACAGTATATTTGCTAAATATTTAACACAAAAGCTGTCATATTAGTCATTTGAATAAAAAGATTGTACTGGCATTGTCAAATTGGAGACAAATTCTTAATTAAGCCAGGTAAAGAGTAAGTAATATTATTTTGGGCAACAGCAAAATGCTGGTGGGGGAGCTGTTTGGAAATTGCAAGGAATGTTGTACTATAAATCACATATCTGAAACAAAGTAAAATCCTTTTACACAGATTGTTAAAATGAGCCTCCTTCTGCTTCTGAATTTTTGCACAGGTCCTAAGAACAGTAAAGTAAGTGACAGTTATCCCACCTCCTGAATCCAAGTGTCAGACCACGTATGCAGGACATGTGAAGAGGTTATTAAACTAATTAGGCCATTTACCATCAGGCCATATACAGAAAAAGCAAGACTTCATTGAGGGAAGGGAGAAGAGACCAGAAAAGAAAAAGCCTTCCCTAGAGAAGGCCCTTTTGGTAAGAGGCTTTCTGTTTCCAGAACTTCTGCATCAGGCAAGAGAGAAGATTGCTTCCTCGAGCTTCCTCCATTCAAAAGCCCTCCCCACCAGGAGATCTTGCTGTGTGCTCTGAGTCTGAAAACCATAGGTGCATGGATCTAATTCACTTCTGAAGTGTGAAGGCTAAAGACCTGATGTGGGTGAGAAAAGGAAGAACATTAGCAGACAGGGATGCAATTTCACAGCTGGATAAACCTTTGCTTTATCATGAGAATCCCATTTGGGAGTTCCAGACAGTGAAAACAGCCAGAGAACCTTCAACAGCTCCCATGTGGGGAAAAAATTGTAAATGCATCACATTCACATATCTGGATGGCACCGTTGGCAGATTACACTAGTACAGTCCCAAAAGACTATGGCCCTCTTCCCTGTCCTTTCCTTAGTGGCCCAACCCTGGAGGCATAGATACAGCCTCTAGAAAGGGCTATGGCTGGAAGCAAGAAATTAGCAATGCCCTCCTTCCTCTCTAGAGTCTTTTAAGTCTGAAGCTGGACCAGCCTGGGGTGAGGAAAAACATTAGTCTGGTTAAAAGTTTTAATTTTGACATAAGTCTTATTGAATTAACTCTGCTTTTATGACTAAAGAATATCAGAAATGCTGTGGGACTTGCCAAAAATTTTGTCAGAAATAAGGAAATCTCAGCTCACAGAGAATGTTTGAAGAGGGAGTGAGAGAAACATGGAGTTGTTTTCTTTTCACCATTTCCACATAAGGTCCAGCTCATTCATTAAATCAATGTCATCAGTTTATTGAGCCTGCTCTGCACACCCCTTAATTGAATCTTTACTCCTCTCCTGAGACCAAGGAGAATGTTGATTATACATTCACTTGTAAATTCAGTAAGTGTCTTTAGATCCTTACCACTTATGAAGAACTGCTTATTGAGTAACAGCTATGCACCAAGCACTGTTCTATTGTAAATAAGAAAAAAAATATCCACTTTCATGGAACAAATTAATACATGGTACAATGTTAAGTGCTATAGATACTGTGATGGCTTTCTAAGAACCAAACTCACTGCCATCGAGTCAATTCCAACTCATAGTAACCCTATACGACAGAGTAGAACTGCCCCATAGAGTTTCTAAAGCTGTAATCTTCACAGAAGCAGACTGTCACATCTTTCTCACATGGAGCAGTTTGTGGGTTCGAACTACCGACATTTCGGTTAGCAGCCAACTACTGCAACCAATGCACCACCAGAACTCCTTGGGTTGAACTACATTCCCTAGAATTTCATCTTACCTGTGCTTCTTATCAGACCACAAAGAAGATTTGTGAGAGATTTAGAGGGCAGAGGGAAGCAGCATTCCTGCAGCTCATGAAAATTGTTGTTGATCTGTGTTACTCTGTTGGCCTGGAGCAGAAGCTGGGTCTATGTTCTCTTGGATCCTCCTTCAGTTACTTGTACTCCTGGGCTAGGTTTACTCCTAGACCAGGTGTGTGTGTTTTGCTCTGTGATGGAGGTCCTTGGCTTCTCCAGGATAACCTTGTCATCAAGGTCAGAGAGCAAAAGTTTTAGTGTACCTTGTGAGGTTCCCACTCATGTTGTGGATTCCAGCCAGCCCTTACTATACTATACTATACTTACTATACTAACTACCTTCCCCTCCTGACTGTTGTCCTATGGACATTAAGCCCCAGAATCTCATGCACATATTTCAAATATATAATATATAACAACAACACACACACACAATATGTATGTATATATACAGTAAAACCTGTGAAAGTGGGAACCTGTGTAAGATGAAAACCTGTCAGAGAAGGGAAGTTCAAATATTTTCCACTAAAATGAGCAATAGAAAAATGTTAAGACTGCACTCTGTCAAAGGCAGAAAACTTGCAAGACCCGGAAAAATGAGGCAGTCTTGTTCAGTTCCGGCTCTCACAGCATATATATATATGTGTGTGTGTGTGTGTATATATATATGTGTGTGTGTGTGCATTTCATAGTATATATATATTTGTATGTGTGTGTATGTATACAAGACACACACATATGTTTCTCTGATGAAACCTCAACAACTGATACAAATGCTATGAAAAAAGGCAAAGTGGTGTAGCGGAGGGGGAGGTTATTTTAGATAGTTATTTTAGATAGGGTAGTCAGGTAATCCTCTCTGAAGAGGTAACTTTTGAGTAGAAACATGAACGTGGTTGTAAATGAAGCATCTGAATATCTTTAGGGAAAATTATTCTGGCAGAGGGAATAAAGCAAGTGCAAAGGCCCTGGGTTGGGAATAAGAGTTGGCATGTTAGCGAAAAATCATGAAGGTCAATACAACTGACCAGAGAACGAAATGCTCTGGCAACTGAGTGAAGAGTTGACTTAAGAGAGGCATGATAGAAACAGGGAGTCTGGGCAATGGCCTGGACTATGTGGTAGTGATAGAAGTAATCAGTATCCAGATTCAATATACAGTTTTGAAAGTAGAACTGAAGAGAATTGGTACTGGAATAGATTTTGGTGTCAAGAAAAAGAAAAATCAAAACTGATTCTTGGATTTTCCCATTGAGAAACCACATGTTAAGCCTTATTTCAGGCTGTAAAGATCTGAAAATAGGACTTATTCCCTATCCTCAAGAAAATCAATCTGTTAGCCTGCATTTCTAGAATATAATTTAAAAGAAGCCTTACAAACCAAAACAGGATGGTTCTGTCTTAGAGCATTGAGAAGGACTAGGAATGCACAGAACCCACACTGTTATTTCCCCCTCCTCCACCCCCTCTTCCAAATTCCCTTAACTCATTGGAATAATTGTGTATTTCCATCTTCACTGAACTATGAGCTTCATAAGGAAGATTATTCTTATTTATCTATTTTTTTTAGCCCCATTTCACTTAGTGCAGTGATTCGTAGAAAACAGAGTTTAATGAATTTTTGTTTTTTTGTTTGTGTTGATTTTGTTTAAGAAAGATTTGATACATTCAGACTGTCATAAGCTTCCCTAGTTCCTTCAAATCCATCACAATGTGGCTGTAAGACTTTCTCTTTTGGAAAGCCATTATGTGGATTTGTTTGCCTGTGAATGTTTTTTACAAATTCCAGGGATTCAAGAATCAAAGATTATAAAAGAGGAAATCCTTTTATTCTGCCATCCACTTCACAAGAGTAGAACTTCTTTTAACAAAGTACATTCATATATTAGACAGATTTTAGGTAACTAAATTCTAATTAAGCCAACCAAAGTCAATTCAATATCTTACACATGTTGGATATTAATTAACAAAGTTAATTAAAGCATCCCTCTCCTGATTCCATTTTGCAGTGGCTTTTTCAACTAATAAAGAACCTTTCCTAAGTATTATGAATTATTATGGAAATCACAAATTGCAGAGGCATTTATGGAGGAGAAATAATTTATTCATTAATTACTAAAATTCACTGACCATAAATTTGTCACTGAAATAAAACTGTGGCACTCATGCCCAGATGCACTCATAAATAACAAAATAATTAAACTCACAGACTCAGAACAAAAGCCGCACAATGGGCACAATGAAATCCAAATATCTCACAGGACAAAAATAGAACGTAATAAAATTATGCTAATCTGCATGTGACCCTGTAAGAGCTTTTATGCTAGCAGTTTCCAGAAATTCCACTTTGTTTTCCACAACTTATTTCCTGTTCACTGTCCTTTAATCGTGAAGTGTTTGGAGCATCCCAAGGCGATACTGTCTCTGTCAACAGTACATAGAGGTTGTGACAATGAGGAGCGGGGCTTTCCAAAACTCAAAGCACATGGTCTCCCTCATTCTCATTGCACCAGTGTGGCCCAAGCCTCTTCCACCAGGCATGAAGCCAGGGGAAAAGAAGACGGAGAAAGGAGAATTGGGATTTCTTGGACATCTACTATTCACTAGGGAGCCCTGGTAGTTCAGGTGGCGTAGCAGTTAAAACATTCAGCTGCTAACGAAAAGATCTGTGGTTCCAACTCACTAGCTGCTTCTGTGCGAGAAAGATGAGGCACTTGCTTCGGTAAAGTTTTACAGCTTTGAAAAGCCTTTGGGGCAGTTTCACTCGGTTCTATAGGGTTGCTGAGTCGGGATCAACTCGATGGCAGTGGGTTTAATTTAGTCAGTACGCAGGAGACCAGGTTTAATTCCTGGCAAATGTACGTCAAACACAGCCACGACTTCTCTGTCAGTGGAAATTTACGTATTGCTATGACGTTGAACAGGTTTCAGTGGAACTTCCAGGTTAAGACAGACTAAGAAGAAAAACCTAGCAATCTACTTCCAAAAATCAGCCAATAAAAACCCTATAGATCAAAACAGTTCCAATACTGTGTGTACATGAAGTCCCCACGAGTTAAGGGTTAACTAACTGTCAACTAACAGCTAATGTTGGCTAACGGCTGCACTCAACATCTAACTGAAATACATTGATTTGTTTTTGTTGTTGTTGTTGTTGTTGTTGTTGTTATGTGCCATCGAGTTAGACCCTACTCATAGTGACGCCTCCTTGGATTTCCGAGGCGGTACCACTACAGAAGGAGATTCAGCACCGTTCCTTCCTAGGAGTGGCTGGTGAGTTTGAACTGCCAGACTTTTCTGATTCACAGTCAAGTGCCTTAGGCACTACGCTGCCAGAGCTCCTATACCTTTATTTAGCCCTGTGATAATTTGTTTCTCCATTTTCAAACAACAAAATTGATGCTGAGGCTTTAATTATATTGCTCAATATAGGTTTTGTATGCAGCTCTTTCTGAATCCCAAGCCCATATTTTTGCCCTGTGACTTTTGCCTGGAGTTAACACCTCAAGTCTCTGAGATGTGCTCATCCGCTTGAACAGACTGCCCTGGTGAGATCTGTAGCTCTGTATGGGAACTCTCTGGGTTGACCAGCTGGTTCTGAAGTCAACAATGCCTGTTTGTATCAACTGCTTTTCTTAGCAACTTCTTCTGGCCTTTAGACAGAAAATCAATACATTGAACAGTCTGAAGACCTTTGACATATCTAACACATGCAGGCTATAGCATTTTATGTTGTTTTTATATTCTTTAATGTCATGGGGAAAGTAACAATCAAAATCAGTGAGGATTCCTTAAATGATAAGGTACCTATTAGAAGAGTAAGTACCAAAATAATTAGTTAAGCCACTTTTGCTTCTTCCTGCCCCTACTATTTTCCAGTAATACATCAGACAGTGTTTCACTGCTATTCATAGGGTTCTCACTGGCCAACTCTTTGAGAAATGGATGGCCCCTTCCTTCTCCCAAGCCTGACTTAGTCTGGAAACTCATACTGATTTTCGGGAAAAAGAAAAAAAATGAGTTTGGATCACAGAACTCGATTTCTTATCCTTGCTTGCCCAATTACTAGCTAAATTACCTTACCCAAGACCCTTTCCTCAAAAACCTCCTTATTGCAAAATGGTGACATAAAGTCAATTCTACATGGCTGCTAGAAGCTCAAATGAGAGAAGCTTCCTCAGGGGCTGAAAGTAAGTTTAAGGATAAATGAATCCATATATCTGTTTTATTTGAATAGCAGCGCAGTTCAAAATATGAATAAAAATATGAATCTGAACTTAAGAGGGGAAGTTACCTTTAGTTGGTCACAGTCTCCACCACTTCCTACTGTTCTAGAACAAGCTACTCTGCACATTCACATTATCTACCTGGCCCCTGAGATATTTAAGTTTGCAAATTGTGTGTTTGGATGTCTTCTGTGTAAGGAATTATGTAAATACTATAAATATTGTGTACTTTTTTACAGACACAATATCCTCACACTATGAATGTATGAAACAGAATGCCAGGCAGCTATTGAATTCTAAATAAAAACCTCTGAAAATGAAATCATATTGATGGGATCTGGATGGAAGGTGTGGTCCTCTCTAAGGGGGCTTCATCTTCATGAACCTGATTGTGGTAGTTAAGGTTGTTGTCGACTTGGCTGGGCCTGGTTGAGTGGCTGGGCAGCTGGATGTAGTTACTCCCCATGCTGAGATTAGTAATTAACTTCAGCATGGAATCTACTGGAACAGCTAAGTGGCTGCTTTAGGGATGTGGGCTGCTTCCAGTACATAAGAAACAACTTTGAGGAAGGTCTCCAGCATATGGCATGCTTGAACCCTGCATGTAGCTGAGTCATTTGTTCAGCAGCCTGCCATGTTGCCCTGCCAATCTTGGGAATTGTTCAGGACTCAAATCAATGGTCTGCCATATAGTTTGATACTATCAGGACTGAGCCATTTTATTTGTCAACCTTGGGCTTATCAGCCTCAGCAGCCAGCAGCTGCCTGAGTGAAGAAAAGCCTCCAGCTACAGTGGGCTTGGAGTAGGAGGCAGAGCTGAAGGTCAAGGTCGACAAGTGGTCACTCAGCCCCTAGAGCCTGGCACCTTGAACTCTGACTTCTGGCCTCCGAAACTGTAAGAGAATAAACTCCTGTTTGTTAAAGCCATCCCATTTGTGGTATTTTCTGTTAGAGCATCACAGAGGTAACCAAAACACTGATCAAACTGGAAAACCTGATTTCCAGGGCCCAAGACATTAATGCTCCCTTCTTTGGCTTTCAGAGAACACTGTCTTCCTTTAAAGAAAGAATCTTAAGACTTGGCATGGACTGAAACCTTGCATTTATATTCTGCATGAATGGTTCAGGTCATGAACATTTTACAAGAAAATCAAATAAGTTAATCAATAGTACAGAAACGATTTATCCCAGGGCCCATCTGCTACCCTGTGGTTCATTATGGTACTTAATATTGCCATGATTAGAGTTCCTCCATTGTGACTTCAAAGAATAAACAATCTTTTAAATGTATGAAAAGTTCTTATCTATTCCTCTAAACAACTTCCAAAGAATCTTTACACTCCATTGGGTATAGGGTATTGCATGGCACTGGGGGGCCTCAGCCCAAACCTGAATCATGAATTATAGGTCAGGCTAGCCACAGGAGAGGAAAAGCAACAAGAACAGCTATTTTAAGATGGGAGGAGAGCTGGTTGTTGTTGGGATTGTAGTCGGTGAAAGAAAATGTATATGAACTATTGAGAGTAAAACAAATCTGCTTTGTGAATTTGCACCCAAATCACAATAAAAAATTCAAAAAAAAAAAAAATAGCTATTTTAATCCCACTCATCCAGACTTTCTCTTGCAGGCAGTGTTTTTTGTGTTTTGTTTTGTTTCTATTTACTAGTGAAATAATAAAATATATGTTTTTAAAATTCTATGTTCTAGACCTCTTGTCATTAATTTAAATAAATGTTTTTAGAAACACACATAAAAATTGATGTCAATTCCACTTCCCTATCCATAATTAGGCAGTTTTCTCTCATGATTTAAATAATGCCTTTCAGCCAAAGCTTTCAGATTGCTCCTTGCTATTAATTTCATTCCTCCTAGTACCCTATGAGCTAAGTTATTAACAAAAGCATCAAAATCTTTGTATTGAAATAAAAAGAGAGTCAAAATGATTTATCCCAAATCCCAACCCAGCACTAGAAACTGGAGCTCTCTCTTTGGCCTTCCTCTAGTCCCACATTGTATTGTTGAGACGTAGCTAGAGTTGCCAACAACCCTGGCCAGCAACATGGGCTCCACCACCTATAAATGGCAGTCAATTCTCTCCTACTATGTAAGAGAGAATCATTTTCAGCCTAGAGAGTTGTGACTGTGCATTTTTGTGAGAGGTTAATAAAGCATCCACTAGTTTTCTTTTCCAGTAGTATATCAGACAGTGTTTCAATGCTGCTCAAAAGGTTTTCTTTAAAAGATAGAAGAACAGGATGTCACTTTGAACATTATGATGTGCCTAACCCAAGCCACAGTATTTTCAATCACCTCATATGCCCGTGGGAGCTGGACAATGAATGAGGAAGAATGAAGAAGAGCTGATGCCTTTGAATTGTGGTGTTGATGAAGAATACTGAAAGCACCATGGACTGCCAGAAGAATGAACAAATCTGTCCCAGAAGAAGTGCAGCCAGAATGCTCCTTGGAAGCAAGAATGGCCAGACTTCATCTTACCTACTTTGGTCATGTTGTCAGAAGGGACCATTCCCTGGAGAAAAATATCATGCTTGCTAAAGTAGAGGGTCAGAGACAACCCTCAATAAGATGGATTGACACAGTGGCTGCAGTGATGGGCTCAAACATAGCAAGGATTGTGAGGATGACACAGGACCGGGCAGTGTTTGTTCTGTTGTACACAGGGTCACTAGGAGTCAGAATAGACTCGACCACACCTAACAACAACAAAACATCCTTGTTTTCACTCTACAAAGCAGTGATAACAAATATGTGGGCCATGAATTCCCTGTAGATTAGAGTTGATACAAGAAGGAGTGTAAGAATACATATTTTGAAATGACCCAGACATAGTCTGCAAATTGCATAAATTTCTTCTATGTATAACTGCTACTGTTTTTAATCTTACATGCTACTCTGATCAATGAAATACCAATTATTTGAAGTGCTGTTAAATTGTTTGTGATCTTCTTCTTATACATGGCCATAAGTACCTGTTAAACATACAAATAATATCTTGTGAGGTCATTGAAAAAATGCTTGGGGCATTAAAAAAAATTGAGATTCACAATATATCAAATGATATACTTAAAATACTCACAGTTACGTGCAAGGAGTTCAGTTTTGTTTTAAGTCATGAATACCTTGAAGCAAACTTTTCCATTTTTTTAATTTCCATTCACTTCCCTTCATGTGTCCATTTTTTAAAAAAATTATTTCCCCAGAAATATCTATTAAATACGTTTGGTCCTTACATAGTGAACACATACTTTTTATTAGGACTTGCAATTTTTTGTTTGCATCTCCTTTTTCCATCCATTATTTAGTATAGAGACAACTGGTTAGGAATTGCAGTTTTGAATTTTTTCAATTTATTTTGGGTTTAGTTTTAAAGTGATCATACAGTCTCCAAAACTGGCTTCTCTGCTTAGCAGTTTTTAATAATTACAATGGCTTCTAATGAGTACCAATGATTATATTTATTTTTATCATTTCCTGACAATTAAGAACATACTGTTTCACCTAGTTTAGAAAATAGTGCTATAACCAATAACATTATCTTTTGTTTCTGAATTGTCTCCTAGCCAGGTAAGTATGACTTATTCTTCTGTGGAAAGCCTCTGATTTTCCAGTTTACTTAGGTAATCCCCAAGCAAACTTAAGTGCAAAATGCTGGATTCAGTATAGACTTCTTACTGGCCAATTTATTGCCTCAAAAATTGCTGCCCTACAATAGAAAACCTGGAACAAGAGCAATTGTCATTATGGGAACTGAACTGGTCTTTTCCACTCTTGGGGAATCTATAAGAAACAAAGTTTAGAAGAAAAAAGTCACAACTCTGTTATCCTAGAAGAATAACAAAACTGAGGCTGATTGTGGGATTAAGCAAAAGTCTTCTTAGGACAACCTTGGACTTGGCCAAGATGCACAGTTGAGACTGTTTAAATGATTTCATAGATCATCATTTTTATTTTAATCATTGTCATTTTATATATAATGCAACCAAGACATAAAATACCAAATTTTCATTGGACTTAATTACAGAAAAAGTGTTATTTTAAATGCATTACATACTAACATGTACACACATAAACACGTACACAAGTTTGCATACGTCCTTCTGAATGCCTTTTCCACTTATCCCTTTTCCACAGGTAATTGGTTTTGGTAACAAGGGAAACTGTCCTAGATCTTAACCAGGAAATGAAAGGAAGAATTCTCAATAAAAAGTAGAGAACAATGATGAAATGTTCTCTCTAATAAGGGACTCCTCAAACTAATGATCAAAATCACTTGTGAATGTTTGTTTTTGTTTTTGTTTTTGTTTTTGATGTAGCATCTCATCACCTATGACTGATTCAATAGGCCTTAGTTAGAGCCTCCCTGGGTGAAGCAAACAGTTTGTGCTTAACTTCTAACTTAAAGTTTGGCAGTTCAAACCCATCTAACAGTGCCATGGAAGAAAGGCTGGATGCCCTGCTTTGTAAAGATTCTAGCCAAGAAAATGCTATGGAGCACTTGTGTAACACATGGGGCTGCCATGAGCTGGAATTAACTCCATGACAACAGGTTTGGTGTCTGGTTTAAGTAGAGCCTAGGATCAATATAAATTTGTAATTTTAAAAAACCTCTGCAATAATTCCAATAATCAGCCAGGTTTTTTTGTTGTTTTATGTGCCATCGAGTCGGCCCCGACTCATAGTGACCCCTCCTTGGGTTGCCGAGGCTATATCACTACGGAAGTAGATTGCCCAAACTTCCTTCCGAGGATTGGCTACTGGGTTTGAACCGCCAGCCTTCTGGTTAGCAGTCAAGTGCCTTAGGTACTATGCTACCAGAGCTCCTAACAGCCAGGTTTAGTTATCTTTTATCCTACTTTCTGCTCTTGGGATGTCACATATAAGCTCATCACCTCATAGTTATTTCCTCAACACCCACCAGAGTTGCCAATGGCAGTAGCCAATCCCAGTCTTCCATGACACCTGAAGTCCAGCCAAAGCCAACTTTATCTCCTCTTCCTTGTTTGCTAGCAACAAGAAAGAGTAAGAAAGCCATGGCACTTACTGGGGCTAACCAAATCCAATATTTAACCAGCACTTACTTACTTACATGAGTTATTTGTAATTATCATCTTTTTGATGTTAATTATCATCTTGTCAGGCCAGTTATTCAATATTTTCAATATTAATATTAATATTAACCAATGAGTAAGTGACTTGGACCCATGTGATTTGAGTCATAGGTTTACTATTCTGCTACCACTACAACAGAGGCAAAGAAACATGTGGCAGAATAATAGAGGAGTGCCAGCCTTTGTATTTACCTTCTTGGCTGCATTCCCAAGGCCAAGAGTTGACCCTACAATGACCATGTCTCAGTGATAGAAATGAGAGTGAGCTTGAGAAGATACTGGGTACTTAGTGATCCTTAGCTAGAAACTTACTTTGACTTAGCCTAGACGAGTCTTCTGGTTGAGTCATCTTTATCTTGATCTTTTTTAGTTTTTTGTATGGTTTTAGTGATTGGTGGTGACTGTTTTGTTTTGTTTGGTCAAGATAGTAACTTTTCTTCAGATACCAACTGAGGAACCCATTCTTTTGAGAACTCTAGATGAAATGACTGAAACTCCAACATTCTCTCCAGTATTTGTGTACCTTCTTGAACTATTTTGCCCTCTTTACAGAGTTACTAAAAGAAACATAGTCTCAAGCCTTTCATGAGTTTGAGTATTTATTAAAGATGTTCAGAGTTACAGAGAGGACACAGTGGGGAATAAGAATATTTCCACAAGATTCCAGTTCTAATCTCATCCCTCCCACCATCATTACTAACATCTTCTCTCCCATACCCTACTCTCAAGTCCAAACAGTACCAATTCTGGCCATAAGGCAAGATAGAGTAGTGGTAAGGGCATGAGCTCTGGAGTCAGAATGCCTGGTTCACATGTCACCATTGTCAGCACCGTGCCTTTGGATATGACTATTGATGACTACATCATTTGTTAACTTGAAATGATAATGTTGTTGTTGTTACGTGCCGTCGAGTCGGACCCGACTCATAGCGACCCCTCCTTGGGTTTCTGAGGCAGTGTCACTACAGAAGTAGATAGCCCCATCTTCATTCTGAGGAGTGGCTGGTGGGTTTGAACCACCAGCCTTCTGGTTAGCAGTCAAGTGCCTTAGCCATTAAGGGTGTCTAACCCACTAGGCTTTTGGGAGATGAATATGAAAACATGCACAGTATTTGAGACATCATGTTGCTGTTGGTGTGTGCCCTTGAGTAGATCCCAACTCACAGTGACTGTACAGGACAAGTTAGAACTGCTGTATAGGGTTTCCTAGGCTATAATCTTTACCGTAGCAGACCGTCACATTTTCTCCCACAGAGGGGCTGGTCTGTTCTAACTGCTGACCTTTCAGTTAAGAGCTGAGCACTTAACCACTGCACCACCAGGGCTCCTTGATACATCATCCCACCCACTGCCATCTAGTCAATTCCAACTCTTAGTGACCCCCAGTGGGTTTCCAAGGCTGTAAATCTTCATGGAGTAGATTGCCTCAACTTCCTCCTGTGGAGCAACTGGTGGGTTTGAACCTCTGACCTTCTGGTTTACAGCCAAATGTCTCACCGACTATGCCATGAGAGCTTCTTAGGTGCTCATAAATGTTGCTCAATGCGTACTTAAAATTAGATGATCTACTGAGCCACTGAATGGTATTTCTGATCTGCCCCCTGCCCAGTGAGTATTTAACACTCCATTAAAGTGCTGGCAGAAATCAAAGACCAGTGACTTCAATGAACTTGACATGCAGTGAGGAGTACACAAAACATGAAACAGGAAATGTGGGAAGCAAAATTCAAGGTTGTGAAAAGCAATAAAACAAAATAAATGCTAAACAAAACCATACTCAGAGATGGCTAGGATACTCAAGGGAAGTATTTTGGAGAAGACGTTTTGGATTTGACATTAAAAATGAGAAATAACTGATATGTGGAGAGTAAGAGGATATTTCAAACTACATATTGTTAGGAAATGATTTAGAATTAATTTACATGGGTGGAAGCAGCAGATTCCATGCAAAACACTAGCTAAAGTAAGACATAGGAGAAGGATATGTGGAACAATGAAGACAAGATGGTAGACTTGGTGATGAATTCTGCAGATATTTCAGAGCAGTTCTGGGCTCCCAACAATTGTCTGTCTTCAAGACAATTAGACTTACTATTTGAAACCCAGCTTTGCCAGTTGTTATCTGGATGACCTTGCGCAGGCTACCTAACCTCTCTGAATTTCAGGGTCCTCTGTGTAAACAGTGGATAATACCCACCTTCCAAAGTTCGTTGAGAGGATTAAAGGTAAGAGGTACAGCACAGTGTCAGCCACACAGTAAGCACTCAAAAATGGTAGACCTTATTTGTAATTGTGACATACCATATAAGCAATAAACTCAAAAAGCATGAAGGATGGATTCTAGAGTTGAGTGCTCAAAGGCCTTATTAAAAAAATAAATAAATAGATTTGTTATTATTTATTTTAAAGCTTTCTTTTCATTATATTCTGCTGTATGTGATACAAAAACAAGGAGCACCGATGGCACAGTGGCTGAGTGCTCAGCTGCTAACTGAAAAATTCAGTGGTTTAAACCCACTAGCCACTCTGCAGGAAAAAGATATGGCACCCTGCTTCTATCATGATTTACAGCCTTGGAAACCCAATGTAGTGGTTCTACTCTGTCCAATAGAGTCACTATGAGTTAGAATCCACGGTTGTTGTTGTTATGCACCGTCGAGTTAGCCCCGACTCATAGCGACCCCTCTCCTTGGATTTCCAAGGCGGTATCACTACGGAAGTAGATTGCCCAACCTTCCTTCCGAGGAGTCGAGGAGTGGCTGGTGGGTTTGAACCACCAGCCTTCTGGTTGGCAGTCAAGTGCCAAGACACTGGGTTTGTTGTTTTTGTTTTCGCTGGGGTTTTTTTTAGTAATACACAGGCTTTGGTTTTTGAAACACCTCAGGGGTTGAATTTGCCTGCCCCCTAGTGATAAGGCATGCTCACTTCAGGCACGAGGGTTAGACAAAGCTGAGACTCGTTTTATTGATTAGAAACCTGAGACACAGAGAGGTAATATGTGTCCTCAAGGTCACAGTGTTTTAAAAGCAGGCAGATACACATTAACTTGTGTGAAGGGAGCAGGGAAAAAAGAAAAAGAAAAAAAAAAAAAAAAAGCAGGTGCTGGAGCCCAAGTTTCACCACTCCTCTTTGTGTTTTATCTAACTGCACTGTAGGGCTGAGAGAGCTGAAGGAAGTCTAGATTGGCTTTTTAATGGATGCAAAGTACTGGTCTCCCTTCCCTTCACCTCTCTTATGCAATAAGGCTATTTCCCTTCTGTAATGAAGAGGTTTAAGCAGCCAGGTGTTCCCACAACCTGGCTAACCTTTTATGGATCCAGGCACAAAGGGCTGTTGAAAAACAAAGGGAAACTGGTAATGCTGTGATCAGAGAGGGCTGAGCTCCAACTGGGGCAGATGAAGCCAAGTTGATGCATATTAAGACAATCTTGATTTAAAGGTCACCATGAACATTTTTCTACTGGCAAACTGGCAGGATGGGACAGGTGGTATCTCTACGAAAGTAGATTCCTTCCGAGGAGTGGCTGGTGGGTTTGAAGCACTAGCCTTCTGGTTAGCAGTCAAATGCTTTATGCATTACACCACCAGAGCTCCTAAGAACATTTTTCTATCAGCAAACTGTCAGGACAGGATAGAAGGCTAAAACTCCTCTTTTACCCTAGGATAGTGGACTGGGTGATGGCTTGTTGGACTTGTACCTACATGAGCTAGATTTATTCCTGGCTATGTCTATTACATTCTATGTGGTCTTGGACTGTTGTTCAGAGGCTGGATTTCCCCATCTGAAAAGGCCTAGTTTGCAAACCAGTGATTGGTAAAAAGGCCCAAGAGGAGGTGCCTGACCCACAGTGACCCCATGTGTTGCAGAGTGACACTGCTCCACAGGCTTTCTGCACTGTTTCTTTACAGAAGCAGATCACTGGGCCTTTCTTCCATGGAGTCGCTGGGGGGATTAGAACCACCAACCTTTAGATGAGCAGCCAACTGCTAACAGTTTGTGTCACCCAGACTCCTGAATTTACCATGGACTTAATGAAACTTAAGCTCCAGGGCCCCTTATTTGCACAGTCATTTGTTGTTTCTGTAGAGATTACAAAAGAAAGATATTTTAACCAGAGTCAATTAAGACCTCTCTCTGTCCATTTCTACTTTGCTTCCATCAAATGGCTCCCCGTATCAGGAAGTGTAGTAGCAATGGATATTTTGGGGATCTGGCTAGTGGCAAGTAGATTCAATGATATGTCATTTGTGTGCATGGAATGTATTCATGTGGTTTGCAGTCACTTTGGGTGGTGGTAGCTGTCTTGATGCCAGAAAGGCTCCCAGCAAATTCTTACCCTCATCTGTGCTGACCCACCCTGCAATATATCATGATATGAAGATGTGGGCCCAAGGTCAAATGGGAAATGAACATGATCGCATGGCATCCTGGATGGTGTAAACCGTTTGCGTTTGACTACCAACCAAAATGTTGGCCTTTCAAACTCACCCAGCAGCACCACAGAAGAAAGGCCTGACAATATGCTTCTGAAAAGATTACAACCAAGAAAACCCTACAGAGCTCAGTTCTACTCTGTAACACAGGGTTGTCATGAGTCAGAACTGACTCAATGGCAACAGGTTACATGGCACCCCACTCCAGAAATGTTGGCTACTAGAAAGGAAACAAGATTTCAAAAGAATGAAACAAGAAGCTAGTCTATAGAAAATTCTTCCAAATCTTATGGTTTATGTATGAAAGAAATTCTTGAGGAAGTTTTCTAGTTTCCAAGATGGTATCACTATGGAAGTAGATTTCCCAACCTTCCTTCCAAGGTGTGACTAGTGGATTTGGACCACCAGCCTTCTGGTTAGCAGTCAAATGCCTTAGGCACTATGCTACCAGAGCTCCTCCTTTAAAAATTTATATGACATTACCAATAAGAAGTTAGGAAGATGAAATTTTATAAACTGTCAATAATATTTTGCTCAATCATGCTAAAGAAAAGACTATCTTATCTTTCCATTATCTCTAAAAAAACATATTATCAGAGATGTATGAAGAGGCAAAATGTATGCAGCCAAAAGTGTCAGGGGAAAACTATTCTACCAGTGTGTCAGACAGTCAGTAACAATGTGCTTACTGGACTTTGACAGGCAACTTATCAGACAGCTCTTTTCAGTTTTGTAATTTACTGAGATTTTTCTTTTTTTTTAATATTCACTTTTGTATATAATTCGTATTCACTCTAAAATAGGTGACAAATTTTTATAAGCTTCAGACTCTATCAGTCCTCCATGCTGTATCACCTAATTTCTTCAGAGCTTTTGTACATTCTTCCCTTTCTCTCCTCATGGAAAGTTGCTTGTCTCACTCTCTCACTTCATCCAGGTGTCTGCTCATATGTCACCGTATGCAAGAATCCTTCCCTGACCATGAACCCCCTCAATCCTCATCACATCCTATTCCTTTACACCACTTCATTTCACAGCATGTGCTACTTGACATATGTCTGTGTTTGCCCCACTGTAATATAAGCTCCATAAGATGAACAACTATACCTGTTTTGTTCACTGTTTTATCTGCACTGCTCAGATAGGTGTCTGATGCATAATTTGTACTCAATAAATATTTGTGCATTGAGTAAATGAAGAAAAATATGTTTAAGAGCCAATCCATGGAGGATTAATCTGCTCTTTGGGCTCAATTAATATGGGTTTACCAGTTGCCATCATTGTTGTTGTTGTTATGTGCCATCAAGTTGGCCCCGACTCATACTGAACCCTCCTTGGGTTTCCAAGGTGGTACCACTACAAAAGTAAATTGCCCAACCTTCCTTCCGAGGAGTGGCTGGTGGGTTTGAACTGCCAGCCTTCTGGTTAGCAGTCAAGTGCCTTAGGC
>NW_006921668.1:1506020-1509406 GCF_000298275.1 Orycteropus afer afer | reverse complement strand
CATTTAAAAACACTGATACAACAGTTGCAATTGAAACCTAATTGTTTATATAATGGCTACTGTGTGCATGGAGTCCCTGGTGGTACAAATGATTAACACACTCAGCTGCTAACAGAAAAGTTCATGGTGTGAGCCCACCGAGAGGAGCCTTAGAAGCCAGGGCTGGTAATCTACTTCAGAAAAATCAACCAATGAAAACCCTATGGAGAACAGTTCTGCTGTGACACACATGAGGTCACCATGAGCAGAGGTGTATGGATGGAAAATAGCCCCTATGGCAATTAATTTTAAATTTCTGAATGATATCTCACATCCAGCAATAGAAGCTTTGATGGTGAATAGACACTGTCCATTAGTGCACCAATTCAAGTGGCACCCAGGGCATGTGATATACCTTCCATAACTAGATACATCCCTGGCCATCAGTAAGCACAAGAGTCTACTTAATGACATGTAACTTTTCAACATCAGTGAAAAACAAGTTCAAAGGAGTAGCCGAAGCAGCCATCTTCCTGTGGTCCCTATGCCTTTACCCAGGTGGATCAACTACATTTGTCATTTAAACTAGGGAGATTTCAGCATTCCACTGAAATTACCAAAAGCTCTGGCCTAAATCGTGTGTGTGTGTGTGTGTGTGTGTGTGTGTGTGTGTGTGTAGCTCTGTTGGTGTAGTGCCTAAGGCATTTGACTGCAAACCAGAAGGTTGGTGGTTCAAACCCACCAGCCACTCTGCAAAAGGCAGACTGGGCAATCTACTCAATCTTTTTCCATAAAGATTTACTACCTGGGAAACCCAAAAAGGGTCCCTATGTGTCAGAATTAATTCAATGGCAGTTAGTTTTTTTTTTTTTTTTTTTTTGGTTATATATCTATATCTATCTCTCTATATATATCAAGAGAGAGAGAGAAAGAGGTCTATATAAGCTCTGGTGGTATAGTGGGTAAGGCATTTGGCTGCTAACCAGAAGGTTGGTAGTTCAAACTCAGCAATGCCCGCACAGGAGCAAGATCAGACAATCTACTTCCATAAAGATTAGCAATTTGGGAAACCCAGTGGGGGTCACTATGAGTCAGAACCGATTCAATGGCAGGGTGTTTGGTTTGGTTTTGAAGTGTATAATTTTTTAAAACTGGAGGTTTTAAAAATCAAGATCCTGGTTTTGAGAAATATTTCCCCATCTCCTCCACAGAGCCAGAAAGAAGTGGCTGCAGCAACATCTAACCTGCAAAGTATCCTCTCAGTAGCTAAGGAAACATTGAGAATCCTGAAACGTGATCGTCTCTATCAAACATGGCAGCTCTCTCTGTGAAAATCACACTTTCCAGGCCACTGCTTAGTGAGCTAAAGCATTCCTCAGTCTTCTTGTGTAGGAAAAAGCCCCAGAGCCCAGTATAACCACACGAGAGAAATCAGGACCTAGCTGCTCCACACCACAACAGCCCTGATTTGCTTCGTACAAGGCAACAATAATTTAAATTTCCTGTTAATTCTCCAGCCAGTCTCCTGTAGACCTCAGCACTAGGGTGTGCCTGGACTTCTAATATTGCACCAATAGGTGATTCAAAAGCTGGCTAAAAAGTTATAAAATTGAAAGGAAACATTAAAAAAAAAAAAAGTCTGTATTTTTTTATCTTGTGCTAACACTGTCACCTAGTGGTACAAATACATAAAAGGAACCTTGTGAAGTAAAATTTCACAAAGAAATGCAAAAGTTAAAAGTGTCACATTAAGAAAATAAAATGCTATTTATTGTTGATTTGCTAAGATTACATCATCCTATTAGCCTCAAAAGTTGAAGTAAAGTGTTTAGAAGAAAGTTTAGTTATTCTTTCATTCAAAATTCAGCAATTAAAAAAAAACTCAGCAATTATCATTCATCTAAAAGTTGACATGTATTTTTTGTTTCCATTTGCCAGGAACTTTTCTAAGAGCATTAGGTGAATTAACTCAGTTACTGGCCACAAGAAGCCTATAAGACATGTAATATTATTAATCTCTGATTTCCTTTTGTTTTACACGTTAGGAAAGTGATGCACAGAGAGGGAAAGTTAAGTGGATCGAGGTTTCCCATTCAATTAGATATCTAGTTAAGCTGAGGCTGGGGTCACACTCAGACCATCTGACTCTTAAGACTGTTGTCTTTAACCATTACAGCATCGTGTTCTTCATTCTAAGTGCTAATCACCTTGGGTGCTAGTAATTGTAAAACTTAGACCAAACCTCCTTAAAGTAGTTGGGGCACAAATAAAGACAACTCTTTCTGGAATAAACAACAGAAGGGGAGATGGTTTTATCTGATCACCAATGGGTTCTATCTTAGTTGTCCTGTGCTGGTATAATAAAAATACCACAAGTGGATGGCTTTAACAAACAGAAATTTATTCTATTACATACAGTTTAGAAGGCTAGAAGTCTGAATTCAAAGCCCTGGATCTAGGGGAAAGCTTTCTTTCTGGGTGTCTCCTGGTTCTAGGAGCTTCCTAGCACAGGTACTCTGGGTTCAAAGGACACGTTCCATTGTGCTCCTGGATCTTCTTTCTTGGTGGTAGTAGGTCTCCCTCTCTCTGCTCCCTTCTCTCTCTTATTCTCTCTTGTAAAATAAAAGGTGTTGCAGGCCACACCCCAGGGAAATTCCCCTTACATGGGATCAGGGCTGTGATGGGATTAAGGGTGTTGCATCTGCCCTAATACTTTTACAACTGACTGACTTATCATATCAGATCGCATCATGGTAGATCATTATATAACTGTTAAATTACATCATTACATAACCACCAAACTACTGAGAATCATGGCCCAGCCAAGTTAACACATATTTTTGGGGAACACAATTCAATCCATAACAAGTTCTCACATGAAGATACATGCATATGATAGATTGTCTCCACAAGGTCTGTTATCATCCCTAACAAAAGAGTGAGGCTCACTACTCAATACTTCAAATCTCTAACAGATGTAAATCTGTTTTAATGCAATCTCCTTCACATACAGTAATAAAAAGACATCAGGAGAAAAAAAAAAATAAAAAAAGGTAACTCAGGAAGAACTTTAACAGGGACTTAGGAGACCTAGGCTGTGGTTCTGCTCAGAGACGCTTTTGTTGATTCATTTCACTTCTTCGGGTCTCAGGGTCAGGACTACAAAGATTTTTAATCCTACCTTTTTAAACACTACATTACTTCAGTATAAAATAATAAATCAATCAATAAAAAGAGAAGCAAAAGTTCCGGCAAGATGGCGGACTAGGCAGAAGGATTGCACAGACCATCTTCAACAAAGAAAAGGGAAACCAATTAACACAGACACAGAAGATAATCGTGGACCCCTGAGCCTTGAAGGGAAGGATACAGAATTGGACTAAACCCCAATTAGCAGAAGAATTTGC
>NW_006921668.1:1484327-1493114 GCF_000298275.1 Orycteropus afer afer | reverse complement strand
AATTTTGGTCAATGACATGAGACAAAGTATATGTGAACTGCTGTATGAAAAGTGAATTTACTCTGTAAATCTTCACCCAAATCAAAATAAAATTAAAAAAAAAAAGAGAGAAGCACATACCCCAAGATATGCATGTTGTTGTTGTTGTTAAGTGCTGTCGGGTTAGACCCGACTCACAGTGACCCCACCTTGGGTTTCCGAGGCAGTATCACTACGGAAGTAGATTGCCCAACCTTCCTTCCGAGGAGTGGCTGGTGGCTTTGAACCACCAGCCTTTTGGTTAGCAGTCAAATGCCTTAGGCACTACGCTACTAGAGCTTCACATAAACCAATAAAAAATAAGTCACCATCCTGTCACCTCCAATTCCTGGTGACCCCAAGTGTGTCAGAACAGAACTGTGCTCCAGAGGGTTTTCAACGACTGATTTTTGGGAAGTAGAACATGTGCCCTAGCTGCCAAGGCCTCTGGGTGGACTCAAGTCTCCAACTTTGCACTTAGCAACTGACTGTGTAACCATTTGCACCAGCAGGTACTCCATAAATTACACACAAACACAATATGTGGGATAACAATATGTGGGATACATTACAAAGAACTACGAAATACAGAAGTTAAAAAACAGACAAATATGAATATAAAGTTTTTAAACTACTTATTGGTACAAGAAAAAAAAAAACTTTCCTTCCTCAAAATTTTTATTTTTCCTAATTTTTTTGTGTGAAAAAAATGATTGAATAGTCTCTATTTTAAAAGTTATCTTGTTCTGTGATTTAAAAAAAAAGATAATGGAAGTTTTGGTTGTCAGTTCAGTGTGTGGGCATCTTCGATTTGGGCAACTGTCATGAAGGGCTGTGGATGCAGATGGAAGGAGTGCATCTTTGGCTGGTTCACAAGTCACAGCACTCATTGCTCAATGCCAACCAACAATTAAGCAAAGGTTTTGTTGGCAATGAGCTAGTTCATTTCCACCTCACTACAGTCACTTGCTGACTCTTGCTTTTGTGTATATTTTGACAAATAAGTTCAAATCCTGCTGAAACAGGACATTTTTTAAAAATCAGATCACTTTAAAAAAATGCAAATATTTTTAAACAAATCCATTTCCAGTGAGAATTTTCATGCATGTTCTGTAGGTCCTTAGGGAGAGCCCATCCAGAGGTGCCTCAGAAGACAGACCTGGCAATCTGCTTCTGAAGGATCACAGCTTTGCAAACCCTGTGGAGCAGTTCTACTCACACACATGGGGTCGTCAGGAATCAAATGGACCTGAGTGCAAATAACAACAACATTTACATAGCTTTTTTCGCAACAAAGTATATAGCAATGAAAACTTTTTAAAACACTAATTTTCAAATATTCTCTCTACAGAATATATTTGGTTCAAAAAGGAGTTATTAATCCTTTTAAAATGTCACCTTTATCTTACAGGAAAAAGACTCTATGTGTATCTTTGTATTTCACATATTGTGTTAGACTGGGTTCTCTAGAGAACCAAAACCAGTAAAGCTTAGAGAGAGAAAAAGAGAGACAGAAAAATTTATCTCAGGAAAATGGCTCACACACTTATAGAAACTGGCAAGTCCCAAGTTCTTGGATCAAACATCAAGCTGGAGGGTTTTCCCAACTCTTGCAGCTGTAGGGACTGATTAAGGTTGGCAGGCAGTATACTGGTTGTTGACTCCAAAGAATGACGAATCCAAGATCTCCAAGCTGAATGGTGGATTGTTCGCTCACAGACAGTTGTAGGCAGCACAACACAATCCCGATCCACAGAGGAATGTCTCTTTTTCCAGGATGTCCATAAACATACTGGAAGCAGGCCACACCCCTAGGGAAACTCCCTTTCAATGAATTGGCTGCTCAAAACATATGCATCTGATCCCATCATTGGAACAACCCACATCACAATTGTTTAAACCACACAGATTTGTGGTCCAGCCAAGTTGACACACAGCTCCAACTATCACACATATACACTAGGAAAACTACTCAGTCACTTATCAGGGGAAAGGTCAACAAATTAGAAACTTTTTTTTTTTTTTTGTAAAAGAAAAACATGTATAACACCTTTAAGCTACCTACCTTTTTGTTACTTTGCCAAGCAAAGTAATGGGGGAAAAAAAAAAAAACAGCAAACATCTGTGTAGCAAAAGAGGATTTTATGGTCACCCTCTCTATCTCATTATAAAGTGTTAGTAATATTCTCCTCCAATAAAAATCTCATTTTTATAAAACCACATCCATGTGTTTTGTACATTTCTGGCTTCAATTCTTTGAAGCTAAAATTTACAATAAATAAAGCAGTAAAAAATATAATGATGTATATTTTGTATTAGAGTTAGGCTGTCGGTAACTTCCCTTTGGAACTTCTTTTTTATCCCAAATAAGTGTTCCACCAATGGGTAAACATCTGCAGTTTTACTGTAAGTTATTATTTTTTAATAAGGAAGTAATTCACTGCTGAGTATCTGCCTTCTGCAATATTTTTCCTTTGATTGCTCATAGAAAAGTAGTTCTTATATTTCTTCACTGAAACACAATTTTGCAACTACCAGAAGCTGAGATATGATGGAGACACCTGTACTTTGTTCAGCTAGTTAGCAAACCTCCCGTATTGAATTATTTGTTATCATAGTTGTTTCTTCTTGACACCAGCAATGCTTTCTGTGCCTCTGCGAGCAATATTTGCTGACAAAGGAATAAATTTGTGACAGCCTCCATGTTACTTTCAATAATTCTTTCAGCCATTTTAACCTCAGCAAGAAGAACAAGGGTACTTGCCTTTCTATCATCTGCTATTATGTAATGAAACTTTACAAAAGGCTTCTAAACCTCTATGTTTGTATGTAAAGGACAGAATTAATCTTATTTGACTTTAAACTTGAAAAAATAGAAGAGGTTTTTCTCATGTTCTTCGTATTTTGTTTTCTTAAAAAATCTTACTTGCAAGGTGATGTCACAATTTTAACATGTCACAAGGTGCTGAAAGAAAATATGCAAATGACTGCACCATTGTCAACCCATCCAGAGTGTGGAATTCCTGAGTGCCTCATGTTCTCTATGCAAGACATGTGATTAACATAACCATAAAGACAAGTGTCAAGTCAATGGCCAAGCTCTCCAAGAAAGATATGACCCACACAGGCAGTGGATGGAACAACACTTTACTCACTCAGAGAAGAAACAAAACAAGGCCAGCTTCAATAGAAGGCATCAATACCCCTGGACAGTGGGTCACTCCCCACACCAATGCAGGGCTGATGGTCTGCACACACCCCTCTCATGCAGTAGTTAAGATACCTTGTTCCCTCCTGACCAGGTACAGATATAAATACGAGGCTGGCCAGAAGCCATAACACATACACACATAAGCAGAACAAAGATGTTCTGGTTAGGTCCATTGCAGGGAAGAAACCAGGACAGAAGGAGGTTCACTTCACCATCTCCATTATGAGGGTATCTTCTGGGCCCAAAGCTCCTGATGAGGCAGACCTCCCTCCCAATAATAAGTATATGTGTGTCAACCCTTATATTAAATATTAGATAAGCTCCAATTGTTTCTTTGCTAGCACAAACATACATAGAATTATATGTCCTGATATTTTCTTTCTACAATACAATTGATCATCTCCACCCCATTTTGGAAACCAAATGAAATAAGCTATATATACTGGCAAAGCAGAACATTTAGTCATTATTGTAACAACCACTATTCCTCTGAAAATTAATTCTATGGAGAGTATAAATGCCATTTTTATTATATCTTGAGTACACATTTGAAAATATGATTTTAAAAGAATGAAATAGATATTTCAATATTTTTAGCTGGAATCATCTTGATCCTGTTGCAAAAATAGACCCATTCAGGGAGGATAGTCCTAATTCATGTTTTTAGTTAATAAATATCATAGTGACTATAGTAGGCTGAGGGAGCTCTGGTAGCATAGTGCCTAAGGTATTTGACTGCTAACCAGAAGGCTGGCAGTTCAAACCCACCAGGCACTCCTTGGAAGGAAGATGGGGCAATCTACTTCCGTAGTGATACTGCCTCGGAAGCCCAAGGAGGGGTCGCTATGAGTCGGGTCTGACTCGACATAACAACAACGACATAGTAGGCTGAATAATGTCCCACAAAGATGTCCATGTTCTAATCCCCAGAACCTATGGAAATGTTATCTTCTATGGTAAAGGGAGTATGCAGATGTGATTAAGTTAAAAGTCATTACATGGGGAGATTTTCCCAGCTCATTCAGGTGAGCCCAATGTAAACACAACGATCCTTATGAGAGATCATATCAGAAGGTGATTTGATAAAGAAAGCAGTGAGAGATCTGAAGATGTTGCACTGCTTTGAGAATTGAGGATGGGGGCACGAGCCAAAGAATGCAGCTCTATGAGCTACAAGAGGTAAGGACTGATTCTCCTGTGGAGACTTCAGCCTTGCCACCATGATTTTTTTTTTAGCCCCGTAAGATTCATATTCCACTTTTGACCTCCAGAAATATAAGAGGGTAGATTTGTGGTAATAGAGCAACAAAAGAAACCTAACACATTGACCATGTTATTCACAATTTTATTACTTCATCCCAAAAGGTAGTTTCTCTAGATTCCAGGACCCTCTAAGCTGATTTCAGGCAATGGTTCTTCGGTGACTTGTCATGGATAATGCCTCCAAAACAAATTAATTTAGAATAAGATGGTGGAAAATGCTTAAACTTTGGAATCAGGCAGATTTGGCTTTAACTCTCAGCTTTACTCTTAGAAGTGTGTAATCTTGGCCAATTAATTTTATGAATACCAATTTCCTTCTTCTTCAAAATGTGGATGGTAGTACATACTTCACAAGCTTGGTGGAAAGTGTACCTGAGGTATTTTACATAAATGTGCCCAAAGCAATATCTGCCACCTGGTGACAACTTGTATCCTATTTTCCTCTTCTAAATAGTTACTTTGGCTAAAAAAAAAAAAGAAAGGTTTTTTTTTTTTTTTTTTGCTTTTAGATATATGCACACCTATGTTCATCTAAAGTCGGGTCCGACTTGACGGCACATAACAACAACAAACAACATGTTCATCACAACACTAGTCATAATAGCAAAAGATGGAAACAACCTAAATGTCCATCAATGGAGGAATGGATCAACAAAACTATGATATATACACACATGGAATACTATGCAATGTTAAAAAAACAGTGATGAATCTGCAAAACATATCACAACATGGGTGACACCAATGAGGTGAATTTAGAGCCCCTTATGCTTAGTGAAGAGGAGCTCTGGTGGCATAGTGGATAAGGCACTTGACTGCTAATCAGAAGATCAGTAGTTCAAACCCACCAGCTGCTCCACAGAAGGAAGACAGGGCAATCTACTTCCGTAAAGATTTACAGCCTTGGAAATCCAATGGGGGTCGCTAGGAGTCGGAAATGACTCAATGGCAGTGAGAATGCCTAGTGAAATTAGTCATTCACCAAAGGGCAAATATTGTATGAGGCCACTATTGTAAAAAGTGAAAAGGATTTCACAAAAAAAGAAATATCATGTGAAGGTTTCCAAAGGTAGGTGGGGAAAGTAGGGTAAATCACTAACTAGAGGATACATTTTTAAAAAGTGTCCTTTTGTATTTTACGTTCAATGATTGCAGGAGGGAGAAGTGTGCAATACTGAAGAGAAATCAGAGTTGGGAAGAGAGGGAACAGGAAGTACCCGTGGCCATTTCAATGAGGGGGCAGCAGGAGCCTGAGTGGAAAGTGTAGAAGACTGAGGAGACACAGCTGTCCAGTTCTTACCCGGTATTGCATGTCCAAACTGTGAGCGATGGAGACAGCTGAGATGAAAAGAAAAAATAAAGAGAGGGTGAGAGAGGAGCTGAATATTAGAGAATGACATTAGTGTAGTATATGTGGCTTAAAAAAACACAAAGGGAACATTTGCCCTTAGGAATGACATAAGCTCAACAATTCAAAAGCAGGTGAAATAGGAATTGGAAATTTTGCCCTTTGTGTGGTTGATGGTACTGTAGTAGAAAGAAGACTTCAATGCACAAACTTAGATGAGGTGGGGTGGAAAAGCTGCTAACAGTTTTAGGATTTTTAATCATTTCATATGCAGGTGAAAGCTGGACAATGAATAAGGAAGACCAAAGAAGAATTGATGCCTTTGAATGATGGTGTTGGCAAAGAATATTTAATATTACGTGGACTGGGAGAAGAATGAACAGATCTGTCTTGGAAGAGGTACAGCCAGAATGTTCCTTAGAAGTAAGCATGGTGAAACTTTGTCTCATGCACTTCGGACATGTTATCAGGAGGGACCAATCCCTGAAGGAGGACATCATGTTTGGTAAAGTAGATGGTGAGCAGAAACGGGGAAGACACCCAATGAGATGAATTGAAACAGTGAGTGCAACAAGGGTCTAAAATATAACAATGATCATGAGGATGGTTCAGTCCCTATGAGTTGGAACTCACTCCATGGCACCTAACAATGACAACACCAGGTGCCAAGTTAGTCCTTTGTAAAGATTATCATTATCCCAAATATACTGAACATGCAACCACAATTCTCATCATTCAAATGACTAGGGTCCAGCGGGGTTAAGAGCCCAGAATAAAGCAACTCTCTCCTACTTTTGCTCATACCACCAGCCATTTCACATTTTTATGCCTTTTTTTATGTGTCCTTTTTATGTCTCTGCCTTTCCACTCTCAAATCACTAGATGGCACATATGGTTTGCAAACAACTACTAGCCTAATAGGAGCTCTGGTGGCGTAGTGCCTAAGGCATTTGACTGCTAACCAGAAGTCTTGCAGTTCAAACCCACCAGCCACTCCTCGGAAGGAAGGTTGGGCAATCTAGTTCTGTAGAGATACTGCCTTGGAAAGCCAAGGCGGGGTTGCTATGAGCCGAGTCTGACTCAACCGCAGTGAGTTGGATTGGTCTAAATGCTGGAGGTTCAAACCTACCCAGTGTACTGTGGAAGAAAAGGCCTACTGATCTGCTTCCATTAAGATTATAGCCAAGAAAACCCTGCGGGGCAGTTAGTTCTGCTCTATCACATATAGTGCCACCATGAGTCAGAATCCACTCCACGGGAACTAACAACACTTCTACTCCCCACCCCTTTACCCCTTCTTCTTCCAGTAACTCTCAGTCATTTTCTAAGACCCAGCTCAAGCAGCATCCTTCCCATGAAAGTACAGTAAAACCTTTGAAAGATGGAACCTGTACAAGGCAGAAATTTGTCAGAGAAGGAAAAGTCAAATATTTTCCACTAGTAGAGAGTGATAGAAAAGTGGTAAAACTGTACCTGGTCAAAGGTGGAAAACTTGCAAGATCCAGAAAAACAAGGCAGTCCCATTGAGTTCAATCTCACAGGTTTCACTGTATGACAACTTGCTATTACACCCCCAATAAGCCCGGCACAGAGAAGGTATTCCATAAAACATTTATTGAGGTGAACTCATTGGAGCAGGAATCTTGACTGTCTTTTCTCTCCTGCCTTCTTTCAGCTGGTCTCTTCTAGCTATGAGCTAAACTCCTGAGTTTAGGACTTAAGCGTGCTCAGAATGAAGGCATCCTGGACATTCTAAATTTCAGTATATATTTGAACTTGAAACTGTATCAAACTCAGCATTTTGTAACAAAAGCATCCTAGAGTTTTGGTCTGACTGGAAGGTGGGACTGGATGAGACAGCACATCTAAACAGGGAGTTCTTCTGGCCATCTTTAATGGATGTTTTCCTGCTGCTGTTGGATGGGTTGAAAGGGCACATAATCTTCTGAAAAATGTAAGAACTCTATGTTTCCATGCAGGTCTGTGAACCAAAATTAATTGTAGAACTAATAAAGTATTTCAACTTAAAAAAAAAAGTAACAGCAAGCAGCACACAAAAATAAGCAAGTTAAAAGCCTGAATATAACCAAGAAAACTGCTGCACCATTTTCCTGATCCTAGTAGGCCTGTCCTATGGAATACTGAATAAATTCCATTTTTTCTCCAATCTAATTTTAGGATCAAGGATATTCTACAGGATTAGTATTGAGAAAAATATTACAGTCCAGGAAGAGCTTTGAGCAAGCATTAAAGAACTTTAGACAGACTTGTCAGAATAATCAAGAGAGTTTCTGAATCAACTAAAGGTGTCAAATTATATTATAGTATTACAGTATGTAAAATCCATTACCTTAATTATTAGCCAAATTTAATCACAAAAGAATGAGTATTTAATCCATGATTTATATTCATGAGTTGTATATGAGAAACCTGAAAAAGTATAAGACTATTTCTCACACTTATACCAACTATTTACAAATTATCCAGTTTCCCAGTTTTCAAGTCATTGATACCATGAACTGATTTTTAATATTTTCTTGAACAAATCAAATTTTCAATCAAGTAACTACTCTCACACATAATCCTTGTTGAGTATGGTCCAATGAAACACCCTAGTCCCCTTCTCCAGCTCTCTCTATATTGTTTCTTAATAAACTCACTAACTTACAAGGTATTAATAATGAAAGCAAAAAGGAGGGTCTTGCACAAAACAGATAGTCAATATTTTTCATAAAAGCTAACTATGGTAAATGATTACCAGGGAAACAAAAGACCTCTATAAAGAAAACTATAAAAACTACTTCAAGAAACCATAAGAGATCTACATAAATGGAAGAACATCCCATGCTTGTGGATAGGAAGATTGAACATTGTGAAAATGTCAGTTCTACCCAAAGCAATCTATACATTCAATGCAATCCCAATCCAGATCCCATCAACATTCTTT
>NW_006921668.1:1468902-1481867 GCF_000298275.1 Orycteropus afer afer | reverse complement strand
GCTGTATGGAAAGTGAATTTGCTCTGTAAATCTTCACCCAAATCACAATTTAAAAAAAAGCTAACTATGGTAAATGTGATCATTATCTCTCCAACATCCATTCCATCATACTCCCATTGAGTAGCAAAAATATGATTAAGAAGTTTATCTTCACTGTAGGGGTTCCTGATTGCCAAGAGGATAGAATTATCAGCTATGGGTTTGTAACCCAAATCTAGTCAATTGAGCATAGAGGAGAATTTTTCTAAGGCATCTGAGAAAGTTCCCCTAGGCACTCCAGAAATGGGAAGTCAGTGTTTCTTTCACCATATATGAACAAAGAATCACAAAGCCTGTCAGCCATCTTGCAACTGTGGTGTAACTAGCCTTAGGATCAGACCAACATTGTAGATGGCAGAACAGCCTGAGATTAATAATATGGTTATCTGATGACATTGAACTGATGGATAAAACAACCTTATTTCCCCCACAAGTGAGCTAATAAACTCCTTTATATTTAAGAAAATAATCATACAAACATACACACATTCTAAAACTCTGCCATACAGTTGGATCCGACTCATTGGGACCCCTCCTTGGGTTTCCGAGGTGGTATCTTTACAGAAGTAGACTGTCCAACCTTCCTTCTGAGAAGTGGCTGGTGGGCTTGAACTGCCAGCCTTCTTGGTTAGCAGTCAAAAGCCTTAGGCACTACACCACCAGAGCTTTTTCTCCTATTATTTAAACCCAATCTCATATGTTTTCAGCTATCGTTAGACATTCTCTGGGGACTCTGGCGGTGTAGTGCCTAAGGCATTTGACTGCTAACCAGAAAGCTGGCTGTTCACCCACCAGCCACTTCTCAAAAGGAAGGTTGGCAATCTATTCCTGTAGAGATACCGCCTTGGAAACCCAAGGAGGGGTCGCTATGAGTCAGAAATGACTCCATGGCAGTGAGGTTTTTTTTCTCAAGATAGTCTTATTTGTAAGTCAACCCAACAGTATGTCCAGAACAGAACCCATCTCCTCTGTCAATTAAATATTAATTACTCTCTAAACTACATTGGGCTTGAGATCCCATAGATATCTTTTCCTTTCTCTTTGGAAAGAGAAATATCTATCTTTGAGCCATGATCTCTCATCCATCGACTTACTCCTTTTCACATTCTCATAATGCTAGGTCAGATCCTCACTATGTCACAGTTACATTATTACACACAGATCATCTGGTGAGCTCAGTCCTCTGCAAAATAGGCCAAACTGTGTAAGGTTCTGATGGGAATACAAAGAAAGGGAGAAATCACTGGGGTGTTAATCCCAATTTAAAAACGGTATTTTGTTCCTTCTACATGCTGTTAACATTGTATTTACCCTTAAAGATGCAGTTCAAATATGACCACGTCTGTGAAGGCCTTTCTACCCCTTTATCCAATTGCTGTCACACCAACCCCAACTCAAGGCAAGCAATGTGTGCTACATGGGGTTTTATTGTCTGATTTTTTTGGAAGGAGATCACCAGTTCTTTCTTCCAAGGCATCTCAGGGTAGACTCAGACCTCCAATCTTTCAGTCAGCAGTTAAGTATATTAATCATTTACATTACCCAGAGGGTCCTTCAGCTCCCTTAATCAGTGTAAATAACTCCTGAGACCTCACACACTGTATTTCTTTCATAGCTTTTGTTCTTCTACCTTACACTAGAATTATCTGGATGTGTGCCTTTCTCCCCTGAGATTAAAAGATTAAAGATGCCTTCTTATTCATCATATATACTCCCAGCACCTCCAGGGTGTATGACAAAACTCTGGGAGGTTTTTTTTCCTTATCCCTTATATTTGGATTTCAACCACAAATTATAGGGAGCGCTGGTAGCATAGTGGCTAAGACACTTGCCTGCTAACTAGACAGCTGGCGGTTCAAACCCACCAGCCACTCCTCGGAAGGAAGGTTGGGCAATCCTACTTCCGTAGTGATACTGCCTCGGAAACCCAAGGAGGCGTCGCTATGAGTCGGGTTTGACTCGACGGCACGTAACAACAAACAACAACAACACACACACACACAAACATGCACACCATTTTCACTAGCACTGGCATGAACTAGGACTTGCATTAGCATGCCTTTTAGCATGCCTCTTCCAGACTGCAAGGAAAGATGTTAAACTGCTAAATAAAACAAGTAAAACACCAACCTCGACATACCCTATTAGACATGTCTCTCAACTTTAACAATCAAGCATTTGTTATTATTCTATGCATGCTCATTGCAATTCAGAGTTAGGCTTTTTGTTGTTGTTGTTGTTAGTTTCCACACTGTGATATAAATGGAAATTTCATGTTAAATGCTAAGATTAAGGTGTTGAACAGAAAAAAATTAATTTTCATGCTACTTTCCTTCCTGATTTTAGCCCTGCAAAGGTTTCATACCTTAGTATTGTATAAGATGTCTTGGTTTCCTAGTGCTGTTATAACAGAAATAACCCAAGTGGGAGGCTTTGAAACACAGATGTTTATTTTCTCACAGCTCTGGAGGCTGTGTATTTTTTAGCTGGAGGGTGAAAGGCCAAATCAGGGTCTCAGCTATGTCAATTCCTTCATTGTTGGTAGCCCCAAATGTTCCTTAGTGATCCTCACATACCATCTGTCTTCCTCCAGTGTGCATGCAACTAACTCTAACCTTCTCTTTTTATAACTCAGAAGTGATAACATTTAGAACCCACCCTAATTAATACAGCAAAGATCCTATTTCAAAACAGACTGCATCCACAAGTATTGGGGTTAGAATCGCAATACATATGATGGGGGGGGGGACACAATTTAATCCGTAACATAGGGGGCAAAGTCATCCTTTCCCTTTTCCTAGGTTCTAAAACAGAAACATTTACTTTCTCAGAAATAGTGGAAGATATTATCCCTTCTCTCTGCTCTGATCTCTTACTCATTCCCACAGGAAGAAGAATGACAAATATGACCTTCTTTGGGAAAGACTGATTGTTAAAAGTTGCCAGTCACACATGGCCTGGTCCCACAGTATTTCTTTGCCCCTGGTCTTTTGAAGCTGTCTTTCCACAGGCCACATGAATTCTTCTTCTTCCAAATGGTCATCCCACCAGTATACATTCAGACTCCATACATTCCACGTTGCAATTATTAATCAATGTTTGCAGCTCTTTCTTGTCATTTTGAGTCCTACCACATCAGAAAATGAAGATCCAGAAAGTTTTACTCCATATCATTAAGGGCGACTCTACATTGAGGCAGCTCTTCCCTAGTTTTATTTTGAGTGTCTTCCAACCTGAGGGGCTCATCTTCCAGCACTATATCAGAGAATGTTTCCTTGCTGTTCATAAGATTTTCAATGACTTTTTTTTTTTTTTAAGAAGTAGACCTGGTCATATCCTTTTTGCTAGTCTGTCTTAGTCTAGATGCTCCACTGAAACCTGTCCATAATGGGAGCCCTGCCAGTACTTTAAATTACCATCATCACACCAACATGCAAGCCACCACAATACAATAAACTGACAGACGAGTGGTTGTATATTAGTACAGAGGCAAAAAACTGCTTTGTTTGTGACCCACTAGCTAAATTCAACTCAAATGAGAAGAAATAAGAAGTTTTGGTAGAAATGAAGCTGTTTTTTATCTTTACCTGCTGTGAAAGTTCCCAATTGGTTCAGAGTTCTAAGGGAGTATAATTAACACCTCTAGGTAATTGTCAAATGTGTGTACTGAAGAAATGAATGGTAGAGAATGAATGTGTGCTTATTTCCTCTTTAAATGAAGGCTATTATCTTAGTCTGGGTTTTCTAGAAAAGTAAAAGCAATGAAGCATATTTGCGTGTGTGTGTGTGTGTGTGTGTGTATATATATATATATAAAGAGAATTATCTCAAAGATATGACTCATAAGGTTGTAAAGGCTGGCAAGCCTCAAGTCTGTGTAGGTCAGACGTCAGGGTGGGGAGCCTTCTCCTATCACATGTAGCTGCAAGGGATAATTAACCCAAGATCATCAGGTTAGATGGCAAGCTGCTGGATCACAGGCTGTAGAGGCTGACAAATCCCAAGATCAGCAGGCAATATGGCAGGCTGCTGGATCAAGTCCAAAGAACCACAGACCAGATGATGATGAGCCAGATGAAGTATCAATATCTAGCAAAAACCCAGAGAGCTTTGCCAATACATCCATATATATTGGAAACAGATGACACCCCTGAGGAACCTTGCTTTGAACTGATTGGCTGCTCATAGCAGATCTCATCATGGACTTTATTATATCAGATCTTATGTTGGGGGATGACTACATCATTAACTGCTAAACCACTGAAAATCATGACCAAACCAATTTGACACACAACCATAACTATCACAGTCTACCCCTTGTCAACTGGGCACCTGTACACCATACTCCTTAAACCATAAATAATCTCTAAATAAAGATAATTATAAAGTTATACTTGAGCCTAACATGACACAACATGCATACAACTGAAAACACATTAAACTTGTTTATATCTTATAACTGAAGGAAATAAAAATATTTGATGCACACATAAAAGGAAGAAATCCTCATAACAATCACAGTCCTCATTTCTGCAAGTGGTCATGTGGTCACAGCTGATATTTAGAATTATCTTTTTTTCCACCTTCTATACCATATTTCCTTTGCCCTCAGAAAGCACCTCAGCTGATCATAGCTCTTTGCCAGATAGGGTGACAAAACCTTCATTCCTGAACAGTCTGGGCCATTAGTAGTCACATCAGAATTGGGTTGCTGTAGATTTCTATTTACTTTAATCAGGGCATGGTGATAGTAAGAGACATCCTAAAGAAACTCCTGTTTTCCAGATATATTCTTCTTTACCTCCATTATGTAATATCAATCTCATTTCCCCTTGACATTCAGGATCAATCACACCAGACAATACAGTAATTCCCTTCTTTGTCTATTGATCCACAGGCATGAAGAGTCAAAAATGGCTGGGTGGAATTCTTAACTTCCAGTTCAATGGAATTACTATTGTAATTGTCTCCAGGTGGGAGTGTTCTTCCCTTTGGAACTAAGACATCCAGACGCACATAGAGTCATGAGATACAAAGCAAAAGCTTTTGAGTTGGTCACTAAAGGAAATAGTGAGTGGTGCCACTCCTATTTCCACCCCTTGGTTCCTAGACCCATGAATCCTGGCTATTGGGGGAAAGTCACCATATATTGGATGCTGGTTTAGTGTATATAGAGCCTTCTGAAGAACATTGTCCCACCTACCTGGCACCATAATTGTGACTTTAGGAGGACATTCCATTGTTCTATCAAGCTAGCTGCTTCAAGATGATTGCAAACATGGTAAAACCAGTGAATTCCATAAGCATGGGCCCATTTCCATACTTCATTTGCTGTGAAATGAGTCCCTTTGATCATAGGCAATGCTTCATGGGAAGCCATGTGGTGGATAAGGTATTTTGTAAGTCCATGGATGGCAGTTTTGGCACAAGCATTGTGTGCAGGGAAGGAAAATCCATATCCAGAGTAAGTGTCTATTCCAGTAAAAACAAAATGCTGCCCTTTCCATGATGGAAGCTGGCTGATCAACCTGAGGAACAGTTCAACATTGCAGATGCAGTGCTGGTCTCCACTGCAAGCAGATTGGGCAGGTTGGCTGTAGCCAAGTCAGCCTTAGTGAGTGGAAGTCCATATTATTGAGCCCATGCATAACCCTATTCTTCCCACCATGGCCACTTTGTTCATGAGCCTGTTGAACAATTACAGGAGTGTCTAGGTAAAAAGGATGACTGGTTGCTACAGAACATGTCATCCTATCTACTTCATTGCTAAAATCCTCCTCTGCTGAGGTCACCCTTTAGTGAGCATTCACATGAGACAAAAGTATCTTTACTTCTTTGACCCATTAAGAGAGGTCTAACCATGGATCTCTTCCCCACAGCTCTGTCACCAATGTTCCAATTATGTTCCTTCCAAGTCCCTGATCATCGAGGCAAACCTTTGGCCACAGCCCATGAATCAGTATACAATCCCACATCTGGCCATTTCTTCTTCCAAGCAAAGTGAAAGACCAGATGCATGCTCAAAGTTCTGTCCATTGATTGGGAGGATTTTGCTTTACCACTTTCTTCAGTGAGGTGCCAGAAAGAGGCTCTTTCACTCCTACAGACACCAAGCCTAAGTAGCAAATGCCATAAATCCATATAAGTGCTGCTGCTATCCACTTTCCAGTGGTGCCTGCATATCACACAGAACCATCTGTAAAGCAGGTGGGAGTTTTCTCTTCCTGAGTCAATTGATCATAATGAATTCCCCTTAAGACCATAGGCACAGACAGATGGAAGGTAAATGTGACCAGAGTGGAGACCACATGCATTTGGGCCACTTGCTCATGCAATTTGCTTGTGCCTTCAGGTCCTGCTCAAGCCTGATCTCTTATATACCACTTCCATTTAATTAGGGAATGCTGCTGTGAACAATTAACTTTATGAATTGGTGGGTCAGACAACACCCAGTTCACAATGGGTAGTCCTGGACATTCAGTGCCTTGGTGGTCCATGGTTTGGCATTCAGTCTCTACTAAGGCCCAGAAACAAGCTAAAAGGACTGGGATCTTAAAAGCTAGCAAGCTGCCATCTAGATGTAACGATGGGTCTCTCCTCATCAAGACCAAAGAAGAAAGCAGAAAACCAAAATTAATGGAAACAATCAGTCCCCACGACTGGTACACCATCCGATCTGCAACCTATACAAGTATGAGACCAGAAGAACTAGATGGTGCCCGGCTACCACTGTCATCCACTTGGAAGGGATGTAGGAGATCCTGGATAGAGAGGGAGAACAATGTGGAACAAAACTCAAAATCATTTGGAGGGGAAAAAAAAGGGGGGGGGGTGGGTGGGACCAGGTTTGCTGATCCAATAGAGCCTGGTGGAACCACTCAGACTATGGCCCCTAGCTACCCTTCAGGTCTGGAATTGAGACCACACCTGTGGTTTCCAGCCAAGCAAAGTACAGGTATGTGAGTTGAACATTTACCTCAAGTGGACACATGCCCTTGAGAGAACAATCATGGGAGAAGGAAGGGCACCTTATGCACAGGGAGACAGCTTAGGGGGCAGGAGAGTATGGAGGGATGGACACTGGGAAGTGGTACCTTGGGGAGGAAATTGGAGGGGAGCTGTTGCATTGTGGTAAACTGTGGTCAATGACATGAGACAAAGTATATGTGAACTGCTGTATCGAGAGTGAATTTGCTCTGTAAATCTTCACCCAAATCTAAATAAAATAAAATTTTTTTACAAAAAAAAAGAAAGAAACAAGCTAAAAGAAGAGTAGTTATCTGCAGAAGATGGCAAGAGTTTCCTCCAAAATCCTAAGCATTTGCACTGTGATTCACCAATAGGAGCCTGCCCAAGACCCCAAACAGCATCTCTATCTTTCATTGACACATCACACACCATTATTAGATCAGCTGGATTATATAGCCAAGTGGCAGAGTGGCTTACATGGCTGCATGAACCTGTTACAGAGCATTCTCTTGTTTTGGGTTCCATTCAAAACTAGCAGCTTTTCAAGTCATTTGATAAATAGGTGAGAGCAGCACACCCCAATGAGAGATATGTTCCTCCAAAATCCAAAGAGGCTCACGAGTCATTGTGCCTTTTTAGTTGTGGGAGAGGCCAGATGCAATAACTTGTTCTTCACTTTAGTAGGAATATCTCAACATGCCCCACACCACTGGACACTTAGGAATTTCACTGAGGTGGGATGTGCATGAATTTTTGTTGGGTTAATTTTCCACCCTCTAACACACAAATGTCTTACCAATAAGTGAAGAATTGTTGATACTTCTTCCTCACTAGTTGTGATCAGCATAATAGCATCAATGTAATGGACCAGTGTGACATCTTGTGAAAAAGAAAATTATGACACAGTGCTGAAGAGTTTATATAACCCAAGGTAAGATGGTGAAAGTGTACTGCTGGCCTTGCCAGATGAAGGTAAATTGTTTCTGATGATCCTTTGAAACTGGAATTGAGACAAAGACATTGACCAGATCAATAGCTTCATACTAGGTTCCAGGAGATGTAGTAATTTACTCAAGCAATGAAACCATATCTGAAACTGCAATTGGAGTCACCACCTGGTTAAGTTTACAATAACCCACTGCCATTCTCTAAGATCCATCTGTGTTTTTCACAGGACAAATAGGTGAATTAAATGGAGATATAGTGGGAATCACCACTGCTGCATGTTTCAAATCCTTGATGGTGGCATGATCTCTGTAATCCCTCCAGGAATGTGATACTGTTTTTGGTTTACTATTTTCCTAGGTAAGGCCAGTTCTAATGGCTTCCACTTGGCTTTTCCTACTATAATAGCTCTCACTCCATATGTCAGGGACTCAATGTATGGGCCCTGTGAGTTGCTGAGTATATCTATCCCAATGATGCATTTTGGAAATCACATAGGATGAGTTCAGGGACCTATTGGACCCATTGTGAGACAGATCTAAGACTACATCAATAACTTGATCTCCATATGCCCCCATGATGACTAATGGGCCCCAGTGACATTTTTGGTCTCCTGAAATTAAGGACAATTCAGAGTCAGTAGCTAGTAATCCCCCAAAGTCTGATTATTTTGTTTTCTCCATTGAATAGTTATTCTTATAAAAGGCCAGAGATCTCATTGGAGAAGGCTAGAAGAAGATTAACACTATAAATTTTTGGCAGTATAGTGGGGTCCTTCCTCAAGGGGACCCAGCCTCCCCTTCACTCAAGGCATGTGGGTCTGTAAACTGGCTCAAATCTGGCAATTGATCGAAGGGCCATGACTCTATATTCTGGCAAGTCAAGTAAGACTGCTGTTCACTTGACCTAGAGTTCTTCTGCTTGTACAGATGAAGTAAATATGTAGATTCTCCATCTCTTTCACTCCTACAGACACCACGCCTAAGTAGGAAATGCCATAAATGCATATAAGTCAGACTATTCTGATTAGTTTTAACTTTGCTGTCCATTACAATAATGACATCAACCCTGTCATTGTCAGTTAAGTCCTGCCACTTGGCCCCTACAACCATGGGGCCCAATCAGCCCCATTGTAGTTAGGTGTCTTAATTCAATCTGGGCAGTTCCCACTGTCAAATCTGACTTACATAAAATACCAATCATAGCAGTCTTCAAGGATGGTTGACCTCCCTTCACAAATTTGTTCCTCATCGTAGTGGTAAAAAGTGTATCCTCTGGGTAATCCATGTGTGGGTCTGTGTGTCCAATCTGATAAATCCATTCTAGCATGTCAATTTCCCTAAACCATTGGATACCTTCTTCTACACTATACCAAGTTGGCTCTGGTACTTCAACTTGACTTAATGTAGGCCACCACTTAATCCATGCTTCAGTAAACCAAAGAAACTATTAGATCCTGTCCTAACCTGTTGAGCTGAAATGCTGAATGAAGAATTTGTGTATAATGGACGCAAATCAATAAATTCAGACTGATCCAACATTATACTCCTTGCACCATTATCCCACACCCTTAATAGCCTTTCCACCCATATTCTCCAGGTTTCTGTTTGTACATATTAGAAAAATGAAGCAACAGTTTTGGAGTGTAGCGTACCTCTTCCTGGGTCATATTTTGTACTTCACCTTCTAGGGCTCATCGGTAATTAAGTCTAGGTACAGGTCTAGAAGCAACAATGGGTACTGGGGGTGGTTCCTGGGAATACTCATCAATGTCTTGTAAGACATCTGCCTCAGGCAATGCCCCAGGCATTCAGAGAATGACTCAACCAGCACTCAACTGGGTTAGTTTCTTCAGATGGGGTGAGAAGGCTGGTTCTGCTGGTAGGAGTGATTCAACGGAATTTAGAGGCTCAGTGTTCCCAGTTTCCAGATTATCTGCCCATATGTCCCCTTCCCAAGTTTCAAGATCCAATTTTTTCCCAAGTGATGCCCTCACTTTAACTTCCAACATCATTTGAGGCTGACAATTCAATTGGTGTTGTGATTCATCCACTTCTATTTAAGACTCTGGGTTTGGTTTTGGACAGTATCAGTTCTATTACTACAAGAAATAAGGTTTTTACGGAATATTTGGAAAAATTGAGGTCATTTATGTGGCACATGAGCTGTGACTCTGAAGCCCCAAGTTTATCTTCTTTCATCACCTTGCCTAGTGTAAGTAGGATCAAACAACAAGTTTCCCTATACTTCTCATTCTGACAAAATTGCAGAAAAGTACAAAATGTGGGATCACCAGAGGCTTGATTCTCACCAGTACTTTACCTATTGGTAGTGATATTTTGTGTATTAATATTGTCACCTCATGCCATGGGTTAGCAGTGCCCTCTTTACTAATGAAGGCCAAGGACCAACACTTTTAAGACTAATCAGACCTGAGAAACAATTTAGAAAACTCATCCTTATGATTTTTTTTTTTTTTTCCTCTAGAACCTATCAGGGTACCAAATGTAAGGCTGCATTTCTGGAAGTTCTCTGTCAATATACTGCTGCAACCATTTTTGAATTATCTTTAGCAAGATTTTACTTGCATGCCATATTAATGATACTATTCAGTAATTTCCACATTCTATAGAATCATCTTTCTTTGGAATAGGTACAAATAGGGATCTCTTCCAGTCAATAGCATAACTGAGTGTCTGCCTCCAGCATGGCATCCATTTGTTGAAACAACTCAATGGGTATTCCATCAATACCTAGAGCCTTGTCTTTCACCACTTCCTTCAGTACAGCTTTGTCTTTTTCCTTCAATACCATGGGTTCCTAATCATATGCCACCTCCTGAAATGGATGAACATCAACCAATTCTTTTTTGATACAGTGACTCTGTGTATTCCTTCCATTTTCTTTTGATGTTTTCTGCCATCATTCAATATATTCCCCACAGAATATGTGTGTATACATACACACACACACACACACACACACAAAGAGATTTATCTCCAAAGAAATGGCTCATGAAGTTGTAAAGGCTGGCAAGTCCCAAATCTGTGGGTCATATTTCAGACTGGCAGATTCTCCTGTCTCATAGCTGTAGGGGATGATGAACCCAAACTCTAACAGCAGCAGGCAATATGGCCAGCCACTGGCTCAAGTCAAAAGAACTAGAGGTCAGATATTGATGAACTAGATGCAGGATCCAGACTGAGCAACAAGTCAGAGAGCTCTGCTAGGATATCAGTATACACTGAAAGTAAGCTACATTCATGAGGAAACTCCCTTTCAACTGATTGGCTGCTCATGGCATATCTCAACATGGAGGTAATGATATGACATCAGATCTTATCCTTGGGGATGACTACATCCTAACTGTTGAACCTCTGAGAATCAGCCCAGCCAAGTTGACACACAACCTTAACTATCACAAATATGAAGAGGTAAATTTCAGGAATATTTATGAAATTTTAAAATGCATAACTTGCTATGCATTAATATGGCATCTAGACAAGTTTATTTTTTATTGTGTATGTATAAATGCTATTTCAGCATTTTTTAAATGTACAATTGAATACATTAATTACATTCATGATGTTGTACAACAATCACCACTCTCAATTTCAAAATTTTCCCATCACTCTAACAGAAGCTCAGTGCCCCCTAAGAAATAGCTTCCTCTTTTCCCTTCTGAATCACCTCTCCCTGCTTACCATAAAGCATACATGAAAATATACACAGGAAATAAAAAATAACATGTATTGAAAGTAATGAATATTCTTAAAGCTAAGATATAAAACCAGCAATCCAATGCTAGATTCTAGGGGGAGTCTTTATCAGCTGCCATGAAGCTGACCTGAAAATTGTAATTTAAGGTAGTTTTAAATGCAGCAGAGTGAGTGTGATCAGCACCTCGTGTATCAGAGCACTGCAGAGCGGAACTGCCACCCCACTTGTGGCTCTGCCTTTCAAGAAGCCAATGTACCACCACCACGCATTTCAAGTGCTTTTCTTTCCAAACATTTTCCAAGACTTCCAGATAATACAGGAGAGATGGTGGATGGGAATTACCACCGGAAATAATGTATGAAGAAGTGTGGTTCTAGATCTTATTATGGGAGGACACAAGTAGAAAGTGGCCTGGAGGTGGCTCTTTGTGTGTTCCTTCGGTTCATCTGAAAATAAGCAATCACGGCCATGAAGTCAAAGCTTGTCAGGCATTGGAAACTGGATTGGGTAATGTATATGGGAAATGCACCTGATTAAACATCTGAGAAGGTTCACCACCACCAGTACATGCATGATGAGGAAAACTACATGCTGCAAATTGATCTCCAATTGTCATTCCTCAGTCCGCATTTACCGCACCTCTAGATAGCCTTTGACACAGAGGTTTCTCTCTTCTAGAAAAATGACCTTGACTTCTTGGCTTATATTCCATCTACAGTCTTAGGATTCAATATTTTATCTCCAGCCTGGACTTCTCTCTTGAACTCCAGACCTGCATAACTAGCTGCCTACTCAACCCTTCCATTTGGATGTCTAATATTCAACCTTACTTTGTTTAAAAACCAAACTCCAAATATACTCTACCCACAACCTTCTCCATTAATGAAATGGGAATTCCATTTTTCCAGCTCCTCAAGCCACCATCTTGGAGTCACCTTTGATCCTTTGTTTTCTCTCTTGTCACATTCAAACCATCAAATTCAGTCAGCTTCACCTTCAAGATATCTACTACATAATCTGCCTACTTCTCACTACTTCCCAAACACCAACCCTGTTAAGTAACTCCATCTTTTACCTGGACAATTTCCATAGACTCCTAACTAGTCTTCCTGCTTTGCCTTTGTCCTTTTGCATTCTATTAACCACACAGCATCCAGTAGTCCTTTTAAACCAACCAGTTGGGAGGCGGGGCAAGATGGCGCACTAGGCAGAAGGATTGCACAGACCCTCTTCAACAAAGAAAAGGGAAACCAATTAACACAGACACAGAAGATAATCTTGGACCCCTGAGC
>NW_006921668.1:1445183-1466237 GCF_000298275.1 Orycteropus afer afer | reverse complement strand
AAACCAGGGACACCATGAAAAAATACATAACAAAATGACAGCAACAAATTCAAACTTATCAATAATCACCCTGAATGTTAATGGATTAAATAAACCAACCAGTTGCCCTCAGGTCAACCCCAACTCTTGGCAACTTTGCATGTGTCAGAGTAGAACTATGCACCATAGGGTTTCCAGTGACTAGTATTTTGGAAGTAGAGTTCCAGGTCTTTCTTCCAAGGCACCACTGGGTGGATTCAAACCTCCAATCTATCAGTTAGCAGCCAACAACATTAAACATTTGCAGCACCCAGAGACTCCTTTAAAATATAAGCCAGTTCATTTCACTCCTTTGCTCAAACCTCCAATGTCTTCCTATCCTATTTAGACTAAGAGTTTACATTTTATTCTGTTAGCCAGGTTAAGTGAGAGGTTGATCATCTTAATTCATTCAAGATTGAGTTCATTTTAGGCTGGGTTAGAGTGTTAATTAAGATTTAATCTACCTCTACTTTTTCCTGTCCCCACTGCAGGCAACTAAGCACTTGGTGTAGTCACTATGTCTCCTCACCTTATCAGGTTTTTGCCCTCCTAGAAGCAGGAGACTAAAAAATTTTCCACTCCACTTCTCAGAATCTGTGATTATTATTAGTTCTTCAGTCTCCATTCAACACCTTTACTTGAATATCTAATAGATTGTTCAGCTTTATCTTGTTTAAAAAAACAAACTTGAAATGGGCTTGCCCACACATAGCCAAAGTCTAGTAACAGCCTGCTAACCTCTGCCCTCCTTCCCCATGTCTCCTTCCACTCAGTCACTCATTCAACTCGAGTAACAGGGTTGCCTCTTGAACACACCCAACAGTTTCCTGCCTCAAGGATTTTTACTTGCTTTTCCCTCAAATACCATTATGGTTTGCTTCCTCATTCTTTCAGGCTTTGGCTCAGAGGGTGTCCCTGATGACTCATATAAAAAGACACCATGAAACCTCCATTTTCAGCACTCCCCGATCCTCTTTACCCAGATGATTTGTTCTCCATTTCCCTTATCACCACCTACATGTTATATTTTCACGTATTTCTTTATGGTTACCTCCTCCAACCAGAAATATAATCCCCATCAGAGCCAAGACTTCAAATTCATTCATAGCTATGCCTATGACACCTGAAACAGTGCCTGGCATATAGGTTTGAATGAAAGTATTTGCTGAATGACTGAATCTTCCCTTGTTTCTAGACAAAGTAACAAACATCCATGTTGTTGTTAGCTATTGCTGAGTCAGCTTCAACTCATAGCAACCCTGTGTACAAGAAAACCAAATGCTGTCCAGTCCCATGCCATCCTCACAATTTTTGCCATGCTTGAGCCCATTATCACAGCCACTGGTCAATCCATCTCGTTGAAGGTCTTTCCTTTTTTTGCTGACTCTCTATTTTACTAAGCATGATAGCTTCCTCCAGGGACTGGGCCTTTCTGACAACATGACCAAAGTATGAGAGACTAAGTCTGGCAATTCTCATTTCTAAGGAGCATTCCAGCTGTACTTCCTCCAACAGATATATCCATTCTTCTAGCAGTCCATGGTACCTTCAATATTCTTTTTCAACATCATATTTCAAATGCATCAATTATTCTTCAGTATTCCATAGTCATTGACCAGCTTTCACATGCATATGAAGCTATTGAAAATGCCATGGCTTGGGTAGGCACATCTTAGTCTTCAAAGTGACAACTTTGCCAATGCAATATATCACCTGATTTGACTGCTGCTTCTTTTGTTGATCATGGATCCAACTAAAATGAAATTTCTGACAACTCCAGTCTTTTCTCCATTTATCACTATGTTACTTATTGATTCAATTGTGAGGATTTTTGTTTTATGTTGAGGTGTAATCCATACTAAAGGCTGTAGTCTTTGACCTTCATCAGTGAGTATTTCAAGTCTTCTTCACTTCCAGCAAGTAAGGTGGTATCATTGTCATATCACAGGTTGTTAATGAGTCTTTCTCCAATACTGATGCCATGTTCTTCTTCATATATTCTTGGATTATTTGTTCAGCATACAAATTAAACAAGTATGGTGAAAGGATACAACCTTGGCACACACCTCTGCTGATTTTAAACCATGCATACCCCTTGTTCTGTTCAAATGACTGCCTTTTGGTCTAGGTACAGTTTCCTCATGAGCACAATTAAGTGTCCTGAAATTCTCCTTCTTCACAATGTTATACGAAATTTGTTATGATCCACACTGTCAAATGCCTTTGTCTAGTCAGTAAAACACAGGGAAATATCTTTCTTACATTCCTTGCTTTCAGCTAAGGTCCATTTGAAATCAGCAATGATATCCCTTGTTCCATGCCCTCTTCTGAATCTGGCTTGAATTTCTGGCAGTTCTATTGCTGTCCTGCTGCAAGAGTTTAATTATCTTCAGCAAAATTTTACTTGCATGTGAAATTAATGATACTGCTCAATAGTTTCTACATTCTGCTGGATCACCTTTCCTTGGAATGTGCACAAATACGTATCTCTTCCTGTCAGTTGGCTAGGTAGCTGTCTTCCAAATCCCATGGCATAAATGAGCAAGTGCCTCCAGTATTGCATCCATCTGTTGAAATATCTCAACGGGTATGTGCAGTATAGTAAATTACATAGTGTGGCTTTTCTAGCCCTAAGCCTTTGTAAACTCCATGCTAGAATTTGCTGTGAGCAACTGAGAAGCTTCTGATTGTTAAAGTTATCCACCTGAGGTATTTCTGTTGCGAGCGGCACAAAGTAATTTTCTGGGAAGTTCACTCTCTCAGGTGTGTAGAACTCTGATATTGGGATTGGTTGGTTTGGGCCATTCTGCCAGGCTCAAAAGGAGCCTTCTTAGAGGCAGAAGGAGTCTCTCTGACTGCTGGCTGAGAAAGACATGCTGCTGAGAGAAATTTGCTCCTGAGAAATGTGAGACACACACATTGCTAAAAGAGAGATGTGAGAGACACACACTGTTGAGAGAGAGATGCGAGAGATACGGACTACTGAGAAAGTGATGTGCTACTGAGACTGCCAGCTGTTGAGTGAGACAGCCAGCTGTGAGAGACTGAGTGAATTTCTGAACTTGTAGTCTAGTGCTTCCCTAATAAATCCCATAATCTTTGAGTTGTGTGCGGCCACTGCAGCGAATTATCAAACCCAGCAAACAGGTGGTGGGTGCTGCAGGAGGAACGGTTTGTGAAAGGGCTGGAGGGAGGCAGCATGTTTGCCCTTGTGCCCTTGCAGGAATAGGCCTTGGGCTACTAATGGTGAGTCTGTCTTCCTCTTGTGGGGTTAAACGAGGTCAGAAGATGCAGCCTCCCTACCCCTTTGGCAGTACGTATTCTATCAATTTCTGGAGTCTTGTTTTTCTCCAATTTATTCAGCGCAGCTTAGACTTCTTCCCTCAGTACTGTTGGTTCTTGATCATATTGTTATGTCCTGAGATGACTGAATGTCAAATGATTCTTTTTGGAACAGTGACTCTGTGTATTCTTTCCATCTTCTGATACTTCCTGCATTGTTCAATATTTTGCCCTTCGAGTCCTTCAATATTGGAAACTGATGCTTGAATCTTTTCTTCAGTTCTTTCAGCCCAATAATGAGCAATTGATGGTCTGTTCTACAGTCAGTCTCTGGCCTGTTCTAGCTGATGATATTGAGTTTCTCCATCATCTCTTCCTACAGATATAATCAATTTGATTCCCATATATTCCATCTGGTGAGGTCCACATATATAGCCAACATTTATGTTGCTTAATAAAGGTATTTGGAATGAGTAAGTCACTGATCATCCAAAATTCGATCACGTGATCTCTGGCATCATTCCTATCACCAAGGCCATATCTTCTAACTACTGGTATTTCTTTCTTTCCACCTTTTGCGTTCCAATCACCAGTGATTATCAGTATAGCTTAATTGAATGTTTGGTCAATTTCAGACTGCAGAAGTTGGTAAAAATCTTCAATGTCTTCATCTTTGTTTTGGTTGTTGGTGTGTAACTTTGAGTAATAGCAAAATTAACTGTTCTTCCTTGTAGGCATATGGATATTACCTGGCTATGTCCTTCTTCCTAATTTTTGTCTGGAGGCTCCACTGAAGCCCGTCTACCTTGGGTGACCCTCCTGGTATTTAAAATACTAGTGACATAGCTTCCAGCATCATAGCAATATACAAGACAAGGCACAACAGTATGAGAAACTGACAGAAGAATAGTGGAAACACCCATGGGGTTATAAAAAGATACTACAGAACCTGTATCCGAATACAATTTTCAGAACTGCTTTCTTCTAACACATTTTTATTAATAAGCAAAATAAAGTGACAAACAAGAGAAAAAGAATCACAAGAACAGAGCAGACTAAGAAGAAAAATCAACAGACTAAAAGACTAAAGGCTTATGAAAAGAGAAAATGTTCAGAAAAGATGTTGCATAAGAAAACTGAAAGTATAGTGTAAAAATTAAAGCCAGCACTAGGCCACTAACAAGCAGTATTAACAAGGCAGAAATTGAAGAAGTGATTTATTCATTCATTCATCAACCAGTGCATACTGAGGGCTGTTACACGTCATGCAGAGAACAAGGCAGAAGAAATTCAGTTTGGTGAACATGCAATGAGATGGATAAGCCCTTAGGTGATGTTAGAGTGTCTTTCTGGAACCAAATTTGGCAATATGTATCATGAGAGCCTTAAAATGCATTAGCTCTGAACCAGCAATCTCATGTCTATGAATTGATTCTGATACAAAGACAGTATCAGAGATATGATCACAGAGAGGAATGTAGAATTTTGAAAGAACCAAAAGGTACATAACAGAAGAATTATCAACTAATTAGTAGGGCCAAATAATAAAGCACTATTCAACCATTCATATAGATAAATGGAAATGATTTTAACAGCATGAGAAAATTCACAATTTAACATTAAGAATGCAGAAATTATTGAATATCATTAATATCATACATAAGTAAAATTTTGCTGAAGATAAAACCATTGCAGCAGGACATGGACAGGGAACTGCCAGAAAGTCAAGCTGGATTCAGAAGAGGACATGCAACAGAGGATATCATTGCTAATATCAGATGGATGCTGGCTGAAAGCAAAGACCAAAAAGATGTTAATTTGTCTTTTAATTACTATGAAAAGGCATTCAACTGTGTGAATAATAACAAGTTGTGGGTAACACTGCAAAGAGTGGGAATTCTAGAATACGTAACTGTACTCATGAGGAATCTGTACATAAGACCAAGAGGAAGTTTTTCAAAGAGAACAAGGGGATACTGCATGTTTTAAAATCAGGAAAGGTGTGTGTCAGGGTTGTGTTCCTTCATCATATTTATTCAATCTGTATGCTGAGCAAATAATCTGAAAAGATGCACTATACAAAGAAGAACACAACATCAGGACTGGAGACTTATTAATAACCTGTGATATGAAGATTACATAAGTCTGCTTGCTGAAAATGATGATGACTTGAAGCACTTAGTGATGAAGATCAAAGACTACAGTCTTCAGTACAGATTATACCTGGATATAAAGAAAACAAAACTCCTCACAACTGTAAAAAAGTAACATGATGTTAAATGTAAAAAAGTAACATCATGTTAACTGTAAAAAAGTAACATCATGTTAAATGGAGAGAAGACTGAAGTTGTCAGGAATTTCATTTTACTTGGATCCACAATCAACACCCAGGGAAGCAGCAGTCAAGAAATCAGACTATGTACTGCACTGGACAAATCTGCCGCAAAATACCTCTTTAAAGGGTTAAACAGCAAAGGTAACACTTTGAAGACTAAGGTGCATTTGACCCAAGACAAGGTATCTTCAATCACCTCACATGCATGTGAAAGCTGGACATGAATAAGGAAGACCACAGAAAAATTGATGCATGTGAATTGAGGTATTGGCAAAAAATACTGAAAATACCACAGACTGCCAGAAGAATGAAAAGATGTGTCTTGGAGGAAGAGTAGCCAGAATGCTCCTTAAAATTTTGTAAGCTATCCAGACTCCACCTCACGAACTTTGCTCATGTTGTCAGAAGGGACCAGTCCCTGGAGAAATATAATGGTTTGGTAAAACAAAGGGTCAGCAAAAAAGGGAAAGCCCCTCAATAAGATGGATTGATACAGTGGCTAAAACAATGAGCTCAAACGCAGCAAATGTTGTGAGGAGGGTGCAGGACCAGGCAGTATTTCCTTCTATTGTATACAGGCCACTGAGTCAGAACCAACTTGATGGCACCTACCAGCAACAACAGTATTAAGAAAGCTGAATAAATAACTATATTTAGAATGAATTCAAACCAGAGCTCATCCTGGAAGTTAGGATTGAGAATTCTAATCTCTAAATGTGGTGGTATCTGAGAAAGGTTCCTCAGTAAACACTTATTATAATAAAAAGAGTAATAAGTAAAAACAGAAAAATTGGACCTAATTTTTAATTTTCTCTCATATGACAACTTCTTAATTATATACTTCTAATATAGTTCTTATTTCCTGGAATTTTCCACCCCTGATTATTTTGAAGGATTTAATCAAGTGTATATTTTTGCTCCAATCATGCTAACATTTTGTGTTCTTTCATTCCCAGTCCAGATTTCTGAAATACATTTAGGTATATTTTGCTCTACAGAGTTTCTAAATTCACTGTTATTCTCTTCTTTCATCACTATAGTTGCAAAATGAGTAAGTAAGGATTTTATGAAAATAATGCAACAATTTACCACTCACATCACCTCTTACCATAAAAACATATTGTATTCAAAAATATACCTTTTGATCAAAAATAAAAATCTTAATTTTTAATTAAATTTTAAAAAAATCAATTTTAATTAAAGTAAAATTTTTCAGTAAAAATAAGAGCAAGACGGTGGTGATAATTTTACATATGTCAAAATTTGTCAAATTGTATATTTTATGCATATATAGTTTATTATATGTCAATTAACCCTTTTAAAAAAACTTTAAATAAAGCACAATATCAAGAAAAGCCACATATTAAGTATGACGAAAAGACATGAAAGGCAGACAACTCACACAAAGAAAACACTCTTTAAATTCATTAGCAATTTTATTTATTTACAAATGCAGTTGGACAGAGAGGGACACGAGTTTCTAGAGAAAATCTTCTGGTATACAAACCATGGTTATTTTTTTCTTAGTGAAAAAAAGATGCTTTCTATTGACAACTGCTTAGCAACAAATCTGGTGAAGAAAATATAGCTCTCCTCATTAAGCAAAGAAAATGTTACGTATGCTATTTTTTTTTTTTTTTTTTGGTTAGAATTACAGTATTTCATAGGTGGATAAACAAAGGCTACAAAAAAGCAAATTTTGGAGTGAATTTCAATGAAATTTTCCTTAAGGTTCTGCATTAATTTAGTATACATTATAATAAACAAAGCAAATGCAAATACATATTTATATTAATTATCTCCAATAATGCTTAAGAACCTTTTAAAAAACAGTAGAATACCCTCTTCAAAACACCACAAGAAAAGTCAAACTAGAATTATCAGCCTCAAAAATATTGTGAAATTGTTATTTTTTTCCTTTGTCCTTTCAATATGCTGAATTCAAAAAGGAAATACTGTACTTTTCCTCCACACATAATTACCTTCTTATAAATAAACAACAAAAAATACAGGTTATATCAGGAATACAATGCTTCTATGTAATCTAAAGAGGCAAAAAAAAAAAAAAAAGGTTATTTAAAAAAAAAAAAGACATACGACATATATTTATAGATCTACATCAGCAGCAACCACCTCTTCTTCTATCTGCAACAGTGCTTTCGAATGGAGGTTTACATCACATGGCGGTTGGCTGTCCAGCTGATCAGGCAAGGAGAGAAGAGAGAAAAGTGCTTCGATTCAGTAACATTTGAATATCGTCACGTGGGATATATAGCAGTCATCACTCAGAGAACGGCCCAGTGAGGTGGAAAGAGTAACCTTGTCACACACTCTTAGGGCAAAGCTAGGCAAATTCACAGCCTCTGGGCACTAGAAATCTTTATTTGCAAAAATGGAGTGAAAAAAAATTTCTGATATAGAAATATATGGTACTCAGCTCTAATACTTGTTTTGAAGGACAGAAAAGACATGGGCTGTTTTTTAATGATGATTCCAAAAATCAATCATATTTGGCTTTGGAATTTGACTAAAGAGAGAAAAGGATACACACATACACACCCCACACCCCCCATAATATGCCCAGCCTTGACATTCTCCAAGGTCAACGTCAGCATTCAGGAAAGAGCTGGACAGTTGAGGTAAAAAGGCTCAGAACCCATGGACAGATAAAAGAGAGTTATAACTGGGCTTAAACTGTTTACAAAAGCACTCTTCACATAAAGGGCCATATAAATACCTCAGAGTTCAAAAGCAAATTGTTTTGCTGATACCACTTGTAATACCCTTTTCACAACGAGGAAGAAACACATGTTACCAGCGTCAAGGTTCAAAATATAAACAATGCAAGAATGGTTGTCGTTATGTAGCTATAAACAACATGCAATCTAATAATGCTATCCTATGTTTTATAAGAGGCTTACAGATAGAACATGCTTAGACACAAAGTCACATTTGAAGTTCTCGGAAAACTCGATTTTTCCAAAAATGAAAACGAAAACACCATATAATTAGAATTAATGTGCTCCTTTTAAAAAATATATTAATACGTGATTATATATTATACTAAAGCATAAAGTGCTTATTCGTTTTACTTTTTCAAAGGATAGTTTTTAAAGTTGGTCATTTTTTAATCCCAGAATCAAAGCCTATTCTTAAACTGCAGAACTAAGCTAAAGGTGGTAAAGCCAGCCCAATGCTTTGCCAACACAATTTACAGTCTACATGGAAGATTCACTTTAACTGTCTTGGATGTTTGTGTATACTCTCATTTGCAGCTCCTCCATACCCTGGATGGACAGCACAGGAAACTGTCCTGGCTCTCAGGCACTCATCCCCCCTTACCATTCCTTGGCCTTACAACCCACCCTTGTTTGGCTGGAATCCTGAGCAGTGACTCACTCACTGTATACCTCTCTTCCAAGGGGATAGATTCCTAAAAACTCGAATTCTAAGGTAGGAAGGTTGAAGGGGAGCTGGCTGCAGTCTCAGGGAAATGTATGGGGACCCGTGTTCTCCTTAAAAGAGAAGAAATTTTCTCTCTGATTTGCTCTCTTACATTTGAATCTGAGATAGCAGTCGTTGCAGTACAGTTGGTTGTTTCTGATTCTGACTTCAGCTCCTGAGGAAGAACTCCCGAGGTTACACTCACAGACCACACACTGGGGAAAAGGGGTAAAAAGAAAGAACATCCACAATCAGACAGTTCAGCAAACCTTGTCTGAGAAAAAAAAAAAAAAAAGAGGGGAAAAAAAAGGCCCAAAAGATAATTAGTAGATTAAAATGAAGCCTGCCAGGTGGAACATTATTTAAAGAATTAACAACGACCAATTTAAAGGATGATCAGTCTAAATATGCCTAACTGCAGAAATGATTCACTACTTAGCTTAAAGAAATTTAGTCCTCATTACTCCCCAGAGGAAAGAAAGAGGGTATGGCACTATATAAAAACTGGCCACAGTGAATGAAGACTGGGACTTTAGCTTCCCACACTGGGACAAGCCACACCCATTGTCCCCACTGCACTGGCTTGGCAAGTGTTCCCACATGGCGCCTTCACTTCAAGGCTTGGTATTTTGGTTCCATGTGCTGAAACACTAATTATTTTGACTCACTCTCTGCCTAGAAACAACCCAAGCCAGCAATGTACAAGCTCAAACAAACTGTGGTCTGTGGGACTCCAGGATAAATAAGCAATATTCTTCTACAGCCCAATTCAAGTTCAAGAATAAAACGGTGGGTGAGTCTCTAGAGAAAGATATCGTGAAATGAAGCAGTCACAGCCTTCATTCCTCCTTACGTGCAAACACTCATCAAATGTAAACAGCCTGTGCAACTGTAAACATATTTGCAATAATGTCCCTTATATATAGTCTCCTTAGTCAAAGCTATACTTTCAAACACTGTTATAATTGCATATTCCCATGTTGTTAATAACACTGGTAAATTATACCCACATATCCCTTTGGCAGGCAGCACGTTAGACAAGAGATTTACGAACTGCACATTTTTCTTATAAACTCCAACAAATTAGAGATAGGAAATAGACAGCATTTCTAGATTAGCTTTTTAAAACTAGCATCAAGATCTGAGAACCACATACAGCAGCAATTTGCGATTCAAAGCGTAGCAAACTGACATAAGAAGCACCGAGCTCAGTTAGTGCACGCCCACACCCAGAGCTCCAAGCAGCCATGCGCTCTCTAAGCAAAGCTTTGCGGGCCTGCAGGCTGTTGATCTCCATCTCACCTTAAAACAATGTAAATGATAACAAAGACCCAGGGACTCGATGATCATGGCAGCTCCTTTGCCCAGAATGTTACTGCAGTAGGAGCACACACGCTTGCCACTGACTGACCTAGATGCAGAACAAGAAGGGAACGGAGGCTCTCACTTGTGTAACTCAAGGTTATTACAAAAAATAGCACTTCGGTATTCACATTAAGGATAATTTCAGAAAGGCTCTATGTATCAGTGGCAGAAAAACTTTCACAAGCCAACCAAAGCATGCCTTGAGGATACTGTAACCTCAAGGATCTCCAGGGTGGCTGCGACCCTTGCCACCTGTTCACATAATGCACCAGTGTCTATTATCTCTCTGCTCAGCAGTTGTAGCTGCCCACTGCCTGCTCCTCTTCCTCTAATCCATTTCACACCTTCTTGCCAGTCTAACTTGTTAAGATAACTATAATCATGTCATTCAAAAGAAGCACCCAACTTCCTTCAGGAGGCATTGAAAGTCCTCTACAACCCACCCAGCACAACCTTATTTTCCACCCTCTTTCTTATTCACTCAACATTCTGGTTAAATAGTGGTGTCAACCCTTTCTTGATTCTCAGGGCTCCAGCTTAAAAGATCGCCTCTGCAGAGAATAAAAAGAAAACTGCCTCAGAACTACCATTTAGATAGGTAGGAAGGGTTTCTAATTTATTTTGGATACAGGTCTTATCTCCTCTCCCAGGTGGTAAGATTAGAGCCACTTCTTACTTACCTTTTCTATCCCCACAGTACAGCACAAATATCAGTCCCACTGAACAGTAAACTTTAGCTGTTGAGAGCAAGATTTCAGAGGGCCACCTCCTAGATGGAGACCTTCTCAGGGCAGAAAAGCCCAGTCTCTCTCCTATTTGCTCTCCGAGAGTATGGCTCTCAGTAAATAAATGGGTAAGCTCTTCCTCTGCCTTCCCTCCACACCCCAAGACCCTCTTCATTTCCCCCCAAATTCTCCCCCCATAAATCCTTATCCCCTTCTTCTCTCAATTCCAATTCCCTGATACATATTTTGCAGATCCTGGTACATTGTCATATTATTGTAGATTGGTATAAAATATGTTTTCTTATCAAAATGCCTTATTTGATTGCTAAAGATAAAACTCTAATATTAATCATTGTGTTTTCACTTGTAAGTATTTAATGTAAGCTGAAAACTAGTATATGTCATTAGATCTCACTCATTTCTGGTGACAGAAGCAGCACTGCTGTATCGTTACATGCAGCACATATTATCTGTGGAGAAGCTACACAGATCTAAATGCCCAAACATTTTCATATTTGTGCCTTACTTCATATCAAAAAGCAAGTTCCTAGTGAAGACCCCATCATTTTAACTCTTACATAGCATATGGCCTACAGAAAAATTAGTTGATGAAGAGTGAGCAAAACATTGACAAAACAGAGGTGGTACAAAGCAATGACTTTCATAACCAAAAGCCAAAAAAGCGAAGTCTAATCTACTTAATTATTTTTTGTTATTGTTCATTTGGTTAAAAGCTCCACAGACTATACAATTTGGCTATAATGCTCTCCTTTGATACTCATTGCTTACGAGTTTGTATTAAAACCAAAAACCAAACTCACTGCCATCAAGTCAGTTCTGACTCATAGCGACCCCTCCTTGGGTTTCTGAGGCAGTATCTCTACAGAAGTAGATTGCCCAGTTCTTCTTTCTGAGGAGTGGCTGGTGGATTTAAACTGGTTAAAAGTCAAATGCCTTAGGCACTATGCCACCAGAGCTCCTTGAGTTTGCATTAGAGTTATCAAAATAGTCAAACATTTTACAAAACAGCTTTTGCTTGTAGATCTGAAAAGCATTTATAAGCTACTGTATACTTTTACGATTCTGTGCTGAAAACTATTCATGTCCGCATCTCCATCTGAGACACTGACCACAAGCTTAAGCAAATGAGACAGTTGCAATAAAGGAGACATTTTAAAGGTCTACAGTGGCTTCACAAGAAACTCATAAATTCCATTAGGGTTGCATGGAGAAGTATGAAGAGATCCTTCTTACCTGATATGATAAAAGTACACAGATGCTGGCACAGTGAAAAGATTCCCTGACACACACACATACACACACACTGGAAAGCTTACACAAGATTTTTGGGAAATTTTAAGGGAAAAACACCTGAGACTAAGAGAAGAAAAAGAGATGTATGAAGGGCTTCACCTGTTACGTAGCTGGGTCCCCGGCTGTGAGGTTGAAGGGGAATGGCTGCGTGGTGTAGGAGAAGGGGCAGTGGGTACACCTGTGGCTACAGTCTTCGCAGAACCACCTGAAGGAGGGGGTAAGCTGGAGGCTGGGTTTCGCATATAAGCACGGTTTGACGTGGACACCAGCTGAGGTGGTGGGCGACTGAAGTCTTGCTCAGAGGAAGACGCATGGAATCCTGTATGCTGATTGAGCCAAGGGGACTGTCTCCAAGAATTGGATCTTGGTGAATCCAGGTTATCTAGAGATTCACCTCTAAAACATATATAAAGGATTTATCAAAATAGGTATGATATATTCACCTATGAATCTACTTAACATGTCATTTAAAAAAATATAATTGCCATCCAGTTGACTCCAACCCATGGCAACCATCTGTGTCAGAGTACAACTGTACTCCACAGAGTTTTCAGCCCGTGATTTCTCAGAAGTAGAGTGCCAGGCCTTTCTCCCTAGGCACCTCTGGGTGGACTCAAATTACCAACCATTGCTAGCAGCTCAGCACATTAACAATTTGCACCACCAAGAGACTCCCACATATCATTACAATCACTAAACTACCCATTGTATTTTATAAGGAGGTACTAATCTAACACAGAGTTCTGGTAGCATAGTGCCTAAGGCACTTGACTGCTAACCAGAAGGCTGGGGGTTCAAATCCACCAGCCACTCATCAGAAGGAAGATGGGGCAATCTACTTCCGTAGTGATACTGCTCAGAAACACAAGGAGGGGTCGCTATGAGTCGGGTCCGACTTGACGGCACATAACAACAACAACAATCTAACAAATCTAGGTACATATAAAATCACCCTGAACAAGAAAAGTTTCTCTCCATCATTAGACATATCATGATATTTTACATTTCAATCAACCTCCATTTATTTTTGTTTGTAATTACTTGATACTTAGGTAAATACCATCCAATGTGGAGGGCAAAAAAAAATCAGTGAAGAAAAAGGTTTTAAAATAATAGAAAAAAACTAATGCTAAAACTAAGAAGATAGACATTTATCCTTTAAATATTCAGTAGTTTAGACATAACAGACTTAATTTTTTTAAAAAACCCCAACTAAAAATACACTTTTTAAGCACTTACGTATGCCAAGTATTAGGCTACACACTTTCACAAAAAAAAAATACTAAAATTGTTAAATATTTTTTAAATATTTAAATTATTTAAATATTTTTTAAATATTTAAATTATTTAAATATTTTTTAAATATCAGAGAAATAAGGTAGCTTTCCCATGAGAAAATAGCTAGTAAGTGGTGGAACAGGCTTTCAAACCAGAGCCTTCTGACTCCAAAGCAACCAAAGCCATGCCTACTATGCAATCCTCATTCACTCACCATCCAAAACCACAAATTTAAACAACTGTTGGATTTTACATTGCAGAAGATTCATCAACCACTCTCTTAAATTGAATACACATTTAAAACAGGATTTAGCTTACAAACTGAGTTAAATATAAACTAAAACAAACCAAATTCACTGCCATCAAGTCAATTCTGACTCATAGTGACCCCCCTTTGGATTTCTGAGATTGTAAATCTTTACGGAAGTAGATTGCCAAGTCTTCCTTCTGGAGTTAAATATGTTGTTGTTGTTATGTGCTGTCGAGTTAAATATAGCTCTTGAAAAATAACTCTTACTTAAAGTATATATATACATTAATACTCATCTATAAAATTTAACTCTGAATTATTTTTCCTTTACCTGGGAAATTTTGTTATTTGTTTTTAAAAGTTCCTTAGCCCAGGTTTGAAATTTTGTTTCCTTTTTTAAAGTATAAAAGGATATATCATCATGATTTAAAAAACAAAATTAACAAACCATATAAAAGAGTATTGAGAAAGGGGTAAGAGCCCCCCCCCCATCATTTAACATAATCTGCCCTAATTCCCAGAGAAATTAACCACTGTTAACTCTTCCATATCCTTCGGACCTTTTCTCACATACGAAAGCACATATATACATACAAATTTACATACATAAGTATATACCATCTCTACACACATATTTAATATACTCATGTATTTAACGTTCTTAAAAATAGGGGATTATTCTATAACATATACTCTTTAGTAGCTTGCTTTTTTCCACTTAACATACATTACTTGAACCTATTTTCATATCAACTTAAGAGATAGACTGGACTTTGGTGGTTCCCAATGAACCTTGTGTTATCCTCCCCCATCTTGACTCTGGTCTTGGTGATGTGACTAACTTTGGCCAATGGAGATCAGTAAGCATAATACAAATGGACATTTGATATGCACTTGCATATTGAGGCTTGTTCTCTTGGAAGGGGTCCCCTCTGGATCCATGTTATGCCACATGGCAGCCCAAGCAGCTCTGTGGAGAGCCCACCCATATGGAGAACAGGGGCTCTCCAGTAATACTGCGCTGAACTCCCAATAGAACTTCTCCATTAAGGTCAGCAAATTACAAGGCACAGCAGAGTGTGAATGGCTGATGAGTTAAGAATGTTTCCTTACGTGTTTAAAGAGTTATTTAAGAAAAATAAAAATTAAAAGAAGAAAAATATATAACCGAGATCTGTGTGGCCCACAAAGCCTAAAGGGTCCCTCACACAAAAAACATGCTCGTATCTGCTCTAAATGATTGCTGCTGCCCAAGTACCCCAGCCAACAGGAAGCACAGAAAAGTGCCCAGTCAACCCTCAGGACTGTGAGAGGCAATGAGTTCTTTAATCCACTAATGTTCAAGGCAGTGTGTCATGGAGCAGTATGTCCCTCTCATTCAAGAGTTGTACAATATTTTACCTTAGTTGAACAATATTCTACTGCAGTGTCCCACCAGTTATTTAACTAGTACTTAACTAGTTGCCATCAAATTAATTCCAAGTCATGGCCACCACATGTGTGTCAGAGTAGAACTGTATGCCATAGGATTATCAATGGCTGACTTTTTGCAGTAGACTGACAGGCCTCTCTTCTGAAGCTCCTCTGGAAGACTCAAACCTCCCACCTTTTATATAACAGCCAAGCACATTAACCATATGTACCATGTCTTAATAAAAGACACTGAAATCAAACTTTTCCTTTTGCAGTTGCCAAAGTAGAATAACTTGGTGTATCTTTGCAAACTTGTATATGTATAGAAGATATGTATAGAAGATAAAGTGCTAGAAAGTAAATTGCTCACAGGGTACAGACAAACTTTTGCTAAATACACGCTGAAAAGCTGTCCACCCAACTGGAAATAAGAATTCCTATTTCCTTATACAATTGTCAATATTAGGTTTAATCGATCTTTTAAGTCTCTACAAATCCAGTGGAGGAAGAGGTCTATCTCTGCTGTTTTAGGAGTAGTGCTGAGCATTTTTTAAAAATATGTTGATTGCCTTTTATTATTATTTCTTTTATTAACTGCCTGTTCATATCACTTGGCTATAGGTTTATAAAGATGCTGGGGTGGATTTAGTAATTTACAAAGTTATTTGTATTTTGAGATAATTAGCCCTTTGTCTGCCAGGCACTGCCTGTAATTTTACCCATTTGTCAGCTATAGAAATATGGATTCAGAGTAGATGCAACAGTCATTTCTCCAAATATATGTTCTAAAATATCCATTTACTTATATCCAATTAATTTACATCTATAAACTTACCTTCTTAAAGTTATAAAAAATATTAGGTTATCACAGTCTGTTAACACTTACCATGATGCCAATCTAACCATTAAAATTCATTATAAACATAAGCAAATAGAGGTTATATTTTATTTTTTTTAATCTATTCTTGTTTTGCTCCTTCATCTGCCTTTTCTGTTGGTGATGTTCCATCAACATCATTGTTCATCCTGATAGGTTAAATTTGTGTTTTGTAATTATTATTTTATCGTGGTTTGGGTGAAATTTCACTTTCAACAGTTCATACACATTTTGTTTTGTGATACTGATTACATTCCCCACAGTGTACCATTTCATCTCTCACTTCCTCCCTGTGGTTTACCCTTTTTTTTTCCCTGCGTCCTTCTGGCCTATGCACTCCTGCCTGCCCACCTTTCTCCCTGTGCAAATGCTGCCCTTTTGATCTCCCATGGTTGATTGTTCTAAGGAGTGCAACTCCCTGGTGTAGTTGTTCAGCTTGTAGCACTATCTATTGTCTGGCTGAGAGTTAAGCCAGGGGAGTGAATTCAATTCCAGGCCAGAAGGGTGACTCAGGACCATAGTCTTAGGGATTTCACCAGTCTCTATCAGATCAGCAAACCTGGCCTTTTTATTATTTTAAGATTTGTTCCGTATTTTTTTCTCCTACTCTATCAAGGATCTCCAATTTTGATCTCTGAGTGGTTGGCATTGGTAGCCAGGCACCACCTAGTTCTCCTGGTCTCAGGGTCACATAGTTTAAGGTTCTCATGGTCCATTAGTCCTTTGGACTGTTTGCATGTGTCTTTGATTTTCTTCACCCTTCTTTGCTGCATGAAAGACACAAATAGTTGCCACTTAGATGGCCACTCACAAGTATTTAAGACCTAGTTGCTACTCACCAAAGGAGCTCTGGTAGCATGGTGCCTAAGGCACTTGACTGCTAACTAGAAGGCTGGCAGTTCAAACCACCAGCCACTCCTCGGAAGGAAGACTGGGCAATCTACTTTCTTAGTGATACTGCCTCAGAAACCCAAGGAGGGGTCGCTATGCTTTGGGTCCGACTCAATGGCAAACAACAACAACATGCTATTTACCAAAGTAAGATGTAGAATAGTATTTCTGTATACCATGTTGTGCTGATTGAGGTTAATGTCTCCTGTGACCAGGGGTCCAAGCCCATAGGCCTAATGACCCTCTCAAGGTGCTTGTTTGTGACTCAGAAGTTATCCCAACTTTGCCTCCTGTTATGTATAAACTGCATATGGACATTTTTACAGCACATACAAATCATATGTTTATTATTTTTTTAATGTTCAACAACCAAGATAACAAAGAGCAGCATAAATTATCTAATTGCCTGAATTCCACTTCAGAGTGTAACATCCAGCTTTGCAACTCATTAGCTACGTGGTTTTCACCAAGTGTCCTTAGTGCTTGAGTAACAGTTTTGCCATATGAAAAAATTGAGCAACTGTCCCTGCCTCGCATCACTTTCCCCAGATCAAGAGAGATGATGCAGACAAACCAACTGGCATGCGTCTGGTACATAATAGGCACTCAGTGACATTTTTTCTACTTCCTTTCCTCCCATTAAACCTTAGGTAAGAAGGAGAAGAAATGATGATGACATACCTTCTACCCAAAACTCTCAGCATGCCTGGAAATTTGTCTGTCTTATAGTAAAGAACAGTAAATGATTTCTAAGACATATCATACCTTCTCATCATTCCAGGCAGAGTAATAGGCTCTTTATTTACACTAGAACTGCGCTGTCGGATCCAGCTATTGTCATTGTGAAGGGACGTTCTCTTCCGCATTTCTTGAAGGATCTGTTGTCTCTCCAGCTCTGCTTCTGATGGGACTTGTTCCTTCTTGGAGCTCCTCTGTGAAACGCTAGTGCTTCCGATCCGGTCCATGTATTTATTGCTTCCTAAGTTAACAACACATCAAAAGCTTCAGGATTTGCACATTAAAAAAAGTGATAATGGATAAAATCTCCAAATACAGTACTGCCAAAAAATGTGACACCGTGCATATTTGCTACCATGGTCAATTCTCCTAGACACTGCTGCAGGAGAACTTAAAGCAACAGTTTCCAGTTCCTGGAAATTCCACTGCCACAGCCAGAGGAACATTACAGAGCACACTCAGGAAAACTAAGGAGGCTGATTGTAGCAATATTATGTTCACAAACACTGACTACAGTTTTCTTCTACACATTTCTTCCTTTCTATATTAAATCAATCAAGTGCATGGTATCTAATGCTTGTTGGGGCAACTCTACAGGGAAGAGGGAGTTTTCTCACTTCACAAACTTTATAATCCTGCTGGAGAGAGAGAGAAGACATGAGGGCATGAAGCTCCAGCTGCCATGATTAGCACTCTCATGGTACAAATCACAGAACAAATCTTCAACAAATTGTAGGAATGGAAGCTCATTCATGCCACTGAAATGTCTTTTGTGACCATAACACAATATCCAAGTCATCCAAAAGATAACCCGTGTCTGTTATCAGACTTGTGTTTACTCTAAGAAAATGATAGAACTACAATTTGGATTTGCATTTATTAATAACAAATTTTTATCCTGTCTCACTGGATTTAGTGATTAATTTCTGATTTGGGTAAAACATTCACAACTTTGAGGTATCACTCCCATCCTAATTCGAATCGGGAAATGTCATCTGACCACAGGTCTTTTTTTCTCCCAATCTCTTGATCCACTGCTGCTGTCATTCCTTCAGATTTCAAGGTTAGTCTCTACCCTAGTTTATCTTCCAGTACACAATGAGCAAGATATTCAAAGGTTTCTTACACACATCTATGTTTGTATTTGTGTGTATACCCAGTTTGTCGATTTGATATTTTAAATAAAATGTTTTCTACTTAAAAAGTCCCTTATTGGCATAACCATATTGATTGATCAAATATTTAGTAACTTCCAAATATAAGGAAGCATGAAACTTGGCACTGGAGAGGAGTTACAAAATAACATCATTAACAAAAACAACCAAACTCACTGCCGTGGAGTTGGATCCAACTCATAGCAGCCCCTCCTTGGGTTTCTGAGGTTGTTATCACTACGGAAGTGGATTGCCCATCCTTCCTTCCAAGGAATGGCTGGTGGGTTTGAACTGACAGCCTTCTGGTTAGCAGTCAAATGCCTTAGGCACTACGCTACCAGAGCTCCCAAATAACATCATAGTGTCTGCTATTCAGGAGATTTCAATTCATTAATAAAGGGGAGGAAACATACATTAAAAAAAAAAAAGACTTATAAGCTACAAATATTAGGACAACTCCAGAGATTTGCAGTTGCCCTAACTAACAGATCACATGTTTAATTTCAGGAGAGAATAAGATGAGAACAGGTTAAAACTATTTCATGGAATAATGAAGTACTTAACATATACTTTTAAAAATGATGGCTAGGCACAAATCATTCAGTCGTAGAATTATTGCCTTCCATGCAAGAGACCTGAGTTCAATTCTAGAACAATGTACCTCAGGCAGAGGGGCTCCAGTGGTGTAGTGGTTAAAGAATTCGGCCGCTAAACAAAAGATCATCCATTCAAGACCAACAGCCACTCCACAGGAGGAAGATGAGGCAGTGTGCCTATGTAAAGATTTACAGCCTTAGAAACCCTATTGGGCAGTTCTACCATGTTGTATAGAGTTGCTATGAATCAGAATCAACTTGACAGCAGTGGGTTTGGTTTGGTTTTATGGTATCTCATGCACTGCCCACCACTATCTGTCAATGGAAGCTTGTGTGTTGCTATGATGCTAAACAGTTTTCAGAGGAACTTCTAGACCTAGAAATAAGTCCTAGTAATTACTTCCAAAGATCAGCTAATGAAAACCCTATGCATCACACAAAGATCTGATCTGATTCCCCCCCAATCATGGGGATAGTGCAGGATGGGGCGGTGTTTCATTCTGCTGTGAAAGGGGCCAACTCAATGCTAACTAACAGGAACAACAGGGGCCAGCCAGTTCAGGGGAGAAGACACAGCAAATCAAAGTGGGGAAAAGCAAGACCAAAGGATTAGAAAGCACCTGATAATTGGAAATTGAGAGGACAATTTAGTTACACTAAGGGTTTTGAAAGGGAAGAACAAGAAAACAGGTTGGAAAGTTAAGGTAGGACCACTTTATGGAAGTTCCTAAATCTTAAAAGAAAGGGGGGATGATAACCATAAATTCTAACAAAAACTGTAAAATTCTCAAGCTTTAACCAGAAGTTAAAGCGCCCTGATTGTGCAGTGGTTAAAGTGCTAGATGCTAATCAAAAGTTTGGCAGTTTGAACCACCAGCCTCCAATAGGAGAAGGCTGTGTCAGTCTACTTCCATAGAGATTACAGCCTTGGAAACTCTATAGGGTAGGTCTACTCTGTCCTATGGGTCACTATGACTTGGAATCAACTCTATGGCAACAGGTTTTTGTACCCAGAGGTTACAAACCAGCTGCCACCAGACCATTCTGGCCTGTTGACATGTTGGTTGGCTAACAGAGGGATATTTTAATTTTTGGCCAACTCTAAAAAGTACTGAAACAAGGCGGGCTTGTGCTTATTCACTGATCTGCACTGAACACTTTCCCTTGTTACCCTCCCGAGAGGGACCGGGTCTCTGGGAGCTAGGTAAGCACGGGCGGGATTGTGCTTAGTCCCCGGGAGCGAGGTAAGCACAGGCGTGCTTGTGCTTACTCACTGATCTGCACTGAGCACTTTCCCTTGTTACCCTCCCAAGAGGGACCGGGTCTCCGGGAGCAAGGTAAGCACGGGCGTAGCACAGAGTAGCAGGCCGG
>NW_006921668.1:1440696-1442139 GCF_000298275.1 Orycteropus afer afer | reverse complement strand
TGGGCTCGAGTATAGCAGGGATTGTGGGGCTGGTGTGGGATCGGGCAGTGTTTCGTTCTGCTGTGCATGGGGTCGCTATGAGTCGGAAATGACTCGACGGCACTTAACAACAACAACAACAACAAAAAGTTTTGAGTATGAAAATTCAAGGTTTTTACAGCAGAAAGAGTCGTCAGCCATAGATTTATACTCTCCACATAGCAGTGACAGGCTAGGGATGGACAGGCACCGCCCACTTAGTGGAGTATGTCCACCAGGCTCACTCCAGTCCCGTTGGGACCTTCCTTCATTTATATGACTGATTAGCACCCATGAACAATTGCATATACAAACCCTACTGAAAACAATGCTAATTGCTTAGAAATTCTTTTTTAGTTATGTAATTTGTTTTATGTTTTCTTCAAAAATACATTTTACACTCACAATTTCAGGGTCCAAATTATTTTTACCAACTTAGAGAAACTATCAGGATTTTGGATTTTTTTGACATTTTGGCATGTCAATCAATGTATACTTTCAATTCATATACAATTTTTAAGTTCTCTAGTATTCAGTAGAAATCTTTTCAGGCTAATTTCTTTGGCTGCAAGACAAAAATCTACTACATAAAACTGTATCAGCATGATTACCCATCATCTAGATAGGTAGAGACAAGTATTTATTTGGGTGAAGGGAAGGGGAATGTACCAAAAGTGAATGATCAACACAGTGGCACTGAGGAAGAGGAAGACATAGAGAGGTACATAGAGAGGTACATAGGAGGTAGAGACAACAAAGATGAACCCTTTTGCATGTAAACTACTGCACTGTCAGTGATGGCAAGCCTTGGTCTATGGGTGGACAGATGGGTGGATGGGCTGAATGACCAGGTAAGTCTAGATGGGGCGGGGGGTGGGGGAGTGTGCCCATGACCATGTGAAGGGTTGACAGACAATGTTTCTACAAGCAAATTCCTATGTGCTGTAAGAATGTCCAGGTACATAGTAGAGCTGACAAGGAATAAGGCTGTGGTGGCTTCTTGGCCACAGCCAGCTACCTTGAGGGAACAAGTAGTTGGACCTGTGGGCTTGGACCATGGTCGCAGGGTACACCAAGCTCAATTGGCATCACATGCTACACAAAAACATTGTTCTACAGCCTACTTTGGTGAGTAGTGACTGGGGTCTTAAAAGCTTGCAAGCACCCATCTGAATGCAATGATGGGTCTCTCCTCACCCAGAATAGAGAAGAATGAAGAAAACCAAAGACACACAGAAACAATTAGTCCAAGGGACTTGTAGACCATATGAGCCTCAGCCTATATGACTATGAGACCAGAAAAACTAGGTGGTCCCCCGCTACCACTGTCAACCACTCAGAGGGGGATCAGTGCAGGAGATCCTGGACAGAATAGGAGAACAATGTGCGACAAAAGTCGAAATCATATTTAAAAAAAAAAAAAAA
>NW_006921668.1:1414005-1440286 GCF_000298275.1 Orycteropus afer afer | reverse complement strand
TGTGTAGGAATCATTTTAATCTCCTCATACTCTCCCCATTGTAAAGTGAAGCTGAAATAAATAGTTGTCTGCTGTATTGTTTTTATATACAACATATATATGCTAAAAATACTTAATAATATTTCAACTGTGTAATCTTAATAAACTTGAAATATCCGGACCTTAAAAATACTGACCATAGCACATGATAACATAAATAAGCAATTGTACTGAAGAAGTTTGAAAAAAAAATCACAATTACCATTTTTATTTGCGGGGTAATCATCCAGTTCAGTAGTGGATCTGGATTTATTCCTAAAACACAGAATATGTTAAATAAGTCACATGAAGAATATCTTTTTCATATTTATGGAGGAAAAACACCAGAGAGATTGCTTTCTAAAGCAGTTTATTTATTTTCTATGTCTGTTGAGAGCTACACTTATTTTTATACCAAGTAATTTTTCATGTTGTACTAACTAGCTGATAAGTGATACCCCAAAACAGAGAAGAGTTAGATGCTAAAAACAAATACAAGCATCTGAAAGTACTTCTCCCACTAGTGCAATGATTAATTTAAGGCTATAACTGTTTTTCACACTGATTTTTTCACTTTCACTCTGCTACAGATCTCAATCTGACCTGGCTGTACAAAGCATCTGTCACCAGAATGTCTGAAACCACCTTGTGCCACTTCTTCCACGCTGCCCAAGGGTAGCAATGCTGACTGCTTGGGCACCAGGGTGCCACTGAAACAGCAACTTACCAAATGCTACCCTAATGTTCCAAAGAGGTACTGAAGTTTATTCCCCTAACCAACTTCTGAAAGTGCCTTTCTAATAGTAAAATATCAGTCAAATTATGTCATAATTGTCATAATCAAATTATGTTGACTCATTCTTCTAGGTACATTGAGATTAAAAAAATAATAATAGTAAGAATAAGAACAAAAATGAATAGTATATGATATTATATATATGTATGAGTACATGTATTTATACATGTACATATATATGAGAATAATATATAATAATGTATAACCACATATAATATACACTAACAAAGTCTCACAACTTTTAAACAGTACTTATCAATGGTATTACTTCTATTTGCATAGAAGAAAATACTTTTATTCCCAAATGTCTAGCAACATTCTTTAATGCCTCCAGGGCATCCTACATCATGTCTGCTTAGAGGTGTTTCATATTTTCCAAGATTCTTTAAGTTTCCTTTCTCTGCATCCTATTTGTTTTCCCTGTGGTTATGAGTTACATAAATAAAGCTTCTTTAACTATACAAATAAATCAATAGTTCTGTAAATGAGAAACAAACAGTTACCTAGAAAATTATATCATTTATCACTTACTGGTCTAGCTATTGTCAGTCCACTCCTATTTGGTTATTCCTTGTTTTTGACCTAACTATTCTGAGACTTGTTCAGTCATCTTGATTGTCTAAAGCTACAACCAGTCTGTCTATGTTTAGAAAGGAAGGCAAACTTACTATAGGAGAAATTTCAGCTTTGAAAACATAGAAGTTAATGGCTACACACTTGATATTCCAGACAGACTTTGTTCAGAAGTCCTTAGTGATTTAATAAACACAAAGCATTTTTTAAGTTACTTTAAATAAATGCAATGATTTAGAAAATTTTAACACATGCATAACTTTTCAGATATTTGAAATTCTACCTTTATTCACCCAAAATCTGACTACTAGTTCTAACCAAGCAATCTAAGAGAAAAATCAGAGTTCTCATTTCAGATATACAACCAAAAATCTTCAGGAGTAAATTTAAGTCTTTGTGCATAATCACCCTAAAATAAAGGTTATGGAAGACTGAATAACATAGACACTATTCTTCTCGTCTCTGTATTCATGCCCCTTGCAGTGTGACACCTGCCATAAAGAGACAGAAATTCTCTGGCTCTCCATGAACATGAACTGGCCTTGAAACTTTAGACAACATAATGTGCAGAAGCAATGGTGACTTCAAGACACCTTGCATATGAACACTCTTTCAAATCTCTTTCTACCCTGCTCAGCCAATATATATTTGTGTGTGTATATGTGTATACACACACACACACACACACACACACTTCTCCACACCGGCCTGCTGGATGTTGAGAGGCACATGGTCTGTATCCCTTATTCCCCTGGTTGACAGTCAGCAAAGCCACAAAAGCAGAGCTGTCTAACTAACCAGTAGCAGATATAAGATCAAAACTGTCCAACTGACCCCAGTCCAACATGCTTATCAACACAGTCATGAGCTAAGTAACTAAGTTTAGGGACAGTGGTTATACATAAAAACCTAACTAACACAAAGATAAACCAACAGTGTCTCTTTGTATCTCACATAGACAAAGGGCAAAAGAAATTGTACAAGATATCTAGGCAAATCCTGGAAGAGTGATCCTAGTATTAATTACAAAAACACAGAATATATTTAAAGCAGTTGATTTTATTTTCGATGCCTCAGCTTGAAGTCACTAATAATAATGAAATGTTCTACAAACCTGTCACTAAGAAGCAAACTTGAAGATTCTTCTCCTCGTTTTAGTATGTCATAGGACTCAACAGGCCTAGAAGATGAAGAAAGAGATTTTAGTAAAATACTAAACTGTAAGGCCTTCCATGAGTTGAAGAATTAAATACCAAAATAATGGTATTCTAGATACTCAATGAGAACGCTTTATGGTTTAAAAACTAAACATACTGAAGCATTTCAATCAATCACTGCAGAACACAGATCTACTACTGCCAAAAGATATTGGCAATCCATTCACTCACTCATTCATTCATTCTTTAAGAACATAGTGAGTGCTTGCACTGAGCCAGAACTATTCTAGGGCTGGGCTACAGAAGTGAACAACCTAAAATCAATGCCTTTATAAAATTATACATTACTAGGGCATGGAGGCTGACAGACAAGCAAATAAATGCATAACCTAAAGCAGGATAAAGGTGTACAGAGAGAAGGGGTGGGGAAGAGGAATGTATTTTAGACCAGGCATTCTGGAAAGTCTGAGAAGGTGACGTTTGAGCAGAGACTTGAGACAAATGAATAAGCAAGACCTACATATATGTGAAGGAAGACTTGTCCAGGCAGAGGATCAGAAAGAAAACAAAAACCAAACTCACTGCCTTCGAGTCGGAAACCCCCTCCTTGGGTTTCTGAGGCAGTATAACTACAGAAGTAGATTGCCCAACCTTCCTTGCGAGAAGTGGCTGGTGGGTTTGAACTGCCAGCCTTCTGGTTAGCAGTCAAATGCCTTAGACACTATGCCACGAGAGCTCCCAGAGGGATCAGACAGTACTAAAATAATATGTCTAGGAGCTGCTTATGTTGGGTGTTTTTAAAGAATGAAAAGGAGGCCAGTGTAGCTGGAACAGAGTGAGGGGGAAAGTGGTAGGTACCTAGGTAGATAACAGGGTCAAGATGTAGCTCAAATGAGCCTTCTAGGCTATGGCACAGCCTTTGGATGGTAAGCTCTATTGAGGGCTTTGAGCAGGGAAGAGCACATGATCAGATTAACAATTTAAAGTATCCTCTTTCCCTGAGACTATGCCCCTAGCTACCCTTCAGGTCTGGAAATGAATCTACTCCTGTGGCTTCCAGCCAAACAAAAGACATGAACTGAACATTTGCATTAGGTAGATACACTCTTTGGAGAGAACAATCATGGGAGAATAGAAGGGCTGTGTATGCACAGGGAGACAGCTCCGGGCAGGAGTGCATGGGAGGGAAGGACACAGGGAAGAGGTAGCTATGGGAGGACAACTGTTTGCACTGTGGGAGATTACAGTCAATGTCATGTGGCACAGTATATGTGAACTGCTGTATGGAAGATGAATTTGCCCTGTACACTTTCACCCAAATCACAATAAAATTTAAAAATAAATGAATTAATAATACAGGGTCCTCTTGGTTGCTTGTGTTCACTTGTATAGAGAATTGATGATAGGAAGCAGGAAGATAAATGAGGTGCCATTTGCAGTGAGGAATGGATACAGCTAAGCCAAGCCCATTAAAATCACATGAGCCCTTGGCTGTGGGGACAGACCTCCTATACTGGTATATTTTCACTGATGTCTCCCTCTCTCTTTCTGCCTGGTGCTTCTGTTGTTCTGTGCGTTGTTTCTGTTCCTCAGCCTGACGTTGCTTCTCCTCCTCAACCTCAGCTTGACGTCGCTTCTGTTCCTCGACCTCGGCCTGTCGACGTTTCTGCTCCTCGACCTTGGCCTGATGCTGTATCTGCTCCTGCTCCTGCTCCTGCTCCTGTTGCTCCTTTAGTTTCTTCTCATTCTCAAGAATGAGTTGTTCTTGCAGCTTTCTCCGTTGGTTCTCATTAGCATTTTCCTCTTGCTGCTGTCTCCTCTCTTCCTCCCCTGCTCGGGTTCCTTCCCTGTCAGAAGACTTGGATCCTTCCCAGGTGGCAATGGCAGGTGCCCGTGTGGTTAGAGAAATGCTATTTGAGTTTAGGACCATCAGTTCCTATATGAACAGTGAGAAAAGAAATGTAAACATGTAAAGTCTGTTTATTTCTGTAATTTTATACCAAAACAAACCAAACCTACTCCTGTCAAGCTGGATTCGGCTCATAGCAACCCCTCCTTGGGTTTCTGAGGCCATATCTCTATGGAAGTAGATTGCTTAAGCTTCCTTCTGAGGGGTAGCTGGTGGGTTTGAACTGCTAACCTTCTGATTAGCAGTCAAGTGCCTTAGGCACTATGCTATGAGATCTCCTTTATACTGCATATTCACTTTCATTTTAGATGACACCTATTGTATTTGACCCAAAATTCCACTTGAAACAATGTGAAAAGTTTTATCACTAAAAAAAGTCACATTTGAGTAATTGAGATATAAATAAGAAGAGGAAGTTATTCTTAGGGTCTATTGGTATGATTACAGAGAAACTAGGAGAAAAGCTAGAACAGCAAAACAAAATTCTAACAAATCAAAGCTCACTGTATTTGTCAAAGAGGTACATAAGGTGAACATGAGGCCAAAAGCCAAGTGAAATGTAGTTTCTTCCATTCCTTAAATAACACTACCAGCGAGATAAAGAGAAAGAGAGAAAGAAGAAACTCAGAAAGTATATTCTAAGCCTACCTCATTCAAGTATTTGGAATTCTCTCTCTCAGCTTCTTGCTTAGCTCTTTGCCACTCTTCTCTTAGTTTCTCCTGCTCACGTTGATATTTTTCCTATAAGGAGAGATAACATGTCAATTAATTGACAGATTAATGATGTTAAAGAGAATCTTTTCCACTAGCATTTTTGCTACTGATAAACCTGCATATTAGAATCCCAGGGTGGTGTGAACAGTTAATGCACCCAGGTGCTAACTGGAAGGTTGAAGGTTTGAGTCCAACCAAAGGCACCCTGGAAGGAAAACCTGGTGATCTCCTACTGAAAAATCAGCCACTGAAAACTCCATGGGGCACAGTTCTACTCTAACACACATGGGGTCTCCATGAGTCAGAATCGAATCAATGGCAACTGGTACTGATAAGCTTACATATAATACTTCCAAGACAGTGGTTTTATTTTCACTTAACCAATCAGACCTTGGTCTCTAAATGAGACTATATATTGAATTAAAAAATAGAGAAGTTGGGAAAGTCAGACAGAACTAAACCCATCCTTTACTGTGACCATAGTTCATTAAAGCCTCTAGCTAACTGTGAGGAGGACTGAATGATCTTCAATAAAACAAATAGATACATTATTATGGGTATTAAGTCATCACAAAGACTAAACCTCTCACTCATGTAAGAAAATCCACAGAACTATAATCCCTCATACACTCTAAAAATACACACAGGTGGTCACAAATAATGATTTTAAAAGAATGACCCTGGGAGTCTTTAAAATGGTAAACCAAAACCCAAAATCAAACCCACTGCCATCATGTCAATTCTGACTCATAGCAACCCCCTTTGGATCTCCAAGGCTGTAAACCTTTATGGAAGAAGATTGTTTCGTCTTCCTCCCATGGAGCAGCTGGGGGGTTTGAACCATCAACCTTCTGGTTAGCAGCCAAATGCCTTACCCATTACGCCACCAGAGTACTTGTTTACTATACAATGTGCCACATAGCAAAATATTTATTAATTATGAGGTTATTGACTATTTAGATTTTTTTTTTTTAATTTGGTTCTCAATATTGGTTGGCACTGATCAGGTAAAAGAATTAACAAAAGCCTAGTTCCTACTCACCCACATTTTTCTGCTTTACCTGCAGTAGCCGGTCCTGTTCCTTCTGCCATCTCTCCTGCCGCTTTCGCTCTTCCTCTTGATCCCACACCCAGCGACTCGGGGCACTGATAGTTGGAACTGGAAGCTAAACAGTTAGAAAAGAGGAGGTACAAACAAAGAAAGAACATGTAACACCATTATGTCATCTATTCAACTACTTTTACATACTTAAGTTATATTTTTAATGTTTTATTTATTTTTGGTGACAATACACGCAACCAAACATATATCCATTCACAATTTCTACATGAACAGTTGTATGGCATTGGTTACATACTTCACACTGTGTCATCTTTCTCATTATCTCTCCCCACATTATTCCATCACCATTAATTTAGGCTTTGCCTACATTTAGATTAACTGTGATCAGTTTGTCCTCATATGGAGCTGTCCCTTGGTATCCGAGGACACTGGGTGGTTGCAGGGCTGCCTGCAGGTGTCTGCGGATGCTCAAGTGCCTTATATAAAATGAGGTAGTATTTGCACATAACCTATGCACAACCTCCCATATACTTTAAATCATCTCTAGATCACTTATAATTTCCAAAACAATGTGCATGTATGGAAATAATACTTTAAGTTCCTTCTTAGCCTTTGAGAGATTGTTTTGACCACTTAATTGCTTTTTCTTCTTTTTCCACTTTCCACTTCCTCTTAGGCTTAGCTTTTGATGGATTGCTTTGAGTACTTAATAATTGCCCCCACACATATACCCTTTATACTCTCAATTAGCCTTTCAGGGATTGCTTTACCACTAATTGCTTTTCTTTTTTTCCAAAAAAAAAATATTTTTGATCTGTAGTTGGTTTAATCAGTGGATGTGAAATCTGTGGAAATGGAGGGTCGATTCTAGATAATTCTTTTTAAGAACACAATGCTCAAGGCAAACATTCTTTACTAATCATGCTAAACTACAGTTTAATGATGATGGCCTTATGGGACAGGTAAGTTTCAAGGTTTAAAGATTATTTCCAAGGGTTCCCCCGGTCTCAGGAGATCCAGAAGTCTGGTTTCCGTGTGAATCTGAAACTCTTCTATGCTCTTCCTCCTTTCGATCAGGATTCATTTTGGTCCTTGACCAAAACAATTCAGTAATGGCAGCCAGGCACCATCCATTTCTTCTGGTTTCATGATAATGGAAGTAGTAGTTTATAGAGGCAATTAAACCTGTAGTCCACGTCCTTAATATACATAAATTATCCACACCACATGTTACTTAAACAGTATCAAGATATAGAGTAATATGTATTACTTTCTATCTCAAAATTGGTCTTTTCAATTTTGTATTTTTACCACTTGATCTACTTTTAGGAACTTAAAATAATTATAAGCAGTGCTACTGCATGGTAATTAATTCCTTCCAAATTCACTTTATTTATTCCAAACTGCAAATGAATACTACTTACATCAGGAACTGCAGAATCAGTGCTTCCTGTATTATAGTATGTGGGAAAAGAAGAAAAAAAAGTACAACATAAGTCTTGCATTACTACAAAATAATTCTTCTCTGAAACTTTTATCACTAGCTGTCTCTATGCCTCTATGCCAGTATACTAAGTGACGTCAATATATATATTTTTTGTAGACGCTAACTGTAAATCCTTCTTTCTCTTGAGTTTCACATGTTTGCTACTCATCTTCCAAACTCATTGTCAATAAAAAGTAGATAAACCAGGGATACTAGTGAGACACCAAAACTGCACCCTTTGTATCTACACCTTTTTTGGGGACAGGGGTAAAATACAACTAGGTACTAGTTTGGATCAACAGCATATTTCTGAAGGTGTTTCAGAGTCCTTTTGTTCACAAAATGGGTACTACCTCATAGATTCGTCTACTAGGGAAAAAAGAAATCAAACGTTAATAAATCTCACAAATCCAATTTTTTGCTCGCTACTATTCAGTTACAATGTGACAGCTGCAAGTCACATTTTTTGGGTCTTCTTGTTGATAAACTCCTTTTTCATAATTAAGCCACTGCAACAAATGTGTTCCAGAAAGGTTTAATTTTCCTCTCCTATGATTTGAAACACAAATATTTAAACTTCATGTATAAACTTACAGACACAGTTTTATTCTTTTTATCCTTAGGGGACCTAACATAATTGTGTTTGTCTATAAATAGTACAATGATTATAAAAAGCAAACACAATGTAGAAAATGCACTGTCACACTGTATTTTTTAATTTTCCTGAAACAGCTGTCATCAAATAACTTACTCACTTACACAATTTTTAAAAAAAAAAAAAAAAAGAAAAGTGCTTTGGGATTTAGGAAAATTTTCTTCCCTAAAATAGCCTGTTAAAGTGGGGTAAAATTTGAGCAGAGAAAGAAAGGAATTGGTATTATGTTAGCCAATTTGAGCTAGGAATAGAACACATTGTTTCAATTAAATTACCATAGAAAAATAGAAGTTTAACAACAACAACAAAAAAAAATCAAAAACACTAAGGATACTGACACAAACAGACCCTGTACATGCATAGCTAGTAAGCTATATATATTTATGGATTTTTATTTTTTTAAAAAAATCCTTAATGCACCAAAAGAAGAATACTAGATGATTAACACAAAATACACAAACCCAGTAACTATCATATTATAAAGAAACTTTGTAAATATTTTAATAATCTTAAAAGTAAGAAACAATACCATTTCAGAGAGCAACAGCATACTATGCTCTGACTACACTGTTGCATCTCAAACATTGGCTATTACTTTTAAGTTCCTGATAGCAAAACACAGAGCTTGAACTGCATTCGTGAAACACAGTATTAGACACATGTGAAAGCATAAGGCAGCTACATGCATAGCACACAGAAGGCAGCCTGCCCAACTACACCAACACAGAGGACCTTGAAATGCTCTTGTTCATACATAGCTAGAGTCAAAAATATTTATTCTTAATTTACTTCATATTCAATAGAGCAATCATATTAATGCTCCAAAACCACAATCCCAAAAGCAGTAAGTAACTCCTGACTCAGGATTGTGAGCATGCTCCACATCCAAAAACCAGTCAGAGTTTTTAAAATTTGGTCAATATTACGTTGGTGTAATCTAATATCATGCAATTTGTAGAAAACAGTAAGGCTTAAATTCCTCATTTCTTACTATTAACCAGTGGAAAGAAGTGTGTGTTTAATAGCATCTCAGTTTAAAAGGGGGGAAAAAAAGGGATACAAAGGACACGCAAAGACCCATTACCACAGAGGTAGACCAATGAACTGTAAGAAAAGCTTGGTGACCCTGGGGAAAGAATGGAAATGGGTTATGTTGCTTGGTCATAATGACAGCCAGACTGAAGAGGCTCGCCCAGCACCACAGACCATGAGGAAGAATGGAGAGTGGGAACAATTCCATGAAAGTGCATGAATTGTTAGCTTTGTAGTTTACCTTGTTCAAAAAATTGTGATCGTCTTTTTAAGTTTTTCAAAGAAATAGGTTCAGATGCTAGTTGAAAAATACAAAACAAAACAATCAATCAATACCATGTCATCTATTTTTCTCTCTCACCACTGGAAAATTAAATGATACTTGATATACTTTTCCAATGTACAGCAATATTATTTTTTTTTAAATGACAATACAGATAGCCATAGAAGATATGGATTATTTCAATACAAACATACATGCATATTTTTAGTTGCCTATACTACATTTAAATTAGTACAAGGAGCAAATATTTTTATTAATACTTTTTGGCAGATAGCATCATAGTTTCAGCATCATGAAGCTTTAGGAAAACTGAAATTAAAAATTTTGCCTTAGGTTAATTGATCCAAAATCTCTTCTAGTACAAGAGAACCACTTCTAACTAAGAGTTTTCACAACATTGATGAGTAAGGAAGTGAAAGTAATGGGGAGAAGGGTAACAAAATAAATGATACCCAAAGAAGGAAAATAAACACTAAAATCAAAAACAATCTTCTAAGTAGCATACTTTGATCTAGTCTTCAAGATCTTATGTTACTTTAAGTAAAGCAAATGGAGTATAGTCAGATAAAAAAGAAAAAGAAAAAGAATATTTTGACTTCTCCTACAAATCTGTCACAATATATAATAAATGAGTATTATACTTCACTTTATTCATAAAATAGTATTATTATTTGACACTAGTTGTTGATTCCTTCTGTAAGCAAAAGGAGTTCTGGTGGTGCAGTGGATAAGGCATTTGGCTGCTAACCAGAAGTTCAGCAGTTCAAACTCACCAGTTGCTCCATGGGAGGATATGCAGCAATCTGCTTCCATATATATTTACAACCTTGGAAACCCAATGAAGGTCACTATGAGTCAGAATTGACTCAATGGCAATGATGCAAAACACTCAAATAGTTGGGCCTACATATAGTTCCATAATTATTTAAAAATTAACTTTTTATCAGTACATTCTGTCTTTGCCACTGGTGGAACAGGACTCAGATGTCTTAGGTTTATATCATGAATGAAAAATAAGTAATATTTGTTTTAAAAAGTCCTTCAATAAAGTGATTAAAAATATAGTCACTTCTAACAATCTGAAGTGTAAAGATAAGTAATCAAAAAAATAAAAATGGAAATTTATAAATGGGTCAATTTTGACATAATGTATTATGAACTGGTAATTATGAATTTAAACGCAAAAAACCCCCATGAAAACCCAGGCCCATGCCCATCAATCCAGTTCTTTGGTAAAGTTATTTTCTTTGTGTCTCTTTCCTTGTCTACATGGATCATATCTTTATTTATTTTGTATAACCAAGGAATCACACACAATGTGTGATAGCTAAGTTATTTATGGATGGACAGAAAAAAGGAAAAGTGATAACTCCATAATACAAAAAATTTCCTTAGATGTTCTGCCTGTTTTTTCATTACAAATGGGGCTTTTGCTAAAATTGTTACTGCCATTGGCATTTCCCTATAAAACTAGCTGCCTCCAAGTCTGTCCCTCTCACAACTAAAAAGGGAACAAAGACACTTCATTCACCATTTCAAATTCAAAGAAGATTCCCTTTGCCAACATACCATAGGAGAAGGTGATGACCTTGGGAAAACCAGTCTTTCTTATTTTGCTTTAGCACACAGAACTCAAAGCTCCAGAACATGTTGCTGAAGCTGTGCTTGTCGCGCTTGAGCTATTCAATGCTGGAACTGAATGCCTTTCCACCTGGCTGCAATTAGATCTGGGTGCTAACCTTGTAGTTTCAACTTGCAATGGATCCGTTTTTCTTTCACTCACAGATAGTAATTTTTCTAACAGCAGAATTTGAATGCTATTGCTTTTCCTATGTCATAAATGTAAGTTATAACGGTGATGTTTACCTTTTGATTCAAAAGCACTGCTTTCATCGTGAATTCCATTGATTTCTTTGGATTCAGTATTCTGAAAAGAACAAAAATGTTGATTAACAATATTTTCTCCAATTGGACTTTTAGCTTAAATAATGCATTTTCTATTAGTGAAAATATCTTCCAATAAGATGAGTTTTTCAGGATATTAATGTGCTCCTTATAGCCTTTTACATGTAGCAACTTAATGTTTTTCATTACCCTTCAGTATTTGTGGGAGGACTAATGACTGACAGCAGGTAAGGATGGCTTTAAAACTCATCAGTCATTAAGGTTCCAAGAAACATGATGAGTGAAATAATCATTAGTCCATTTGGCTTGCGGTTATGATTAAGCAAAACAGTCATTATCTAGAATTCCCTAATATTTGAATCTTTCTTACACAACATAGTAGGATCCCCTTATTAAATAAAAGTAGAATGTCTTAGGATATTGATATCAAAAGATCCCATAATGTCATGTGTGGGTGTTTTTCACTGAAAGTTTAAATTTAATTATTAAATTGATTTAAATGAACAATTCCTCTTGCAACCAGAACCTACATATTTTTTAAATTATATATGAAAAAGTATTGCTTTCTCTTCATTATAATTTTCTTAACAGCTTTATTGAGATGTAATTCACATATCATAGAACTCACCCAGTTTATAATCACTTTTTAATCAATTAATGTATCTGAATATCTCTTCACCACATCCGTAAGTCCATATATAAAGCTCACCTACACAAGGACTAAAAATGCCTCATAAGGTTTTAAACGACACACAATTATTTTACCAGTAAAGACAAGAGAAAGCATAGCAAAGTTATTGTCTATAATTTTATAAAGTTATTGTCTATAATTTTATATAAATAAATACAATTTTATATTTTCTTGTCTATAATTTTATATATTTTATATATAATTTTGTACTAGTTCACAAATGAAAATGAGAGATGAGAGATGTGTATAATGATGAAAGACTGATGAAAAACACCCCCAAACATTATGGGATCTTTTAATTTTACCATTATATATATCACTATTATGCTAATTATTAATGAGTAATGCCTTATGAAGGAGCCCTGGTGGCACAATGATTAAGCAATCAGCTGCTACCTACATGTTGGTGGTTCGAAGCCACCAGCTATTCTGCAGGGGGAAAAGATGAGGCAGTCAGTCTTCTTCAGTAAAGATTACAATCTTAGAACGTCTAGGGGCAATTTTACTCTGTCCTACAGGGTGGCTGGGAGCTCTGGTAGCATAGTGCCTAAGGCACTTGACTGCTAACCAGAAGGCTGGCAGTTCAAGCCCATCAGCCACTCCTTGGAAGGAAGGTTGGGCAATCTACTTCCGTAGTGATACCACCTCAGAAACCCAAGGAGGGGTCGCTATGAGTTGGGTCCGACACCACGGCACATAACAACAGCAGCAACACAGGGTGGCTATGAGTCAGAATCTACTCTACAGCAGTGGGTTTGGTTTTTGTTTTAATGCCTATAATTTTTAAATGTATATTTTATTCTCATTACTCTAAGTTACCTTACTCTATTTTTTGTATTTGAAAAGGAGTATCAAAATTTGTTCAAAGAAAATAAATTCCTTTCTAATTTACAATGCCTATAACTGCTTGTTCTACATAAGTACTCCCTACTAATCAAAATACTTACAAAATTCTGAAGGCTTTCAGAGAAATCAGTCGTTACTGATAGATCTGAAGATTTGTCTGAGTTGTAAATTCCAGAAGTTGTATCAATCCACTTTGTTTCAGGAGAACCTATAATTTTGGTAGCCATACTGGTGAGATTGAGGGTTTTATGCCGTGTAAATGGCAGGGAAGGTTGGTCTTTGCCCCAGTCTGATTGGCACATGGAGATCAAGTAATGAGTACACATAAATGTTGAAGTGGAAAGAACAAAGTTACTGAATGCACAGATACAAAATACACATATACAAGACAGACAAACAAATCAGGTAGCATGTGAATGAAACAGGGAGTTTAGGGTTTTTGCTAACAGACCACCTTCCCAAAAAACACAAGGGTTAAACCATGTTAATAATGAAAGGACTAACAAATTTACTGAACCACTCAATAAACCAGGGCTGGGTATTACGTTTTGAAATTGTAATTTACTAGGACTGGAGAGGTTGAATGTCCTTCCCTCATCTAACTTTAGTAACTAAGAAAAACAATGGAATCCATACAGAAATTTTCTCAAGAATCAACAACAGGAATATAACCTACTCCATTCTCTCTTAAACTAGTTACAGTTACAGTGAGAAATCATAATGTAATGCTTAACATGAAATTTTGCTATACTGTTATATGACTCCTGAATGCAGATACAATTACAATAGCCTTCGGTTCATAATTGCATTCCAAGTCAGGCTGGCACATAATTCAGTCAGTAAATAATACAAAGTTCAGTAAATTTGCTAGTCTAAAAGATTTTTGACAGAATATTCAAGGAGATACTTAAGATTTGTCACAACATAACCATAAAACACCTTTAAGCAAAAAAATAAAATGTAAAAAAAAAAGAAGTTATTGAAGCAAACTGTTACAACCAACTGCCAAAAGACCAGTGCCTGATTTAGTAAACCAGACATGGCGGTAAAATCAACTCACCAGACTTTCCGTAGCGCCTGACATCCATTACTAAGTTTCCAGTTTCTTGAGCATTAGCCATGGCTTCCTCCCACTCTTTTGTATCCTTATATGAAAACTTGGTGTTGTTAATAGCAATAATCTCATCATCTACCTGCAGCTGAGAAAATTCTGCTGGGCTACCTAAATAATGCAAAGCAAATTAAACGACCATTAAAAAAAAAAATCTCTTAATTACTGCTTATTTAAACCAAGGAAATATTCAGTAATCTCAGCTAATCATATTTCATATTTTATTTTCAGGTGGAGGAAAGTTGCTAAATATCTTAAAGCTCACAAATAATTGAGTCTACAGCATATGAAGCACCAAAGGCATTTTTACTTTATAGCAAACATCTCCACTAACATCTAAGAAAGAATGATAAACTCATCTTTTCAGAAAAATTACTTCTAAATGAAAAGTATGAAATACACAGCACCTTATTAAACTTCCAAGTCCCCATTTGCTCTGGTATAGAGCAGAAGAAAACAGGGTCCCTTAAAACTGCTTACAATCGCTATTTTAACAAAATATCACTACATAATTAAAGCTATTATGAAATTTATAATATAAATTAAAGAGCTTTGGTGGTGTAATGGTTAAAGTATTTGGCGGCTGAATGAAGGTAAATGGTTCAAACCCACCAGCTATTCTGTGGAAGAAAGATGAGGCAGTCTGCTTCTATAAGTAAAGATTTATGGCCTTGGAAACCGAATGCACACATATTTATATAGCTAAATTATGCAAATGAGGAACTCTTCTCAAATACAATAGCTTTGATTTTAATTTTAGGCCTTGTAGCAATATTTTGCCAAGAGTTTTCTGGCTTGATCTGGTGTAAACCTGGGTGAGGAAGGATGGATCCTTTTGCAAAAGCCCCAAAGCATCCTGAAGACTCCTTGGGCAATAGATATATCAGAATACTCAAAAACATCTGTTTATTATACAGCACGTAAATACCACAAAACATGGCAGAACATAGAAAGTTCTTCTGAATCTTCATTTAAATACCATTTGTTACTATTTCCAAATATTAAACCAAAATTTTGACAAATACTATAAATGTCATAAAATTAAAAGACTCTTCAAAATAAAAACTCAATGAGGCAAGAATTAACAATATGTGACTTGTGACCCTCTTAGGGAAGAGGGTAAACATCTCCTCACCTTACTGCTGCAGTGTTCACACATGCGCTCTCCTCCTATATAAAATGAACACATTTCTGTGGTTTGGGTCATACCTTAGGATAACACCAAAGGAGAAGAAAGGTCAACAGAGCCAAATCTAAGATTTACCTGCTTTAACTGATGCTACGAAGATCCCGGAAATATCCCATTTTACTGTAAACCCAAAGTCAAGGCTGTTCCCAGGTGTCTGGTTAATGCTGATTCTCATATCACTGAACTGATCCTGAAAACAAAACATGAAACTGTGGTATCAGGTATCCCTGGCACCCACATGGAGGAAAGTTTATCCATGAAGGAAGGGAGGCTACCAGCAAGGTGCACTTGAATTATTTCATGATGAACCAGAAACTTCATTCTTTTTCTAGGGGTTAGCAGAAACTTTCATTCATATAAATATATATATAAAAAAATTCCATTAATAAGGGATATCTTCATGTCAAGACATGTTATTTCTTACATTAATACTATGAATTTGCTGTCCATTGACTTTTGTCCATCACACAACTGGAGGTTATTTACAGATCTTTTTTTCATTACTCAATAATGAAATGGAGTGACTCCATTCATGTATAAAAATAATGCCACCACACTTTTAAAAAATTATCTCCAATTCTAACATAGCTTTGGAACTCTGGTGGCATAGTGCTTAAGGCATTTGACTGCTAACCAGAAAGCTGGTGGTTCAAACCCACCAGCCACTCCTCGGAAGGAAGATTGGGCAATCTACTTCCGTAGAGATATTGCCGCAGAAAACCAATGAGGGGTTGCTATGAGTCAGAAATGACTCGATGGCAGTGGGTTTTTTTTTTTTTTTTTGGTAATTCTAGCATATTAACCTGAGTAATTCCATTTGCCTTTACACATACAATTCAGCTACCAGCAGTGCTCATCTAGGTCTGATACCACCCTCCTAATGGATGTCTAAACTTTGGACAGGAATGTTTCCTTGTCCTACTGTCTCACAAGGACTGAGTGGTCAAAGCATAGGCATGCTGCAAAATGCAGAACCCATGAGGAACTATCTCTTCAGATACCAAGAAGATCCTTAGTGAACCATCACAAAAAAAACCAAACTCATTGCTGTCAAGTTGGTTCTGACTCATAGCAACCCCTCCTTAGGTTTCCAAGGCGGTGTCTCTATGAAGTAGATTGCCCAACCTTCCTTCTGAGGAGTGGCTGGTGGGTCTGAACCTCAAGCCTTCTGGTTACCAGTCAAATGTCTTGGGTACTACACCACCAGGGCCCCTCAGGAACTAAATAAATAATTTAGTGCCAACAATTTGACAGAAAAGGGGTGAATAAAGAAAAAGTCTCTATCCACAAAGAGTTACAGACCTAGACTGCCCTGAAGTACTGTCAGCCTCCTGGATGACAGGTACAATTCTAGCTTCACCTCCATCATTATACTACATAGCAACAAATTCTAAATTTCACAAGAGTCTTTTAAACCATTTTCCAAAGGAAATATTTTAAGTTCTACATTACATAATGCCCATGGAAAACGGAATTCTCTTTTGTAATTTACAGGCTTAAATTGTTTGTTTAGGTAAGCAACACATTTGCATTTTAACATACATGAGTTTCCCAGACTTGTGCTCTTGCTCTTTGCTTTATAATCATAAAGAACTCAGACTTACCTAGTTTAAAATACAAATTCTTCCTGAATATATTTTCTTTATAAACAAAGACCTAAAAATTCTCCATTTTACTTTGTCAGTTAAACCCAAACCTAGGGCCAATTAAGCAATGTATAAAGCCTAAGTTTTTCCAACAATAAAACAAGTTTAAAATCCAAGTGGAACGACTCTTGAGAAAAATTAGTGTAGTTCATAAGAATTAGATGGAAAACTAAACTCACTGCCATTGAGTCAGATCCGACTCATAGCGACCCCTCCTTGGGTTTCTGAGGTGCTATCACTACAGAAGTAGATCGCCCAGAAGGCACTAAATATATACAGAGAACTTAGTATGTTATATGGGTACGCAGAGAAGTTAAATGTTGCAACACTATTAACTTATTCATTCATTTAATAAACATTTATTGTGCATCTATTCTGAGTGGCACAAACGGTTTGTGTTTGACCTCTAACCAAAAGGTTGGAGGTTTGAACCTACCCAGCAGTACCATGAAGAAAGTGCTAGAGATCTGTTTCCATAAAAGATTAAAGCCAAGAAAACCCTTTGGTGCAGTTCTACTCTGTAACACGTATGATCACTATGAGCTAGAGTCAACTCTATGGCAATGTCTTTTATTTATTTATGTTTACTCCATATAAGATACAATGCTTGGTATTTTTGGAAATAATATAAATTAGGTATGGTCCTTGCTTGCATGAAGTATTGACTCTTCAACAGTGAGTTTCTTTAAGGAGAACAAAGTTTGTGACCAAAATAGAAATGTTTTCGTCAGAAAGTCCTCTTGTAAAACAGTTGCAAATGAGAATCCAGATGAGGGTAGTCAAACAATCATTAATAATTTCCCTGGTGACTACCAATCTGAATAATATACTAAAACTCTGCTAAGAATAGAAAAAATTACTGGCTACTCTTAAAATCACTGTATCCTTAAATTAGAGATGACTTGATGAAAATAAGTGGGCATGTCCACCACTTATACCAAAATTTAAAAAAAAATCAGATTTAAAACCAGTAAAAGTATGGTGTCTATTGCTATATAAGGACAGAGAGGCAAATGATGGGCTGGCTATTCAAAACACTAATTGAGGTTTTTTAGCTTGAAGAATAAAAGGGTAAAGTTTTAACAAACAGTCTCAAACTACATAAAGAATACTTTGTGGGAGATGGCAAGTGAACATTATTCTTTTCTGCCAAAAATAGGATAAAAGAGAATGATCTTAAAGTGCAGATGGAAGAGTTTCACTATTATACTAGGCCAGAAGAATTATACCATCAAGAGTGACCCTTGCCTCAGAAATAAAGAAATCCCTATTTGAACATGTTAAATAGAGGGGCAGAGAATCTTTTCTCTAGAATAGGTAACAGGGGACAAAGCTTCTCTGTAAATACAGTTTGGCAGACCATGTGGGGATTCCTGGGTCTGTATGCAGCCAAAGACAATAGAACGACATGGGCAATTAAAGGTCCTTATCTGTCAACAGAAGAGTTCTGGTGGAGTAGTAGTTTGAACCCACCAGCTTCTCTGTGGGAGAAAGATGTGACAGTCTGCTTCCATAAAGATTTACAGCCTTGGAAACTACAGGGCAGTTCCACTCTGTCCTTTAGGGTTGTTATGAGTTGGAATCAATCAACATCAATGGGTTTAGTTTTGGTTGGGTATCTGTCAATAACCAGACACTTCAGGCATGTCACTGAACTTGCCAGATCCTTCTCTATCAGCATGGATGTTTAAGTTATTGGTTTTGAAATCCTACTTTCACACTGTATACACACTTACCAATATAAAGGATTAAAGTATAGTGGTTGTACATTTAGGGTAAACATTCCAGAGGCCCACCTGATTGCCTTCTCCCACTCCTAGACAGTCTCCTAGACATCCTGAGGAATCATAGGTTCTTGTGTTAGATTATCCCAGAGACTTCTTGCAGGTAATTTATACCAACAATAATATTTAAGTATAAACGTGTTCAACAATGATTTCAGTTAGAATTTCTAGTTTCTTCTTTTCTTCTGCAAAATATAGGCCAAGTAAGTATTCTAATGAAGGAGCTCTGGTAGCATAGTGGCTAAAGCACTTGACTGCTAACCAGAAGGCTGGCGGTTCAAACCCACCAGCCACTCCTCGGAAGGAAGGTTGGGCAATCCTACTTCCGTAGTGATACTGCCTCGGAAACCCAAGGAGGGGTCGCTATGAGTCGGGGCCGACTCGACGGCACATAACAACAACAACAACAAGTATTCTAATAGTTGGAATCAACTCAATGGCAGCAGGTTTTTGGAAGTATTCTGTGGAGTCCCTGGGTGGTGTAAACAGTTAACACATTCAGCTGCTAACTGAAAGGCTGGTGGTTCAAGTCTACCCAGAGCTGCCTCAGAAGACAGGCTTGGTGATCTGCTCCTGAGAAATCGACCACTGAAAACCCTATGGAACACAGTTCTACTCTGACATACATGGGGTTGCCATGAGTCAAAATGGACACTATGGCAACATTTTTATTTTTTATTTTTTTAAGTATTCTATAAAGGATCCAAGCTTCATACGTAAGGAAGAAGGAAATATAAATTACTGAGAAAATCTAGATTCTTGATGACTAAAAAATAATTAAACCAAGTGATTTCAGTTGTCTATGTAGGAAAGCTAAAACAGAATATCTATTAACATATCAGGAGCTCTGGTGGCATAGTGCCTAAGGTATTTGACTTCTAACTAGAAGGCTGGTGGTTCAAACCCACTAGCTACTCCTTGAAAGGAAGATTGGGTGATCTGCTTCCATAGAGATACCACCTTGGAAACCCAAGGAGGGGTCACTATAAGTCGAATCTACTCAACAGCAGTGAGTTTGGTTTTTGACATCAACATATCAGCATTTTTAAATAAAAACAATTTCCCTCTAATTAGGGACAGTTTAAATAGCAGCATACACTGAAAGCTGATTAACTTGTCAATGTTGACACTGATCAAGAAGTATACAACCATTTTTTTTTTTACAAAATATGTATGAGGATGATCTAGAGTAGCAACAATAAGATTTATTTTTACTAGATCTGATGAATTAAGATTCACATGTCACCACAAATGGGAAGTGATGAAAAACTGGCTCAGGCTTATGCGCTACAGTACCAGCTGCTATCAAGTCAATTATGATTTATGGCAACTCCATTTGTGTGTCAGAGTAGAGCTATGTTCAGTAGAGTTATTAATGGTTGAGTTTTTCCAAACTAGATCACCAGGCCTTTCTTCCAAGGCAGCTCTGGGTAGATGTGAACTGCCAACCTTTCCGGTAGCAGGTATGTGCATTAAATTTTGCACTACCCAAGGAGTCCAGACTATTTATCAGCATGTCAGCAAGCTATTCTCCTGAAACTCTTTTCAATTAGATAAATGTGACAACTTAAGGGAAGCTTACTTCAGCTGATAAAATTAAATAAAAAGCTAAAAGTAGATTTTGGCTGTAAAGTGAAGGATAACAAATACATCATCTTCAAATTTGTGTACACATGGGTTTTTAATGTCCTTTTTTCAGGGTCTTAGTGGGATGAAAGCATGAAGTGAATAGTCCTCCAATCACAGCCTTGCCCATTACTCAAGCTATTCTCCTTCAGCAAAGACTCCTGTATAACTGCTTTCTCCACTTCATTTTCTTCTCCATTCCAAGGAGTCAAATGGTGTTTCTATTCCTACTTTACTCAATCCATTCTAAGCTTATCTCCTAAGTATCAAATGCATTTTCAGTCTTCGTTCTACCAGGCACTACCAACTAGTCTTTTTTTAATGAAACAGTTGTTCTAAGTCACCTATTATCCTACTTTTCTTGACATTTCCTGCATCTCACCAGCCACGTTTCCATGTCATTTGTATGTTCCTCTTCTTTCTCTCCCATTTTCATTTTGTTGTTGGTGTTCCCTAGTGAATCTTCTCCTTGACTCCATGCTTTCCTACATAACCTCATTTACTGCCACATCTTTTCAGCTACTGTTAAGCTCACATATCCAAAATTAAACCCATTATTCTTCCCCAAACCTGCTCTTCCACTTCTCGTTTTTCACATCTTGGGTAATTACATCACTAGCTAACCAGTTTCCCAAGTCAGAAGCACCAGGGACTCTTCCTCCTGATTTTCCCTTACTGCTCTGCAGTTCAACTCCACACAATGGCCCCTACCCACATCCCCACTTCCTGTCACACACGAGTTTATTAAAGTGATATTAAGTCCACAATCCATAAATCCATCTTGAGTCATCCATCCTTTCCATCCTCCTTCAGGTTATCATCTTAGTTCAAGCTATAACTTTCCCCTATACTACTGTGAGGAGTTCTGGTAGCATAGTGCCTAAGGCACTTGATTGCTAACCAGAAGGCTGGTGGTTCAAATCCACCAGCCGCTCCTCGGAAGGAAAGTTGGGCAACCTACTTCCATGGTGATGCTGCCTCAGCAACCCAAGGAGGGGTCGCTATGAGTCGGGGTCAACTTGACAGCACACAACAACAACATACTGCTGTGGTGACCTCCTAACTGGTCGTCCTGCCTCTAAGCCCTTCTTTTTCCTCCATTATCCACACAGCAGCCAAAATTTTAGTTACAGAACATGAGTTACTATATGGTATCCCAGTTTAAAATTTCTGGCAATACCTTACTGCCTATGGGTAGATTTAAAATTCTACATTTCAGAAGTAGATTGAGTTCTCAAGAGCTTCAATAAATATATTCCTTTCCTCAAACAATTTCAAGACAGATTTTATCATTATGGACCAAATGGCATTTCAGTCCCTAAAGACTCTAAATTTCTAAAAATGCTGAAAAGTTAAACCAAGTCAACATTTAATGTTTTAACTATACATAAGGCAGTCCTCAAATTTGTACATGTAATATTTCAAAAGAACTTACAATCAGAGAAACTGGAGTTTGGGCCTAACCATTTAACCAGCCCCCAGCAAATTATGTAATTTTCAAGTCTCAAGTTTTTCATTGGTAAAAATGGGGACAATACTACCTGCTTTGTGAGGTAATTTAGAGGATTAAATAAAACATTTAAAAGATGCCAAAGACCAAGGTTAATGCCCAGTAATTATCTTCTTTTTCCCATGCAAACAATGTTATATATAACATACATGCTGGGTCAGCAGTTTCCAGATCAGCTAAACAAAACATTCTTAACTCTCATATGCTTAGCTGCAAAGCCAATTGATTTCAATCAGCATTCTGTGAATATTTACAGATCCAGGCAGTACTAAGAGTGTGCAAGACAGATTTGATTTCCACTGGTTAGGGTCCAGTGAATGTGACAAGTAAGCAAATAAGATGCATGGTATGAGCTATGATAAAGTGAGGCCTGGGTACAATTAAAGGTAGCCTTATGGCACAGTGGATAAGCACTCGGCTGCTAACCAAAAGGATGGCATTGAAACTACCAGCCACTCCATGGGAGAAAGATGAGGCAGTCTGCTTCCTTCAAATTACAGCCTTGGAAACCCAATTGGGGCAGTTCTGCTCTGTCCTAGAGGGTTGCCATAAATCAGAATCAACTCAATGACAATAGGTTTGTTTCATTTTGGGAGGGGTGGAATTAAAAGTCACCTGTGATAGGCTTGGGGATCAAGAAATGGACAAGTTTAAAAAAAAAACAAAAAACTAACTTCTTTCCATGTGTATCATCCAGCTTCTCAGTAGTGCTTTCAAGAACCAGAGGAGATTTAGATAGGGTTTGAGATCAGAAGGTTAGGAAGAACAGAATAGGCAAGACCATCATTAACGGGAAAAATAATGAAAGCCACATCCACAAGGCAACTGGGAGAGGGATGGAGGACTACAAGAATTCATGGGTGGAAGAGCACTGTGGGAGTTCTCTCCCTTTGCCTCACAGTCACCACCAGAATTGCCATGGCAGCTTAGATTGGCAAGGGAGGAAGGAAAAAGAGCAAAAACCACAAGAGAAGGGGTGAGGAGAAGGGCAGAGACAGAAACAAAACCTCAAGCTCAGCATTGGAGATAGAAAAACAATCCCTGTGGAAAGGAAATTTGAAGATTTTAAGTAAGGACATATTAAGTTCAAGACTGCTTTTCCCACTTTATGACATAAGCTACCTTATCACTACATTAATGTGACAGGCTCCTAACTAGTCTTTACCTCCTTAAAATTAGTCCTGTGTAACACCACAGTCTTAACATTCTAAAGCATACCTTAATCTTATATTGCCCATAGTAAAGAACCTACAAGAAATCTAAATCACCTGATGGATCAAGTTCATACTCTCAGTCTAGTAGTCAAGGCTTCCAATGTCATTCAAGTCAGCAAAAACTTTGCCAAATACGTGTAAGGCTGTACCTGCGGAGGGTGCAAAGAATACTAGTAAAGAGAAAACATGTGAACATATGGAACAAGGAAGAATTCTGTGAGTGAAACTTTCAACAAGGAAAAGTTCATTTCCAACCAGTGGGAGGTGATATCTTGGTTCATGAAGGAAATGACCCCTCCTGTGCTTTGAAGGAATAGTAGAGCTTCAAAAGGCAGGGGTGGTTGAAATGGACATTTCCAAATGGGAATTCAACAAGAACAGATGTAGAGACATGATGCGTTCACAAAAAAAGCAAGCAGTCTCACGTGGCTGGATCTCTCACTTCCCCTTTTTTTCCCACAACCTCGCAAAAGGTGGTCATGCAGGCATCTTGAGTCAAACTGTCTAGGTCAAGTCCTGGCTCCACCACTCAGTATACTGCACAACCTTGGACAAGTAACATAATCACCCCATACCTCAGTTTTCACAACTGTATGACTGGGATCACACTGATAGTGCCGAGTTCATAGGGTTGCTGTTAGGATTAACTGAGATAATACAGGTAATGCACACCTGCTGGGCACGTGGTAACAAAAACAAAAAATGAAACTCACTTCACAGAGTCGATTCTGACTCATAGTGACCACCATTAGGTTTCCAAAGCTGTAAATCTTTGGATTTACAGGAGACTGCCTCATCTTTCTTCCATGGAGTAGCTGGTGGGTTTGAACCACGAACCTTTTGCTTAGCAGCCAAATGCCTTAACCACGGTACCACCATAATAAGCACTCAAATATTAGCTATTATGGCACTAAGGAGCTCTGGTGGCATAGTGCCTAAGTCACTTGACTGCTAACCAGAAGGCTGGTGGTTCAAACCCACCAGCCACTCCTCGGAAGGAAGAGTGGATAATCTACTTCCACAGAGATACTGCCTGGAAACCCAAGGAGGGGTCAGAACCCACTCAACAGCAGTGAGTTTGGTTTGGTATTATGGCACTAGAAAGGGAGCTTGGGACTAGCCATAAGGGACATCAGTGCTGCCCTGAATGTGTTGGACTTCACTCACTAGACCACAGAATCCCACTAGGGGCTTTTGGACAGAGATATTACCAATGTGGCCTGGCATCAGAAACCTTGGAGGTGCAGTTCTACTATGGGGGCAATCTGCTGTGAGTCAGAATTGACTCAATGGCAAAGAATTTGTTTTTTGGTTTTGCCTTGGCATAAGGCAGGTTAATCTGGTGCTAACCCTGTGTTGAATACATAAATACATGTCTATTCATAATACATATGTATTTATATTCATACATAAACTTTGTTGGTGTGGTGCTTAAGTGCTCATCTTCTATCCAATGTTTAAGTGCTCATCTGCTAGCCAAAAGGTTGGCAGTTCATACCTACCAGCTGCTCTGGAGAAGAAAGATGTGGCAGTCTGCTTCTGTAAAGATTACAGCCTTGAAAACCCTAGAGGTCAGTTGTACTCTGTTCTATAGGGTCACTATGTAATAGAATCAACTTGATGGCATTGAGTACTTACAAAACATTGGCAGTGACAAGAGAAAGGCCTAAATGAATGAAAGCAAAAATAGGAAGGAATAAACCTAAGGTGATTCTGAAAGTAGAAATGAAAGACTATTACCAGCAAAAATACAAGGTAAGAAAAAGAAAGAGGACTTGAAGAATATCAACCCATCTAGATGATCAACCAAACACTACTTTTCATTTTGGTATTCTCTGAACTGCAATGATTAAGCTTGAACAAGAATTTGGGGAGCACTGCACAGTACAATTTACATATTACTCTTCAGTTGTTTTTTAATGAAATTACATCTTTTCTATCAAGTCAGCAAGTTCATTCTCAAGAGAGAAGATGATGCTATGCAAGCTGCTTTCCTACCAGCACAAAAATGGACACACCAAGCATCTCAGATACAGGCACGTCAGCATATGAGACATACATGTGTTCAAGAATTCCTCTGGCTCCTCTTATTAAATATGCCCAGTTCTGCCCGGTGGAAAACATTTTAAGTTTGGTGACAAAGGAGCATAAATTCATTAATAATGGAACCTGAAACCATGCCATGTTAATTTAGGCTCCTCTGAATGCTAATAACCTGGAACACACCCATTCACATCACAGTTAGCCTCTTTTTAAATCCAGGGAAGCAGTTAGTCTGCTGCCACCCTGAGGGAGGTACTACCTAGCAAACAATACATTAATTAGGGTGTTTTGCTGAATTTGCTACTAGGAAAGATGAAGGCAAACACTTAAGTCCATAAAAACAAGAGACACCTTGCTTCTGTTTTTATTACTTATTCACTGGTATCTCAATGTTTCCTATTTATAAGGTAGGCTATCATTCCTGTTAAGTAAAACATCATGCTAATTTTACATTTCCTTTCTTTGAAAATGAGTAAAATAGACATTATACCTAACGATTTTAGCAAGCTGAAGAAATTGTCCTTAGATATATTTTGTAAACATGCGTAGGAAAATCAAAGAAATATACCTGTTAGCAATGATTATGTCTCAATGATGGGCTTATTAGTGATTTTTACTTTATTCTTTGTATTTTGCTATGTTCCAAATTTTCTCAATAATAAAGTACCTTACTATCAGAGAGTGGGGGAAAAAGTTTACTCTAAACATTTAAAACATGACTGTACAAATAAAAATCTAATTATAAAAAGAAATATGCTATATCAAAATACTTTACATGGAAAGGAAAGGCAATATACCAAAAACCAGTGACCAGCACAGTGACACTAAGGAAAAGGAAGACACAGAGGGTTGCACAAGAGGTACAGGCAACAAAGGTAAACACTTTACACACACAATTCTGCACTATCAGTAATAACAAACATTAGTCCATGGGTGGATACATAGGTAGACAGGCTAAACAATCAGGTATGGGTAGGTAAAAGGGAATATACCCATGACCATACATAAGCTTGGCAGACGATGTTTCTAT
>NW_006921668.1:1373835-1413905 GCF_000298275.1 Orycteropus afer afer | reverse complement strand
TATATGGATATAATAGAGCTACTAGGGGCGAAAGTTATGATAATGTCTTAGTCACAGCCAAATACATTAAGGGAGTAAGTTGTTAGGCCTGTGGGCTCAGGACCATGGTCAAAGGGGACATCAAGCTCAATTGGCATAACATACTACACAAAAGCACTCTTCTATGACCTACTTTGGTGAGTAGTGACCAGAGTCTTAAAAGCTTATCAGTAGCCAACTAGATGCAATAATTGGTATCTCCTCAACCAGGGCAAAGAATAAAGAAAATCAAAGACACATGGAAACAATTAGTCCAAGGGACTGACTAGTAGAGCATGCAAACCTTAGCTTACTTGACCCTGAGACCAGAAGAACTAGATGACACCTGACAACCACTGTCATTCATTCAAAAAGGGATCAAAATGTGGAACAAAACTCAAAATCATAAAAAAGACCAGGTTTACTGATCTGACAGATACTGGTAAAACTCCTGAAACTAGGCCCCTAGTCACCCCTGGGCCTGAAATTGAACTCACTCCCGTAGTTCCCAGCCAAACAGTAAATAGTAATAAAAGGTGAAGAATTACACCAGGCAGGTATACTCCTTAGAATAATCAATCTTGAGCAATCAGAAGGGTAGCATTTTCAGAGGAAGACAGCCCGGAGGGCAGGAATGCACAGGAAAGGAGGATGCAGAGAAAAGGTAAACAGGGAGGAATTGAGAGGAAGGCTGTTACATCATGGGGAATGCAATCAATGTCTTGAAATAAAATGTGCATGAACTGTTACATGGAAAATGAATTTACTCTCCAAAGTTTCAACCAAATCACAATTTAAAAAAATTTTCACATAAAGCTATTTTATTAACATAATTTATATACTTGATCTTTTGCTTTGGAGAATAAATACACTCTAGTAAAGCAGCAGAGAACACTAGACTAATCCAAAGAACCACAGAGCTCCTCCATGCTAAAAAACAAACAAACAAACTCACTGCTGCTGCTCTCAAGTTAAATGGACTCAGAACAACCCCTCCTCGGGTTGCCAATGTAGTATCTCTACAGAAGTAGATTGCCCAATCTTCCTTCTGAGGAGCAGCTACTGGGTTTGAACCATTAGCCTTCTGGTTAGCAGTCAAGTGCCTTAGGCACTATGGCACCAGACCGCATTAAAAAAGGGAAAACAAACCCACTGCCATCAACTCCAAACCCATCGCCATCGAGTCAATTCTGATTCATAGCAACCCGTGTTGGGTTTCCAAGACAATAAATCTTAAGGAAGTAGATTGCCCCATCGTCCTTCCGCAGAGCAGCTGGTGAGTTTGAACCACCAACTTTCTGGTTAGTAGTCAAAGACCTTAAGTGCTGCACCATCAGACCTCCTTAAAGACAACTATCAAATTGCTTAACGGGGGTTTCCTAAAAGGAAAAGCTTTCTGTTTGCTTGAGAACCACTTTACAATGTACAAGTAAAACACACTAAATGAACACTCATTACCTAATAATTCTTCTCCGTTGGGATTTTAAGTAGAGTTTAAGAGAATAAAGAAAAAACACCCACAATCATTCTTCATCTGACTACCTTTTACACAAATAACATGTGCCTTCCATAGTGATACTGCCTTGGAAACCCAAGGAGGGGTCACTATGAGTCGGGTCCAACTCCATGGCAAATAACAACAACGTTTTTTACAACTGTATATATTAAAAAAAAAAAAAATAGCATAGTTGCACTTTGGAAATACTTCCTGGGGGGAGGGAGCAGTTGGCAAACAAACATAGGAGGCATGTATTATTTGTGTAAAAATATGGTAACAATTTGTTTGGGCCCTAAATGTTAAGGAATACAATTGTCAAACCATAATTACACTTTCCCATTTATTATTATTATTATTCCCATTAAAGGACAAGCAGTAGTTTAAAATTCCAGACAGTCTAAAGTATAAATGAGAATTAAAAGTTACTAGAAGGTTAATATGAGAGAGACAAAAATGCCATGTCCCTAGAGGCCAACACCTATCATGTTTGTGGGTTTCTCCTTGTGGCCAGTTCAGTTTCCCTGAGAAGGGGCTTTTCTTTCCCACATATATACTAGACCTGCATCTGAAACTATCCAAGTGACTCCTACACCTATAACTTGGGGCTGGTGAGCACTAAATGTGTGAGACAACAACTACTAATTATAGTACAGAGAGAGAAAGCCAGCCAAACCCCAAGGAAATTGATTCATAAAGTCTCTGTACACACATTTTATAAGAGTTACCTAGACTCATAAATTCAGAATTGGAATAAACTTACTTCATCCTTTAAGAATCTGTCAGAAATAAAATATAGTATCACTTTCCACATCATCAGCCTAGACTAATGGGGAAAGGTTAGAAATACGGTTTCTTAATTTAAATGCTGATGTTTCTGAGCAGAGGGCTATAAAGAGCCTTCCCAAACTCACCTGTGATCTTGGGACATCTACTTGTGGTGAGCTTCTCTCTTCTCCAGACTCAGACATTAAATCGAGGCCAGAAGTTGAAGACAATTCAGCTGGAGAAATGGCAGTCTGGTCCTGGGAGAAAGGTGAGGAAGGGGCTGTAGGAGAGGGCAGTCTCATTATCCCTTCCCTGGCTGCTGCCTCTTTCTCACTCAAAAAGCTGGAAGGAAGCTGGCTGGCATCTGGTTTTTGAGCAGAGGTGTTTTGAGTTCTCTTAATGCCTTCTACATCTCCATTGTACTTCCAGCCATCGTCCATCTAAATGGGAAACACCATTTTAAATTTGATAATCAATGAGCTTTTTTTTTTTTTTCTGTTTAAAACATATATTCGTTGAATTAATTTTTAAAAATTATAAAAGTAACATATACCTGCCCCATACGAAAGTAACTATTGCTAAAAGCCTGAATTGCATTCTTGTACAACAGATATGTCCATATGTAGTAAGAGGAGCTACTGTTTCCACAAAAGCATCCATATTATATATAGACTTCTATAACTTGCTTTTATGTGTTCAAAAATGAATCTAAACATCACTCCAGATCAATAGCTAGAACTCTAAAGCAGACTTTTTAATTTCTGGACACTTCATAATATGGCTATCAACAATTTATTAATTTGATGGGCATTCAAATTTGTTTAACGTTTTCTCTAACTTCTAAAAATACTGTAACAAATAGCCATACACAGTTTTACAACTTTATTGTCTTTTGATTATCTTAATAGTGCCTGCCTTATAATTTTTTCTTTTTTTATGCTGTCAAATATGTCTATATTTTCCTCATGGTCAAAGCTTCCTGGCCAATTCAGGCAGGATTACTTGGCTTCAGATATTCTACTTTTTCATGATATTTTTCCTCTCTCAGCTTTTAAGACTACACATTGGCAGGTCTAAAGGGAATGTGATCATTGGTCTTCTTCAGACTATGTTCTTTTTCACACAATTTAGGTTAAGCCACTGTCAGGTATGTGTGCTATTTCAGTCTCAGGGCAAATACTTCAATATTTGATACCCTTCAAAATCCCAATATAAATAGAAATATATACATTTGGGCATTTTCATATTCAAACATATTAAGTTCTAATGAATTGGGAAATCGGGAAAAATAGAAATTTTTACCTACGCACTTGAAAACACACTTAGGTGAAATTATATGAAATTGCTGATCAAAAAGAACTGACTAATGAACTTCTTTTTATTGAACCTAAAACTTTAAAAAAGATATATCTGACAAAAGATGGCACTGAAAAAATACATGCTTTGCCTTAGGATGTATGGCACTCATTAACATGTAGCAAGTTATAGTCACAAAATTTAAAGTTCATTAAATTCTGCATCATTGCTATATTTTAAGCATGAAATGTCTACTTATTTTAAATACCTTAAAATCAAAGTGTTGATATTATGCTTATTTTACACATTCAGTAGAGATAAACTGAACCTATGCACAAGTTCACCAAGCCTTTACTCTTCAACACATACCAAATGAACTGGGAAAGTTTTACCGTGTAGGATCTGGGGAGTGATGAGATTCCTCTTGACTGAGAGCCAAAAGGTCTCGGTGTGACCACAGATGTTAACCTGGCTGTATCAGTTTTCTGGTAACTTCTGGGGAGAGGAGCTGAAACCTGAGTTGACTCCATTTGTGTACTCAGTGAATGCCAAGAGGACAAAGATGCTGGGCGTAGTTCTTCTGTGGGTCTTTTGGAAGGAAACTGAATTTCAGCTGTTATATAGTCCTCTCTTTTTGTAAAAGCTGTAGAATCTTCTTTAGAAATTTCTATAGGGTAAGTTCTTCCCTTCTCTTCTGCTCTCTCACTCTGGGAACTTTCTTCTGATAAAGTTGATGTAGGGAACAGCTTTTCTTCATTCAATACATCATCAGAAGAATATATTCTTCTCCTGGGTGTAATTTTTCTCTGATGGTCACTGGTAGACATTTGATTTTGGTACTCCCTTAAGCCAAAAAAACACATCACAACCACAAAGTTATTCACTTGGCAACCAGACGGAGAAAGATAGAGGTAATTTTGGTAATTAACACAGAAAACAGACAGGGAGTGAAAAGACCATCAACACTAACCTCACACACTCATCAGTACAACACTAACCGAACAGGAGGATATATATATCGGTTAGTGTTGTGGCATCAATGTGTATATATATATATTGATGTCACAGCTAAGAAGGATTGTGAGAGCTTGACTCTGGTTGAAAGAGGCTCTCAAAAACTTCACAGGTATATTATTTCTAAAATCATAAGGAGATTTTAATAAGGAAATTTTAGTGAGAGATAATTCATGAAACGTTATCCACAAGTTTGTAACTCTTACAGAACTAAAACACCATAAATATAAGTCATTGTCTGACAACCAATTTGAACTCTGGAGATATGAATTCCCTACAGCATAGTGGGCTTTTTCCTTGTGTATTATTTTCTTAAAAATGCAATAAAATAAAAGAACACAAGATTCAGGCTCCCATTAAGACCAAGTTTGTATAGCATATGATTTCATCCAAGTTGACAGAACTTACATGGTAACACTTAGTATGCTGTGCATGCCTCTCAAGCTAATTGTGTTGCATTTAAGTGAATGAAACTGTGTTTATCATTGGCCTCTATGGTACAAAGGAATTTTGTTTAATTTCACCTGACAACCTATTTCCTTTTTCATATTATTCTTAAGGCATATATTTGCCTTCCCCCTGAGTCTGGAAAGATTCTAAGGTTTCACATAGCAACTGCTTTACAGGAAAGCTTAAATTGGCTCTTTATATTATTTTGCAATGCAAAAAAAAAAAAAAAACCAACTTTTATATTTATATAGATGTCCTTTAAAATATAATTCAAATTGCTCCACTAAAACATTAAAAATGATTTCATATTTTATACAATTTAGTTAAAATTATGACCTGCTTTTATTTGACCATTCCACTCCTAAATTCACTTACGAAGGGAAAATGCAGTTTGTCTTCAGCACCAAATATAGCTAACACCATCCAATTCTTCATGTGAATGTGCAAAGTAAAATGAAGAAATAATTTACACCAAGGTTAAGCACTTATTTCTTTTGTTAATCCAAGTCACTATTACAGGAATGCTTTCCTTTTCACTGCTGAGTAAAATGTCTAATGTTTCGTTGCATGTTTCATTAAAGGTTAAATATTAGTGAATATTTATCATACTATACTTACCCAAAATATCTACTTCTGACACTAGTACCTCCATCTATGAGATGCAATTCATTTTTATTACCTGTCCTGCAGCATTTCCTTAAACGTCTTAGAGCTTCTCTCAGACTTCCCAAGTGTCTGCTTTTCAATTTCTTCCCTCTCTTCTTTTTTCTTCTGAAGATCTGAAGTGTAGCTTTTTCGACGATCTTTCCATTTTGCAAGGTCCTGACAGAAAATCACATCAGCACAGGCATACCTGAGTTTCTATAAACCCTTTCTAGGAGCGACAGAGCGGTGGCTATCACATTACATCGCTGAGAGTATTCACTCCAACTTGATGCCAAGGTGCCCTAATTTTGCTTTTTATAGCCAGTGCTTCTGTACTAAGCCTTTATCTCATGTGTCGGTCTGAAAGCCTGACCTAGTAAGATAGACCCCATTTTTGTTTTCCCAGAAAGTGTTTGCCTCATTGCCCATTTCACAAAGAATGTTGTTAAATGCTTGTAATTAGGTGCCAGGTCAGAAAGATCAATAACCATTTCAATTTCATTTTCATCTTACTCCAAAAAGCTGGCTGTTATGTGAAATAACAGCTTTCACTAGTAACACTGAAACAGAAACATGATTGTAATGGTTAAGAGTACATGCACAGTCTTTTACTTTACAAACACAAGGTCAGTCCCTACTTTGAGGCAAGGCCCAATGCTGGGACACAGATGAGTAAGATGTGCTTCCCCTCAAAGAGCGTGCTGTCTCAAAGGTAGAGCCACCCATGTAAATAGAAGGTTACTAAGTTGGGCATTCCTACTTCCATAGTGATACTGCCTCGGAAACCCAAGGAGGGGTCGCTATGAGTCGGGCCGACTCCATGGCAAATAACAACAACAAGTGTGATAGGATCACATGGGGGAGTGGGAGTCTACAGGTCAAATTCACCTCAGAAAGTGGAAAGGAGGGTTTGGAAAGGCTTTACTGTGGAGGCACAACTCAAGTATGGATGTCAAAGAGGGTCATCTCCTCATAGGTCAGGGCAATAAAGAAAATAACAGAGGAACAAGGTGACACCTGCCTTCCATACCCCAAGAGCAGCACCCTAGCCTAGCAGAAACCAGGGTGATCAACCTAGTTCAGTTTTTACATTAGCCATAATTCTGGCAATCAGACGTTTTGGAAGGTCCCAACTTTTTTGTCTCTAAAATAGAGAAGTGTATGCTAGGAATGGGTAGTGGCTGGCATTCTAGCTCAAGTAAAGGCACATCCAATGTCTCAGACTGAACAGATCCCCACCCACAGGGCATACAAAATAAGTTCAGTTTAAACTCTCTTTCAGAGCAGACAAGACCACTCCTGCTTAACTGTCTGACATCAATATGAACAATTTCCAGACAGAAAAAAAAGCAGTATGCATTTAATCCTACAGAGAACCAGCATGAATTTTCACTTGACTTAACCTAATGATGCCTTTAATTCCATATCAAAATAGTCACCATGTATTTTGGCCAAATGACACTGAATTACTCCTTCTTGACAATTAAATGGAGTTACCAATTAAAAGAGACAGTGGAATTTAGAAATGCAGCCAAAGCAAGGGTTTCTACATTTAATCGACTTTAGTTCCTTTGAAAAACAAAGATTTACTATCTCTAGCCCTTTTGTTCATGTTACCACTTAACTCCTCTTACCATAAAGTTGCCCTCAAATGCCTTTGGGTTTTCTCTTCTACAGCTTATCTACTTTCTTTACAATCCTTCAGATTACAGAAACTACCCTTTTCAAAAAAGGTCAAGCTTTTGTAGGGTCAAAACTAAAGGTTACATTCATATCCACAGAGACATCTCAATATATGTCAGCTCTGTATATAAATCTATTTTTGATCCACATTAGATAATGACTTCTAAGCCTAAATAATACTTGGGAATATATTTCTTATTTCTCCTCAAATATTTTCTATTAAATCATAAGAACCCCTTTCATCTCTCCCTGCTAACTCCAGTCCCGTGTCCTTGATCCCCTGCTCCTCTTCTGTGCCAAACCTTGATCAAGGTCTCTTTTCTTTTACAGGCATAATTAACAGTCATGCCCCAAATTCAATTACCAAACTGCTCTAAAAAATTAATTATACAGCAATAAACCCATTTCATATTTTTGAGAATTCACAGAAAATACAGAGGAAAGGATAAACATGAAAGGATAAACATCTTATCATGTTCACAGTGACCTTTACAAGGTGACAGTAGTAGGCTCCACAGGTATAAAAATCTTTTAAAAGAAAGTTGTTCACATTATTTTACCAGGTAACAGAAAACTACAATGTAAAATAATATATATCATCTCGAGTACAATGACTTTCTTTTAAGAGAAGCAATGAGATGTCAAACAAATACTTTCCTCCCTCCCCATGTTCTTATCACCCAATCTGAAGAATACTCACATCCTGCCATTTCTGATCTTGTTCTTTTAACTGTGATCTTATTTTCTGCATCTCCTCATAATGCAGCTGACGCAAGTTTTGACCATCCTCTGTGCTGACATCGCTCATAGACTTACTCCTATAAGAAAAACACCTAGGGTTACCAAGGCTCACATGACCAAACTGAGGGCAAAAACTGGAAGGTTGGACTTATATTTCAAAATTCCATCTAAATTTCTGCTGTACTACCTAGACACTGCAGTGATCATATCACAGAAGTAGCACTACAGAGATAAATGGTGTTTCTTTTCCAAAATGCAGAAACAAGAGCCTGGTGTTAAACTCAAGTGTGAATTCTTTTACAAAATGACTAAATGAATCTTACACAAGTCTGAACGAATAATGCAATGTTCATATGTGGAGTGGTCAAGGAATAAGGGATTACTTTAGGAAAAATAATTATTAATCACTAGAATCATCTGTGTTTATTTTTCTACCAACCCCAAAGATAATCTTTTAACATTTGGCTGCCTTTTCTGGGCAGTTATTAAATAATTTAATGATTACCTGATATTTTCTCCTCAAGTTTAATACTGTGAATAATTGTGCTGCTGCTTCTCAAAGATTGTGTAAGGTAAGGTCTGCCCCACCACTCCACTGGAATTGTTCTCCAAGCTCCACAGCTGATTGTTAACAGCCAGCCATAATAACCAGTATAGTCCTCTCTTTTTATTAATGCAACTTTCATGTTTTCACACATGACACCTGCTGCAAGTAAGCACTGATGATTAGCGCTCAAAGAGCTCAATGTAGTGGAGTTGATGTTGTCAGCTGCTGTCAAGTCAGCCCTGACTCCTGGCAACCTCATGCACAATGAAACAGTAACTGTTGTGATACATAGAGTTTTCAGTGGCTGACTTTTGGATGTAAATCACCAGGCTTTTCTTGCTAGTCTTAGTCTGGAAACTCTGCTGGAACCTGTTTAGCCTCATAGCAACACACAAGCCTCCACTGATAGTTGGGTGGTAGCTGTGCATGAAGTGCACTGACTGGCAATCAAATCATGTCTCCCACATGTAAGGGGAGATTTTACCACTGAACCACCAATGACCCCAATAAAAAGTAGAAACCAACAAGTAGAGTGGGGTGTTGAACACGAAGTATGGGGGAGCTGACTGTGTGTACTCAGAAGGGGAAGATAAGCTGCACTGGGGGTGAAAGGGAGGATTGAGGAAGGCCTCCCAGAAAGGGAGGTGTCAGATCTGAGTATCTCCTTCCTGGCTGGCCCCTTAAACTTTGCCTTCTCCACATGTCTCTCTTCTTTCACAACACACTTGCCCTTAGCTAGCTCAGGGATCCAATTCACCTTTATGCAAATACTCCCAGGTCAATACCAGTCCTTCCGTTGACTCATTTCCAATAGCTTGCTGAATAAACATCTTTGCAAGGACAACCTCCAGGCATTGCTATTATAACAGAACCAAAGAAATAAAACCTAGAACATGACTTTGTGAACTGCAATTCACTAAACACAGTTAGTGTTGATGCAGCCAAACTCAATTTAGTCTCCAAACATGCTTCTTCTCTTGTGATCGTTAATGGTGCCATCTGCCCTCCCAATCATCCACATTTGAAACCTAAGAACCATTAATTCACCCTAGTTTCTCCCCTCTCCCCACTTTTAATTAGTTATCAAGTCCTCTTATTCAGTGTCTTTTTCTTTCCATTTCTATTGCCAGCACCCTTGATCAAAGCACAATCAACTCTTACCTGGATGTTCACAGTAGCTTCTTAAATTATCATCCAACCTCCAAAGCCAGTAAAGAACTTGCCTCAAACAGTCACTCCAAAGTGACCTTCACCATCACATATGTCTTTATAAATGCTACTTATTCTTCAGGATCCTTGCTAAACCCTAAACAGATATATGTGACTTCCTAGTCATTGTCCACGGGGAAGTTCAAAGGGCTCTTCAACTTGACTGTGTCTTCCTCAGTTCAAGAGAACTCCAGCCTTCCAGACTTTTGGCTAAAAACTTTAAAGTCATGAAGTCCTCTTTCTCTCATATATTGCAACTGATTCTACCAGTAAATTCTGTCATTCAACCTCCTAACTAGGATACAACTAGGATACAACCACTTTTCCCCTTATCTGCGACTACTGCCCTGATCCAATCCATCATCATCTCCCACCTGGATTATTTCAATAATTGATTTCCCTGCTTCTACCCCTTCCTATGCAACATTGAATTCTAAGCATAGTAGCCAAAGGGATCCTTTAAAAAACATCCCTCAGATAAAGGACACATCTTTCCTCAAGAACCACCAGTTACTTCCCATCTCTCTCTGGTTAAACACACACATTCTCCCAAGATCTTCAGGTCCCACATAATCTGGCCCCTGCCCACTTCTCTGAGCTCATTTTCCACCATTCCTCCATCCACTAACTCTGCTCCAGTCAGATTAGCCTCCTTGCTGGTGGTCAATCCACTTGCTTCTCCCCTTCCTACAGAGTGAACAGCATAATATTAAACTTTGGAAGTCTTACTGTGTGCTAGTAACACTGCCAGGAAGTCTCATGGATTACTTCATTTAGGAGAAGCCCTAGACTGGTTTCACCACTGACAAATTATTTGTCTATGTCTCTGAAATGGAGATAATACCTACTTGTCTGTTTTAGATTTGTGATAAGCACCAGAAATAGTGCCAGAAAATTGTTTGGGAAAATGATAAAGCTTTAGTATGTTTTTGTGGAATCAGTTACTATTCACTGGCACATTATACCATAATTTTATTTTTACTTTGGTCATGTTGTCAGAAGGGACCAGTCCCTGGTGAAAGGTATCATGTTAGGTAGAGGGTTAGCAAAAAAAAAAAAAAAAAGCAAAAGCGGAAGACCCTCAACAAGATGGAATGACATGGTAGCTGCTAGGATTGCCTCAAGCATAGCAACGATTGTCAGGATGGCGGGGACGGGGCACTGTTTGTTTCTGCTGTACACAGGTTGGCAGTGAGTCAGAACCGACTTGATGGCACCTAGCAACAGAAGTCATTTACCTGTTCCATTTGTGTTTCCTTATTTTGAGAAACGTCAATTTAGAACAGCATTTGGAGTTTGTCCAAAAACAGGCATAACATCCTGTGATTGTAGTTAAAAAAAAAAATTGTATCTTTCTAATAGCACTTAGGGTGGAGACATGAGGGAAGTGAAAGATTAAGGGAGAAGATGTGGCTCATAAATCAAGATCACTACAAGTCTTTTACTTTCTTTTCCTACTGTGCTTATCACCAACTACTCTCCTGGTACTTTCTGACTAGTGTTACAGTGAATATTATTTTAGAACCAAATGTATAGGTGAACAACCAAGGTACAAGAAAGGAATCAAAAAGGATCAACATGTGGCAAATATTCCTAAATATAAAATTACTGTTAGTCTTACAGAGCAAATAGAAATTCTGAAATACCAATTTCTGGTCTCTAACTTTCAGAGACAGATATAAATATCTTTATTTATGGACATCTAAATACATTTCTTCATCACTAGTCTGTCAGTTTGTCATACTGTGGTGGCTTGTGTGTTGCTGTGAGGCTGGAGGATATGCCAGTGCTATTTCAAATACCAGCAGAGTCACCCATGGTAGACAGGTTTTAGCAGAGCTTCCAAACTAAGACAGATTTGGAAGAAAGAAGGGGCCAATCTACTTCTCAAAATTGGCCAGTGAAAACCTTATGAATAGCAGTGAAACACTGTTTGATATACTGCTGGAAAACTTTATGAATAGCCCTGAAACACTGTCCAATATAGTGTTGGAAGATGAGCCCCTCAGGTCAGAAGGCACTCAAAATATGACAGGTGAAGACTGCCTCCTCAGAGTACAGCTGACCTTAATGATGTGGATGGAGAAAAGCTTTTGTCACCTCCATTTGCTGATGTGGCAATGACTCAAAATGGGAAGAAACAGTTGCAAACATCCATTAATAATTGGAACAAGGAATGTATAAAGTATGAATCAAGGAAAATTGGAAGTTGTCAAAAATGAAGTGGAACACATACAGATTGATATCCTGGGCATTAGTGAGCTGAAATGGACTGGTTTTGGCCATTTTGAATCAGACAACTATATGATCTACTATACCAGGAATGACAAATTGAAGAGGAATGGCGTGGCATGCATTGTCACAAAGAAAGTTTCAAGATCTATTCTGAAGTACAATGCTGTCAGTCATAGGATAATATCCATATACCCACAAAGAAGACCAGTTATTCAAATTTACAAACCAATCACCAAAGCCAAAGATGAGGAAATTGAAAATTTTTACCAGGTTCTGTAGTCTGAAATTGACCAAACACACAACCAAGATGTGTTGATTATCACTGGTGATTGGAATGCTAAAGTTAGAAACAAAGAATCATCACCTGTAGTTGGAAAACATGGTCTTGGTGACAGAAATGCTGGAAGCTGCATGATAGAATTTTGCAAGACCGATGACTTATTCATTGCAAATACCTTTTTCAACAACACAAATCGCAGCTATACAAGTGGACTTCACCAATAGGAGTACACAGGAATCAGACTGACTGCATCTGTGGAATGAGGTGATGGAGAAGCTCAATATCTTCAGCCAAAACAAGGCCAGGAGGTTACTCTGAAACAGTTGCTCAAATATAAGTTCAAGTTGAAGCTGAAGACAATTAAAACAAGTCCATGAGAGTCCAAATGCCACCTTGACTATATCCCTCATGAATTCAGAGACCATCTAAAGAATAGATTTGATGCATTAAACACCAATGACTGAAAAACCAGAGGAATTGCAGGATGACATCAAGAATATCATCTGTTAAGAAAGCAAAAGATCATTAGAAAGACAAAGGAAGAAAAGAGCAAAATGGATGTCAGAACACATTCTGAAACTTGCTCTTTAATGAAGAGTAGCTAAAGCAAATGGAAGAAATGACAAGATAAAAGAGCTGAGCAAAAGATTTCAAAGAGCAGCTTGAGAAGACAAAGCCAATTATTATAATGAAATGTGCAAAGACCTGGAGTTAGAAAACCAAAAGGGAAGAACACATTTGGCATTTCTCAAGCTGAAAGAACTGAAGAAAAAATTCAAGTCTTGAGTTGTAATTTTGGAAGATTCTATGGGCAATATATTTAATGGTGCAGGAAACATCAAAAGAAGGAAACATTAAATTTGGAAGGCCAGTGCTGCCCTACAACATGGAATAAATACAAAGTCACTGTAACAAAAAGAATTGGTCAATGTTCATTCATTTCAGGACGTGGCATATATGATCAAGAACCAATGGTATTGAAGGAAGAAGTTGAAGCTTCACTGAAGAATTGGCAAAGAACAAGGGTCCAGAAAATGAAGGAATACCCACTGAGATGTTACAACAAACAGATGCTGTACTGGAGGCACTCATTCAGCTATGCCAAGAAATTTGGAAGACAGCTACCTGGCCAACTGACTGGAAAAGGTCCATATTTGTACCCCTTCCAAAGAAAGGTGAACCCACAGAATGTGGCTATTATCAAACAATATCATTAATATCACATGTAAGTAAAATCTTACTGAAGATAATTCAAAAATGGCTGCAGCAGTATATTGACAGAGAACTTCCAGAAATGTAAGCTGGATTCAGAAGAGGACGTGGAATGAGGGATACCATTGCTGATGTCAGATGGATCTTGGCTGAAAGCAAAGAATACCAGAAAGATGTTTATTTGTATTTTATTGACTATGCAAAAGCATTTGATTGTGTGGATCATAACAAATTATGGATAACACTGGGAAGAATGGTAATTCCAGAACACTTGATTGTGGTTATTAGGAATCTGTACTTAGACCAGGTGACTGTCGTTTGAACAGAACAAGGGGATACTACATGGTTTAAAATCAAGAATGGAGTGCCTCAGGGTTGTATCCTTTCACCATACTTAATCTGTATGCTGAACAAACAATCCAAAAAGGTGAACTATATGAAAAAGAACATCACATCAGGATTGGAGGACAACTCATTAACAAGCTGCAATACACAGATGACACAACTTTGCTTGCTGAAAGAGAGGATGACTTGAAGCACCCACCGAGCAAGATTAAAGACTTAAGTCTGCAGTACAGATTACATCTCATCTCAACCTAAAGAAAATGAAAATCCTCACAACTAGACCAATAAGCAACATCACAATAAATGGAGAAAAGAGTGAAGTTGTTAGATTTTATATTACTTGGTTCCACAATCAACACCAATGGAAGCAGCAGTGAATATATCAGATGATGTATTGCACTGGGCAAATCTGCTGCAAAAGACATCTTTCAAGTGCTGAAGAGCAAAGTTATCTCCTTGAAGACTAAGATGTTCCTAACCCAAGCCATGATATTTTCAATCACCTCATATGCATGTGAGAGTTGAACAATGAACAAGAAGACCAAAGAAGAGTTAATACTTTTGAGTTGTGGTGTTGGTGAAGAATACTGAAAGTACCATGGATTGCCAAAAGAATGAACAAATCTGTCCTAGAAGAAGTGCAGCCAGCATGCTCCTTGGAAGTAAGAATGGCTAGCTTTCGTCTCACCTGCTTTGGTCATGTTGTCAGATGGGACCATGCCTTAGAGAAGGATATCATGCTTGGTAAAGTGGAGGGTCAGTGAAAAAGGAGAAGGCCCTCAACAAGATGGATTGACACAGTGGCTACAACAATGTGCTCAAATATAGCAAGTATCATGAGGCTGGCACATGACCGGGCAGTGTTGTACATAGGGCATCTATGAGTCAGAGCTGACACAACAGCACTTAACAACAACAAATACATTTCTACTAGGTATTAAGGAAATTCCATAAAGAGAGATCAATGCCGACACCTGGGTAAGAGGCTTTGGAATTAGCAAGAAGCATAGAAATATTTTAAAATATAATGAAGACTTTTCATTTATTATCTAAATCAGAATTACTGAAGAGCAGCACCACTGACATTTTGGGCTAGAAAATTCTTTGCTGTGGGCACAGTCCTACGTATTACATGATACTTAGGACCATCCCTGGCGTCTACTCACTAGATGACAGTAGCGCTCTCTGAAAGATACACAGACACACACAGTTCTAAGAAACAAATTGTCTCCATACATTGCCAAATGTCCCCAGGAAGGCAAAATCTCCATTTTCTTCCCTGCTTTGAGACATCCCTGTTCTAAATATTTGGATTAAAACCCTAAATACAAATACGTCAGAACACTAAAGCTATAGTATAAACCTACTTTTCTTGATGATTTAATCAGAAAATAATTCATATCAATTTTATTTTCCTTTCTTTTTTGTTATCTTATATGTGTTTATAGTTCTATAGAATCTTGTAGCCAACAACACATAAGAGAATGTAGAAATTGCAGCTCTCTTTGATTATAACATCACCTGGTATCAGTGTTCATTTCCTGTTGATTCTGGCAATAGATTCAATGGTTAATCATATTACAAGATAATTTCTATATATTCTTACAATAAATTTTTATTCATTGCTAACAGATTCTGACAAAAGATGTCATAACCAAATTTTCAAATTTCATGGAACCATATAGACATAAATCCATGCAACACAAAAGCATGCACATGTGAAATATCTGCCACATGTAAAGCATCTTACTAAAAATAAACAGGCAAACTAACAAGTGTTAAGTGCTAAGTAAAAAGCAAGCCAGAAATTAACAACTCAAGACTTCAAAAGATATTGCACATTTCTTTGTAACATGATGCTTACCAAAAAGAAAGCACTCACTCTATTAAAAAAAAAAAACAACAGTGCCATTGACTCTCTCATAGCAACCCCTTCTTGGGTTTCCGAGGTGATATCTCTGCAGAAGTAGATTTTCCAATCTTCCTTCCAAAGAGTGGCTGGTGGATTTGAACTGCCAGCCTTCTGGTTAGCAGTCAGATGCCTTAGGCACTAGGCCACCAGAGCTCCTATTGTTGTTGTTGTTATGTGCCATAGAGTCAGCCCCAACTCATAGTGACCCCTCCTTAGGATTCCGAGGCAGTATCACTACAGAAGTAGGATTGCCCAACCTTCCTTCCAAGGAGTGGCTGGTGGGTTTGAACTGCCAGCCTTCTGGTTAGCAGTCAAGTGCCTTAGACACTATGCTACCAGACTCCTAGAGCTCCTATAGGCAGATATTTTTCAATTACAGGGTGTTGAGCAATAATGCTTTTCTAAGTAATTATTCCAAGCTTGATAACATACATTATAACCAGAGAAATATCACCCAACGTAAACATGAAACAAGTTTTAGATTAAAAGCCTACACTTGATTCAATTTAAATTTATATTTTGTTGTCATGGCAGCAAGATCAACTTAAGGAAAACATTAGTCACTGATATAATATGGGGTGGGGAGGGACCCTATATTATAGATTTTGATTTCAAGTGATCTAAAACACACTTGGGTTTTCTGAAGGCATAGTTGTATTACTTTCCATTATTTGACAAGGCATGCAGTATTCTTCTATCTTAATTTACTGACAATCTTACTTTATTTGTACTGTCACTTTGGCAATAAACTGTATAAAGAATGAACAGCCTTTAAAAACAAATAGTGTACTATCCAAGCAAGAATCTTGATATAGTCCACAGAAGTCATTTGCTGCTGCCAGCTCTTCCAAAAAAAAAGCCTTAGCTTTGTCAGCTTTGGCATTTTGGTTTTCTTCTTTTCATAACCCAATCATACAATGTATCCTTCACTACGGGGAACATGCACCGTCACTGAAAGAGTTGTACATGTTTACATTCCCATCAAGTACTTATACTCAGAGAACTATCCCCCTTAAGCATCTATCACTGATACTTGTTTACATCATAAAGTCATATTTAATTTACTAATAAAAAATTATTTAGAAATTAGAATTCAAAATACTTAAAGCTATAAGCAGATTTTTAATGAAGTTAAAACAGCTTTCTGATAAGGAATAAAGAATAGCAGATGCTTTAGTATCACACTGAAAGCTGTCTAGTCCACCTTCACTGGTGAAAAATGCTTTAAACACATGAGACAAAGAGCAGTCATGTGCTGTTACATGGCATATTTAAAGCATGTTGGGAGCTGACTGTTAAATCAGGAACTGAGAACCACTTGCAATTGACATATAAAATGCTTACGATGCTTTAAATAGTAAGTTTAGTAGCATCCCAAAGCTCTGAACAGATCTGGTGGCCAAGTGGTGAAGGTGCTTGGCTCCTAACCGAAAGGTCAGCTGTTCAAACCCATCAGCCTTTCCATGGCAGAAAAGTGAGGCAGTCTGCTTCCATAAAGATTAAAGCCCTGGAAACCCTATGGGACAGTTCTACTCTGTTCTATATAGTAACTATGAGTCAGAATTAACTTGACTGCAATGGGCTTTTATGTTTTTAAGATCTCTGTACACTATATCAAAGTTAGAGAATCTTAGAGATTAAACAAATCCTGGTAAGAGTAAGAAGAGAAACCTAGCTACTAAGGCCTAAGAATGTTAAGATATTTGACACATACTCTCTCTTCCTTTTGCTCAAAAAAATAACAGACTCAGAAAGTTTGTTGAAAGATATTAATCAGGAGATTTTACACTAGGAATGAATGATTCTATAGACTTATGGCTGCTTAGTGCTTACTTCTAACTCTAACATTTATTCTAGTAAAGAAAAACATTTCCAGAAAGTTTGTCTTAAACTATAATGCATTATGTCTACCAGATGACAATAATGAAATAACAGTAGACAAAAATTGATAATTATAAATATGGTACATAGAACAAATATACTAGAAACTGCCAGGATATTTGAATTTGGAAGGCCAATTCTGCCCTACAACATAGTAATGTTATAACTTTTACCCTAATCAGGAACCTTAAAAACATTTCAAATGTCACAAAACCAAAACCAAACCAAACTCACTGCTGTCAAGTTGATTCGACCCATAGTGTCCCCTCCTGGGGTTTCTGAGGTGGTACCTCTAACAGAAGTAGATTGTCCAATCTTCCTTCCGAGAAGTGGCTAGTGGGTTTGAATCACCAGCCTTCTGGTTAGTAGTCAAATACCTTAGGCATTATGCTACCAGAAGATAAATGTCACTCACCATCCCTTAAAAAGAGCTTTATGAATTAAGAGTACATGGACAATGCCAACCACATGTATATTAACCTCAAAGTAAATGTGAATATTCTTTTCCCGTCATTTAAAAAAAAAAAAACAAACTCACTGCTATTGAGTTGATTTTTCAACTCATAGAGACCCTATGGGACAGAGTAGAACTGCCCCATAAGGTTTCCAGGGCTATAAATCTTTATGGAAGCAGATTGCTTCATTTTTCTCCCAAAGAGCTGCTAGTGGGTTCAAGCTGTCAACTTTTTTACTTAGCTTAACTCACTGCCATCAAGTCATTTCTGACTCATAGCAACCCCCACTGGGTTTCCGAGGCTGTAAATCTTTACAGAAGTAGATCACGCTGTCTTCCTTCCACTGAACAGCTGATGAGTTTAAATTGTTGACCTTCTGGGTAGTAGTCAAGTGCCTTATCTCACCAGAGCAGCAAACCGATTTAACCACTGGGATACCAAAGTTCCTTTTTTCCATCGTAAGTTTTCTAAACTGTAGTTATTTGGGGTTATAAGCTCAAGAACTCAGAATAATTTTCATCCATATAGCAATTCAACTAAGAAAGTGAATATACCTAACCTTAAAAACCAAAAACCAAACTCACCGCTATCGAGTCAGATCTGATTCATAACCCCTCCTTGGGTTTCGAAGGCAGTATCGCTATGGAAGTAGATTGCCCAACCTTCCTTCTGAAGAGTGGCTGGTGGGTTTGAACCACCAGCCTTCTGGTTAGCAGTCAAGTGCCTTAGGCACTATGCTACCAGAGCTCCCATACCTAGCCTTAGGCAACAGCTTTTGTTATCTTTAATAAACTCCATGAATAAAAGAAATTTAAAAAAAATACACATAGAACTGAATTTTTAATTTCCAGTGAAATAAAAGTTTTGCTCCATTTTAGTTCTTCATGCACTGGATATTCAGACACAAATATATTACCATTAGATTGTCAAAAGTAAGAAAAATTTCCCAGGCTTTAGAATCTCATGCATAACACACAGTACCCCCATTTAGTGGCATGCCAGAAGAGAAGTGCAATAACACATTACACAAAGGACAAACAATAAGCAGAGGTTTTTTTTTTTTTACTATGAACCATGAAACTTACCCATTCTCACCATAAATCTTTTGAAAGAGTCTGAGAAACCAGAAAATCAAAAATTAAAAAGTCATTTTTTCAGTCATGTTATTTTCTGAATGTTCAAGGCCTGTAACTAGAGATGGACAAATCTCAAAAGGTTGTTTTCTTCAGCCTCACTGTTGATCATGTTCCAAGTTCTCACCACAGTTGTATCTCAAGAAATCCAGACTTTAGTGATATGCAAGGTATCTTAATTTACTTTGAACCACAAGTCCATAGGAAAAGGCTTCCTGTTTTCAGGGACCAGTAAGCAGTTAGATTTGGGTCTATGAGTTTTATTCAACCTAATCACATTTGTCCATCCTCAAGTTCAACAAAATTGAATTTTCATGTAAAAGGCAAGTTGTTTAACATAGAGATGCAGATTCAGTTATCAAAACCATGATTACATACATGTGAAATTCATGCATTTTAACATCAATGTTTGCATTGTACTTTAAACTACAAATAAAAACAAGTCAAAATATGATGGTCAAAGAAACCAAGGTCAAAACTGAAAATCAAGTTACATGCAATTTGCAATGCCATATTTTATGAGAAACACATAAAACCAAACTACAATCAGAAATGCCTAGACATGAGAATAAAAGTCTTTAAATGTAATTGAAAAACATGTTCATGAAACTTCATGTTGGCAGTTCCGTAATTTTGCTTAAGGCCAAAGGCAAGATTTATACATACACCTTCTGACTTGGGCTTAACGTAAATGAATGTAAACACGTGCAAATATGGAATTGCACTTCTTCCATAAATGATTGTTTCTCAAAACAAAACAAAACAAAAGTCTACAGGATGCTTCAAAATGGCACATGACATGCATGGTCGAGCAATATGATGCTGTTTTCACACACACAAGATCAGACTCCTTGCAGAAACACACTCTGACCTCTCAACCATCAGCCGTTTCTTGTGCCTAACTCTGCTGGCTTCCCTAATGGCCTCCCACTTCTGCAAGTCCATCTCACTGCAAGGACCAGGAGTGAAGCTGATTGGAGGCACAGCAGTTCCCAGTTTCCAAGACTGGATCTTACGGGTCAACATGTCATCTTTCTTTTGCCGATAAGTGGGAACTAATACTCTACAACTATTACTTTTTTCTTTGGATGGGCATGTCCTTTCAAGTACACAGAGAAATTTTGCTTGAATTTCTGGAGGAAGAGTCCAGGGCTCGGGGAAAGGTACTGGCTGGTATCTATCTGGGGCGCCCGACAGAGGCACCTCTTTCTTCTGCACTGGCATTCGACGAACTATCATATCATCTTTTTCTAAATCAGGAAGTACTGATTCATCTTCTCTGCATTGCAAAACTATATCTCGCTCTACAGGATCATCTTGTTCAGAGAACCTTCTAAAATCTTCAAAAGCCTGGAGAACATATGGGTTGGCATGGAAAGCCCCAGTCTTCCTAACAAAGAAATCATCATTCTCTAAGTCAGGATCCAGGGTCAACATGTCGAGGTCATCTCTTCTATACCCTGATGTAGAAGAGGGATTCTTTCTGCGTGTTATGAGTCTTGGACCAGAAGTAGGATCGATTTTGATATTTGTTTCAGAAGACAAGATGTCATCAGAGTATGTTTGAAGGGCCTGAAGCAAAAAAAACTGACTGAAGCACAGAAAAGAAAAAGGAAGGGAGAATCTTATTAAGTTTCAGGAGAAAAGATCATTACATAGCAGAACAGCTAGCCAGACACAGTCACTTTGGGTGAATTATTTTAAGAAGTCACAGGAGGGATTCAGGCTTGGAAAGAAGACTAGCATTTAATGCTATCTCCAGTGACTTTTCTAGATACCATTTAAAACAACATGAGAAGCCTGTACTTGTCAAACAAGGTAGACACTAGAAAGGCTAAGGGATGGGGCTGAAAGGTGGATCAACCACAACTCCCCGATACACACGCCACACTCCCTTTTGCCCCTTCTTCATTCTGTGAGCCACAGAGATCTAATTCCCCACCTAGAAAAGGAGCAAGGATCTTGAAAAGTTTCAAGAGTTGGGCACCATGCACTTTATGCAATAGGCACATGTTATCAGTGGAGGGAAAAAACAAATGCTCTAATGTATCTTTCCTTTTCTTTGCATTACCTTTCATTTATTATTTGCCCTTTCCAGCATCTATCTAAAAGTTATTTCCTTTCTCCATATCTACACACACAACACAACTCTAAAAGGAGGTAAACTTTAAAAAGTCTTTTAGAAATGGTTTTCCAGAGAACTGACAATCACATTACATGTAAATATATACTGTCTTATACATGATTTGGCTAAATAAGAATGTTTAATCCTAAACTTTCCAAGATTACATGCTCACACAGAAAGCATTATTTTGTACATTATGCTTTTATATACTAAATATATTAACTAAGTAAGATTTCATGGCTCAGCGCAGGCAGGTCATAGGAGGGTGTGTTAACGCAGCAGCAGCAGATGCGGGCAGATGTCTGAGGCCAGGCTCCAAGTAGGTGCTCATGCAGACAGTCCACCTGGACTCATCCGAGGCACCCCTGGGGCTCCTGGCTGCATGTGTATCCCATGATTTTAAGGCCCGTTTGGTGGCTAGTTCCAGCACAAGTGAAGGTCTTTGGCAGTTGCTGTCCAGGCTATGCTCTGCTTTTTGTATTTGACTAAAACTGGTAGAGCTTCGGTTAGAGCCAAAGTCCTCCTCCTCGGAGTGTGAATTCCTTCTACTGTGGAGTGATATGGAGAAAGGCAGGGGACAGTGAGGGGGACAAATAACTGGAGAAAAACAAAACCACTAACAATACCTCCAAGCTACAACTGTGTATAGAAGGGCCAGTTAAAATCCAAATCTTAAAATTTAAATTTAAATAGGAATTCTTTTCCATTACAGAGGTTCCAGGGAAAATTAATTAACCTTTCTTTCTCTCTCTTAAAAGCTGCATCCAGATGGGGCATTGAATGAACACTGGAACAACAGAAAACATGCATGAAGACAAACCTGAATCCCTGAAATTCCTTATACCATGGTTTGTAAGTTTCTCTTTTTATTCTTTTCCAGTTCACATCTTCTGGGATTGAATATTTGGGAAGGAACTGATCAAAAGTATTCCCTGGGTTTGGCATGATAGGACTTAGCTTTCTCACATAAAGATCATCCTTTATAACGTTGGGTATCCTTGCTGTCTTTACTTCTTGCTCTTCCAGATAACAAGGGGAGTTTGACATTTCTTGTACAGTTGACCAGTTTTCCACATTTGTGCCCCAAGTCCGCCTCTGGTTACTGTTCAAAATATCCAACCAGTTAAGATACTGTATGAGCTATTTGTCACAGAGAACATAAAAGGCATGCTTTCTGGCTCACATTCACTCTACTGTGAATGAAGCAAATTAGTTCCCATTCTCATTACCACAGCTCCTACAACAAAGTTAAGGCATTGCACCAGCATCTTATTTTAATGGGAGAACAGCTAGATACACCACAAAGGCCAAAGATATTCTATTAGAAGCTGTGTTAAAAGAAAGAGACAAGTTGCAAACAATTTGAGGTGTTACTTTCTGCGTTAAAATCAATTGGCATAGTAGACATCCAGACCCAGGACAAATATTTCTGACCTCATCAGCTGGTATACTCCAGTGGCTAATGAATCAGCAGGAGAAAATATTTGTGAACAAGAGTTAGAAGAGATGGTTTTCGAGATGAAACTCTCAGGCCGCTTTTTCACCTGGAATCTACGGTTGGCTAAGTCATCCAAAATTATGTCAGGCAACCTTCGTTCATCCTCAGAGTCTGAATCACTCTCAGAACCACACACCTCCATCTGATAGGATGCTGGATTTGAAAAAGCACACTCTGCTCTGCTAATTTGATGGGAAATTAGAGGAGTCTTTTCGTGTCCACTGAGATCAATCAAGACAGGGAAAAATTGGGAGAATAACACAGCAGAGCTTACAGAAATCATGATAAGTCATCTCATATGCTGAAGATATGCCAAGAAGCTGAAGGCATGCATCTAAAAAAAGAACTAGCAAATGATATGCAGACATTTTAAAATGGAAGAAATATCTGCAAGATGTGTATGACTAAAAATATAGGAAGGAAGGAAAAATCTTTCCATTAATGAAATTTGATATATTATCTATGAAATGCATTTTAAGAACCCATTGTCTTTTTTTTTTAAAACCACCTTTAAATATCCCACCCAATTCACAAAGCATGCTGAAATTTCAAACCTTCATAATCAGACTGCATTCCAGTACCTTGAAAATGTTCCATCTGCTTCTGTATAGACTGGGCTTGCCCAACTTCTTCTGTTATCTTCATTTTTCTCTGGCCTTTTCTTCCTCAAGGGTGCTGGCATGTAGGTTGGCTGTCTACTTTTGTTGGGTAAAAAACGATTGAATGGTAAAGCCGACTTTGGTTCAATAGCTGAAATCCTTCGATATGACATATCATCTTTATTATAATCCTGCATTTTGAATGTAAATTCAGAATCTGTGTCGCTTTCACAACCTACAAAAAAGGCACAAGAATTTGCTTTACTCGCCAGATTCTTCATCTAACTGAAACCCACACAAGCTGCCTGCTTTGTCTTTCCCTTGGAAACCCAGTGTTGCTACTGCTAACTGCAGGGAATATTTTTAGAAATTTGTCATGAAGTTGTGATAAGATCCATTAGGAGGAACTTGCTTTGCATACTAGAGGCACACGGGACATTCTTTTGTTAGTGGACATTCTAAGCAGATAAAGTCCCAATTTACTGCTGAATCCCCTTTTCTTTTCAATCTTCTGTGTGCCCTTAAATGTTTCATAAAATGTGTTGATATAATTGTGATATAATGTATTTGTGCATAACATGTAGCAATTAAATCACAGTCACTTAAAATGGGATACAAAAGTAATTCCAGAGAACATCAGTCACTTTAAATAAGGCATCCAGCTAATATAAAATATATGTGAGGAGAGAGAGCGAGGAGGGCATGGAAAAAAGAAGGAAAAGTACAAAATCACAAAAGGGGAGTGGTAGATCTTTGGGAGACCCTTATAAACAAGAATCACATATTAGGATAGGAGGTTAGGTCAGACGACTTCTCAATCCCAAAGGCATTTCAAGTCTTATGCCTAGATGAGAACACAGGACTTAAGCTTTTTACTGACTCCATGGGAATCATATCAGGACCTTTCCATTTTGCCCCCAAATCATTTAAACACAAATTCTTGATATATCTCAAGATCAGATAGATACAAATACTCATCTGTTCTCTTTAAAAAATCAATCAGTCCATCAATTTCCTCTTTTAAAGGTATAGGAGGAAAAGAGTGAAGAAAACATCACTCCAGAGCCAAGCTGAGTTCTCTCTCTCTCTCTGTCCCTCTTTCCTTCCTGTTTCTTCTGCAAACCTTTGCTATCTTTACTAGCTTTCCATCAAGGCTTTCTCAGATGCTGGCTGTATGCAGTATCTGACAGATACAGGCTCTCAGCATCTGCAGGGTTAACCTGACCCAAAGGTGATCCGGTCTCCTCCCTCCTTCCTGGCAGGAATCTACAGTAAATAACACTGAGAATAATATTCAGGATAGAGCTTAACATACAGCTGCAAGAGAGGACAGACCAAGGAAGAGAGTCAGGTTAAAAGGGTTAGAAAGTATAAGCAGCTATGTCCAGGAGGATCAGGGGTCAAGAATCTGCTCCTGTGTTTGTTTTTATCACCTCCTAAATAATTTCCCTTTTGTTTCCAATAAATGTAGTAATAATTGTTGCCAAAATTTGCGCATGTGAAATTTTTTATCTCAAACTGATCATTTCATTTTTGCATTTTTAAAGTGAAGATCTTTTCAGGGGAGGGAGGCAGCACAATGCCCCACACAATAGGCAAATATCTAACAGGTTTCACATTCATGACAGTCTGCTTCTGTAAAGATTTACAGCCTTGGACATCCTATAGGGCAGTTCTACTCTGTCCTATAGGGTTGCTATGAGTTGGAATTGACTCAGTGGTAGTGAGTGCATTTGGTTTGGTTTTCAAAAAGGAAGGAATCTGAGTTTGCGATCTTGTTACACGGAAAGTCACTGTGGATCAATCTACGACTACAATGTGGTAAGCAGCAGAGGCATTTTAATAAACTAGTCACAGAAAAGTTTTCACATCACCCTGGTGGTCTATTAAATTATAAAACACTTGGTTTGTGGAAGGCTGTGTTCTACAGTGGGAGCTTTAACTCCATTTTGCGGTTTGACATAAGTTTCTCACACACCACCTGAATTCTTTCTGACCCTTAAACCAACACTGTGGCTACGCACTGACCAGTTCCAGAACAAACCTAGGGAGAGGCTGTTTACCCTCAGGAAGAGTGTGGTCGAAAGTAGATTGTTGTTGTTGTTGTTATGTGCCATCGAGTTGGCCCCAACTCATAGCGACCTCTCCTTGGGTTTCCGAGGCAGTACCACTACGGAAGTAGATTGCCCTGCTCACACATAGAACCAGGGAATTTGCCTGAATGTGTCTTTTGTTAAATTATGGTTGGGGTCCTGGAACTGTTTTATAGCCACCTTGTGTCATGCCGCAGGCTACATGGTCATGAGTCATATATGGACTACCACCTAGCCAGATAGTCAAGCCTCAGAACCAATCCTGTAATCCTTTTTTAAACTTCAATTATGTATGTATCCCAATCATGGTCCTTTCCTGGCTTCTGTAGTCCTGCCTGCAACAGTGATGAGTCAATCTGACACCAATCATGATTTTATGATGATTCTCTGTTTTCAATTATACATAATTAGCCCTATGGCCATGACTCAGTACACTCCATACAGCTTTCTGTAGTATATACATGCTGATGGTTTCCCTCTTCCTGTACAATTGTCTTTGTTTGGTTTGTCTTGTCTAAGGCTTAATAAAAGGTTCTCTATAAAACATGTTTGACATAGACAGATACATACTACATTAGTCTGTTATTGTCAAAAGTCAAGGAAAGGTTTATATAAGGAAGGAAATTTTCTTTGGTTGTTACCAGGGCTGTGAGGGAAGGGAAGGAAACACTGCTAGATAGGTAGAGACAAGTATTGAACTGGGTGAAGGGAAGGACAACGTACCAAATGTAAGCAATCAACACTGTGGCACTAAGAGAAAGACAGAGAAGTGCACGAAAGGTACAGATAACAAAGCTGTATTATTTTGCACATCAGTACTGTGTTATCAGTGATGGCAAACACTGGTCTACAGGTGGACAGATGGGTGGACAGGCTGAACGATTATGTATGTCTATGCAGGGGGTAGTGTGCCCAAGACCATGTACAAGTTGGGCAGACAATATTTCTACAAATGTATTTGTATGTTGGTGAGAATTTCCAGGTACACAGTAGGACTGATAAGGGACAAGGTTGTAGTCACTTCTTAGCCACAGCCAGCTACCCAGAGGGAGCTAGTATTTGGAGCTATGGGCTCACAACCATGGTCACAGGAAACATCAAGCACAATCGGCATAACATACTACACAAAAACACTGTTCCACATCCTACTTTGGCCAAGTAGAAACTAGGATCTTACAAGCGGCCCTCTATATGCAACAATGGGTCTCTCCTCGTCCAGAGCAAAGAAAAATGAAGAAAACCAAAGATGCATGGAAACAATTAGCCCAAGAGACTAGTATACCATGTGATACTCAGCTTATATGACTACCAGACCAGAAGAACTAGATGGTGCCCAGCTACCACTGTCAAACATTTGGAGGGGGATCTATGTAGCAGATCCTGGATAGAGTGGGAGAACAATGTGGAACAAAACTCAAAATCATTAAAAAGAAAAAAAGAGGAGGAGGTGACCAGGTTTGCTGATCTGACAGATCCGGGTGGAACCCGAGGCTATGGTCCCTAGCTGCCCTTCAAGTCTGGAATTGAACCCACTCCTGTGGCTTCCAGCCAAACAAAAGACAGGCATATGACAACATTTACATTGGGTAGATACACTCTTTGGAGAGAACAATCACAGGAGAATAAAAGGGCCGTGTAGGGAGACAGCTCTGGGGGCAGGAATGCATGGGAGGGAAGGACACAGAAGAGGTGGCTATGGGGAAGATGTGGGAAGAGAGCTGTTGCATTGTGGGAGATCTCAGTCAATGTCATGAGACAAATTGTATGTGGACTGCTATGTGGAAGATGAATTTGCTCTGTAAACTTTCACCCCAAATCTCAATAAAATTAAATATATATATATATGTATTTGAATTTTTTTTTGTCAGTTATAATTATCAACACTTAACGTTCACATTCTGAACATAATCTGCAACTCCTTTCCAGAGATCAAGAAGCAGGTGAGCATCTTCCGCTTTTTGTAACATGTACCAAGCATCCAATGAGCCCTGGTGTTTCAAACATTAAGCCCTTGGCTGATAATTGAAAGGTTGGTGGTTTGAACCAATCCACTGGTTCTACAGAAGACAGACTTGGCAATTACAGGTCTTGGGAAGATTATAGACAATAAAACTCCACGGAGCAGTTCTATTCTGTCACAGGGGGTCGTAATGAGTCAAAATTGACCTGGTAGCACCCAACAACACCAGGCACACAATTCAACAAGTACCTGAGATGGGACTTAGACTCTACACCATCGGACCACTACAGGTGAACCAAGCTTGTCATGCTCTCAATCTTTGTCCTTTTAATGCTTGCTGGCTGGATATAAATTAGAAAACTGCATGTTTCATGTTCTTCTGTCAGTACAACTTAATATAGTAGGCTGAGAATTTCAGTCCCTCCTTTTATGGTTTAACCACCCAGATGAATTATAAAGTCAAATTCATTTCCTTGAACTATTATCATTTTCATAGTCATCTAGGCTATGAAAATGTCACACACCTAGATAGCAAACAGTCAACAAATGCAGCAGTAATTTTAAAGGTTAACTCTTGAACAATCATTCACATTTCTTTATTTTAAATATTTAAATACCACTATTGCTATTATATAAACAAAAGAACTTGGTTTTTATTACATTGTTTAATTAATTTGTTAATTTTATTTTTGAAAAATGAATTCATTGGACATTGCATTGCATGTAAATTTTATATCAGTGAAATATAAATACTCAATTTAACCTGATGTGTATCCTGAAGAAATCAGGACAAAAGCAATGTCTGTAATTTATTCTGAAATGCCTCTTAAAGAGAAACAGGGAATGAATGAATAGAGAGAGAGACAAATAAATATATGATAAAGCGAATATAGTCAAATGTTATGGGTACAATCTGCATGGTGTGTACATGGATGTTCAATGTAAAATTATTTCAACTATGCTGGTGTTTAGAATTTTACATATAAAAACATTAGGAAAAAATCAGAAATAGAAAAGTAATATTCAAAACAAGCAAGCAAAGTAAATCACCAAACAATCTAATGCAACTTTGCAACCCCATCTCTCAGTTCTTTTAATGTTGATGACAATGGAACTACAAAAGTATTTTTTAAAAAACTTTACTGAAGGTTTCAATTTAGTCATATCTGAGTACTGATGGACCCTTAAATCAATCAGCCATGAGTCACCAGAGAGTCAGCATTCATTCATAGAGGGAAAGCTGTACAGACAGGGCATAGGGAGGGGATAGTCACAGGGAGGGGAGGGGAGGAGAGAAGAGTTTTTTACATGACTGGCGGTGATAATTGGGGCTGTGAAATCAAATGTGCACGAACTGTTGAATGTCAAACAAATGTGCTTTGTAAACTTGCACCCAAAGCACAATAAATAAATCAATAATTTTACTGATGGTTTCAATTTAGTCTTATTTGAGTACCTAGAGATTTGCAATCTGAAATTGATACCACCTAATGCCTAAGGCACTTGACTGCTAACCAGAAGGCTGGAGGTTCAAACCCACCGGCCACTCCTGGGAAGGAAGGTTGGGCAATCTACTTCTGTAGTGATACCACCTTGGAAACCCAAGAAGGGGTCGCTATGAGTCAGGTCCGACTTGATGGCAAATAACAACAACAACAATTACCACAAGAATAAGTCTTGCACTTAAATAACTGATTTGATAATAATATCGAGATACTGAAAGGTTTCTCCCCACAACAGAGTAACTTCCATTAAGACGTTGCTTTCTCCTTACTTTGCTCTGGGGCAGCTTTGACCCTAAAAGGAGCAAAAGATATGTTCTATTCACCATAGTAGCACTGTTATTCAATCTATCAAAGTTTAGCATCATATTCTGTAAGGAGAAATATCAATCATTTCTTCCCTTGGGTAGACAGAGATAATCATATAAATATTTTTCCTGTTTTTGTTTAAGATAATTTTTCTTATCTTTTAAGGAAAAGTAAGAAAAGAAAATTCCTCAGGAAATAGAACAGATTTTTGAAAATTTTATTCAAAACCTTCTACCTTCTAGTCAATTCTGCCTCACAGCAACCCTCCTGTGGGACAGAAGAAAACTGCTCCATAGGGTTTCCAAGCCTATAAATCCTTACAGAAGCAGACTGTCACATTGTTCTCTCATGGGGCAGCTGGTGGGTTTGAACCATTACCCTTCTGGTTAGTAGCCAAGTGCTTAACCACTGCATCACCAGGGCTCCTTTAATTTTATGTATATTCTATTTCTCATTAAATCAGCTAATAGCCCTCATAGGCACAGATTTTTAGGCCTGAGTCTCTAGAGAAAAATTAAGATAGATTATCATTGATAAAACATCTCAAAGTTAACTTCCTCCTTTTCTTTTTCAAAAATAGAAAGAGAAAAAATTGTAACTCACCAATATGAGGAAGGAAAATTAGCAAAGAAGAAACTCTTAGATATATTTGAGTCTCTATGAAATCTACTTTTCAAAGAAATTTCCGTCTAGATAGTATTCTCTTCATTTTTGTACTTCCTCCCACTCCAAATTTTCTCTTAATATGCAAACAAATAGAAATGAACCAAAAGCCACAATGAGACTCACCTTCACGGCCCCCTTTCAAGGTGATTCCCGAGGAGCAGCTGGTGAATGATCTAGACCCTAAAGAGTCCAAGCTCTCAAAGGAGTCTTCTCTTTTATGGTTGCCTGCAGGAGTGGGAAACTCTCCACGCTCGGTACACCAGATATCACCGTACCCACTGTCCCTGCCACTCCTTTTCAGACTGCTGGAGTCTTCAAGTGCCTAAAGAAAATGTTTTTCAAAGAATAGTAAGTTAGCTTCAACTTCCAAAATGTTAATTAGTCGTTAACTGTTGGTTTGCATAGCTCAAGTCAGGCTTCCTTTGGTAGGTAAGGCCTTCATTTGGTAGGGAAGACTGTTCTGTTAAATGTTAAACATAAGCAAAATGCTGATAAAAATCAGAAAATAAATCTGTTAACTGTTTTTCCACAATTAACACCTTGATTCTGATGTAACAAAAAGTATTCATTATTCCTAAATAAGATAGTATTCTCTACTGAACGATAAAGAAGAGGGAATGGTTTAATAAAATAAAAGCCATTAATTAGAATAGCATTGAAATGTTACACTCAACAATTATTTTACAGTTCTCTGACAATAAACATGAAAGGAGTCAAGGAAAAATCAATCTTGATATAGACATCCAAAAGGAGGTAAATCAGTAAGATTACATTCAGCTTACTCCAGAAACTCACAGCGACCCCTCCTTGAGATTCTGAGGCAGTATCACTCTGTAAGTGGATTGCCCAATCTTCCTTCTGAAGAGTGGCTGGTGGGTTTGAACCATCAGCCTTCTGGTTAACAGTCAAATGCCTTAGGCACTATGCCACCAGAGCTCCTAGAAACTAGTTAGGGTGGTTTATAACAAATATAAGTCATCCATTACACTTAAAGTTCTTTTAAAAAAAAAGAACGTTAAGGAAAAAAAAAAATAAGGGCTGGGACAGCAGGCCAACACTGGAGAAACTTTCACTGATTACAGAAACTAGATCTGAATCACTGGCAGCTGGGTTCTCTTATTGACCCAAGGAAGCATACTTGTTTACTGACACATAAAATCTCTTTTCCTTGGACGCAAATAAAATGCTTGACTCATATAAGGGATATAGAGAAATTTGGTAAATTTTACTAACCCTAGGTCAAGGAGGGGTCGCTATGAGTCGGGGCTGACTCGATGGCAGATAACAAAAACAACAACAACAGGTCTGTAAACTACATAAAGCAAAAAAACCCACCCAAACCTACTGCCATTAAGTCAACTCAGACTCATAGCAACTTTATAGGACAGAGCAGAATTGCACCCTGGGGTTTCCAAGGATGAAAATCTTTACAGCAGCAGACTGTCCTGTCCCATGCCAATATCCCATTAGCAGATGAGTACTTAAACACTGTGCCATCAGAACTCCTTTGTAAAAACTAATCAAACTTAACACAGAAAGAATTTTTTTAATTAACATTCCTCATGAAGGTTAATCACCAGTCATCGGTCAGTTTGTCATTCTGTAGTGGCTTCCAGGTTATTGTGATGCTAGAAGCTATGCCACTGGTATTTCAAATACCAGCAGGATCACCATGGTGGACAGGTTTCAACAGAGCTTCCAGACTAAGGCAGACTAGGAAGAAGAATATAACCAGGCCCACTTCTGGAAAAAAAGAAAGAAAAATGCCACTGAAAACCTTATGAATAGCTGTGGAATTTTGTCTAATATAGTGCCAGAAGATGAGCCCCTTAGATCGATAGGCACTCAAAATACAACTGAGGAAGAGCTGCCACCTCAAAGCAGAATCACCCTTAATGATGTGGATGGAGTAAAGCTTTCAGGACCTTCATTTGCTGATGTTGTATGAATCAAAATGAGAAGAAACAGCTGCAAAATTCCATTAAAAATCAGAATATGGAATGTACAAAATATCAATCTATGAAAATTGGAAGTTGCCAGAAATAAAATATAATACATAGACTGTTATCCGGGATATTAGTGAGATACAATGGACTGGTATTGTCATCTTGAATCGGATAATCACATGGTATACTATAGAGGGAATGACAAATTGAAGACAAATGACATTGCATTCATTGTCAAAAAGAACATTTTCAAGATCTATTCTGAAGTACAAGGGTGTCAATGATAGGATAATATTCATACATATATAAGGAAAAGCAGTTAATATGACTATTATTCAAATTTATGCACTAATTATTAAAGCCAAAGATGAAGAAACTGAAGATTTTTATGAACTTCTATAGTCTGAAGTTGATCCAACATGCAATCATGATGCATTGATAATTACGTGTGATTGGAATGAGAAAGACAGAAACAAAGAAGGATTGGTAGTTGGAAAATATGGCCTTGGTGATAGAAATGAAGCCACAGATCACATGATACTATATAATTTTGCAAGATCAATGACTTATTCATTGCAAATATCATTTTTGTACAACAAAAATGGAGAGTAAACACACAGACTTTGCCAGATGGGATACATAAAAACCAAATTAACTGTATCTGTGGAAAAGGCAATGGAGAAGGTCAATACCATCAATCAGAACAAGGCCAGGGGTTGACTGTGGAACAGATCATCAAATATATAAGTTCAAGTTGAAGCTGAAGAAAATTAAAACAAGTACATGAAAGTCAAAATACAACCTTGATCATATTCCATCTGAATTTAGAGCCCATCTCAATAACAGACTTAACACACTGAACACTAATGACCAAAGACCAGATGAGTTGTGCACTGATATAAAATAGAGCATACACTAAGAAAGCAAAAGGTCACTAAAAAGACAGAGAAGAAAGAAAAGACCGAACTGTATGTCAGAAGAGAATCTGAAACTTGCTGTTGAATTACAGTAGCTAAAATGAATGGAAGAAATGATGAAGTAAAACAGCTGAACAGAAAATTTCTAAGGGCAGTTTGAGAAGACAAAATGAAGTATTATAAAGAAATGTGTAAAGAACTGGAGTTAGAAACCAAAAGGAAGAACATGCCCGACATTTCTCAAGCTGAGAAAACTGAAGGAAAGTTTTAAATGTCAAGTTTCAATACTGAAAGATTCTATGGGCAATATATTATACAACATAGGAAGTAGCAAAAGAAGATGGAAGGAATATGAAGAGTAACTGTACCAAAAAGAATTGATCAATATTCAACCATTTCAGGAAATAACATATGATCAAGAACCAATGGTACTTAAGGAAGAAGTCCAAAGCTGCACTGAAAGCACTGGTGAAAAATAAAACTCCACTAATTAACAAGTTATCAATTGAGATATTCCAATCAATAGATGCAATGCTGGAAGCACTCACTTGTCTATGCCAAGAAATTTGGAAAACAGGTACCTGACCAATTGACTGGAAGAGATCCATATTTCTGCCCATTCCAAAGAAAGGTGATCCAACAGAATGAAGAAATTATTGATTATTAATATCACATTCCTGTAAAATTTTGCCAAAAGTAGTTAAAAAACAGTTGCAATAGTACATAGGCAAGCAACTGCCAGAAATTCAAGCTAGATTCAGAAGAGGATGTGGAATGAGGGATATCTTTGCTGATGTTAGATGGATCTTGGCTGACAGCAGAGAACATCAGAACAATGTCTACCTATGTTTTATTGACTATGCAAAGGCATTCAACCGTGTGATTCATAATAAATTGTGGATAACATTATGAAGAATGGGAACTCCAGAACACTTAATTGTGCTCATCAGGAACTTGTCCACAGACTAAGAGATAGTCGAATGGAACAAGTGTTTAAAATCAGGAAAGGTGTGTGTTATGGTATATCCTTTTAGTACACTAATTCAATCTGTATGTTGAGCAACTAATCTGAGAAGTTAGACTATATGAAGAAGAATACAACATTAGGATTGAAGGGAGACTCATTAACAACCTGCCATATGCAAATGACACAACTATTCTTGCTGAAAGTGAAGAGAACTTGAAGCACTTACTGATAAAGATCAAAGACTACAGTCTTCAGCATGGATTATATCTCAATAGAAAGAAAAAAAAAATCCTCACAACTGGACCAATAACTAGCATCATGTTAAGTGGAGATAAGATTGAAGTAGCCAAGATTTCATTCTACCTGGATCCGCAATCAGCACCAATGGAGGCAGTCAAGAAATCAGTCTCCTATTACACTGGGCAAATTTGATGTAAAAGAACTTTTTAAAGTATAAAAGAGCAAAGATGTCACTTTGAAGACTAAGGTGCACCTAACCTAAGCCATGGTATTTTCAATAACAACATACGCATGTGAAAATTGAACCGTGAATAAGGAAAACTACAAAAGAACTGATTCATTTGAATTGCCATGCTGGTGAAGGAAGAACAGTGAAAACATCACAGACTACTAGAGGAATGAACAAATCTGTCTTGGAGGAAGTGCAGCCAGAATGCTCCTTCAAAGCACAAACAGCCAAACTTTGTCTCAAGTTTTTTAGTCACGTTGTCAGAAAGGACCAGTCCCTGGAGAAGGATATCATGCTATGTAAAGTAGGAAGGTCAGAGAAAAAGAGTGAGATCTCACCTGAATGAGATGGACTAACACAGTGGCTGCAACGATGGGCTCAAGTATAGCAAGGATTGTGAGGATGGCGCAGGACAAGGAAGTGTTTCATTTTGTTGTACACAGGACTGCTATGAGTCAGAGGGCATCAAACAACAACAAAAGCATAAGAAGACCCCTAAGTGGTGCAAATGGTTTGCTCTCGGTACTAAGGTTAGCAGTTTGAACATATCTGGCAACACTGCAGCAGAAAGCCCTGGCAACACTGCAGCAGAAAGCCCTGGCAATCTGCTTCAGTAAAGATTACAGTTAGGAAAACACCATGGAGCTCAGTTCTACTCTGTAACACATTGGGTCTCCATGAGTCAAAATCAACTAGGCAGCAATGACTGTTTTTTTATTAGATGATAATGAGGCAGATTTATAAATCCTCTTAGGTAAAATAGAAATTGTGGCCATGTAGAAGGATATTCTTAGGCAATGCATGCCAAAGTATTGAAAGGTAAGCTATCATGATACCGTGCAACTTATCTTGAAATGGTTAAGTAAAAACATAAATGGATTGATAGATGTGCAATTAGACAAAGCAAATAGAGAACATTTTTAATAATTAAGACAGATGGTGCATATCTGTGAAATCATTGTACTAGTCTTTCAACTTTTAATTATGAATATTTTCAACACATGGAACAGTAGATAAAAAGAATGTTTAGAATGAATAATTAGCAGACATTTTGGACTTCTCAGCTGTGTCAGGCATATTTTTAACTAACACTGGATCCGTCAATTCATGGATGAATTATTTGACAAGTGTTAGAAGCACCAATAAAGTGTAGGAGATTTAAGTGAGATTTCATCTGCTTTACATGCCAGACACTCTGGCGTCAGAGCTGACATTCTGTCATGAAATTGCAGCGCCTACCTCGTACCCTGCTACTGCGCCAAGCAGATGGGGATGGTAAGCCCAGTGCAGGTCCCACCAAAACACTTCTCAAAAATAAAAAGGTAAGAAAAAAATTTTTAAGTAAAACTTTAGATTCATCTAGGCTCTTAGCTACATATTATGTTGAAGCCTCAGAATTCTCAACACAGAGAGAGATGAGTTTTAACCTTATAAATATTAAAGTTATTGATGATGAGCCCCCTCAATGAACCTGGTTCTTGATATTCAAGGATGACTTCATCCTGAAGAGTCACCTAGAAGTGAGTCACCTCCAGCTTATGATAAGACTGAGGGGCAATAGACTACCTTGATTACTTTTTAGAAACTGGTAATTTGAATTGGCCCGTAAGCATTGTCTATTTAAATGGACAAGTTTGAAGAGCACATTGATTTTCCTTTTAATAGAATTGATGCAAAATGTTTCTAATAAGAGATAATATGTCACATGCCTCTCAAGGCCAGTCCTACTCCATAATACAGAGAAAATAGAACCACAGCTACAGTTTTATCTACCAAAAAAATTAATTTTACCCTCTCTGATTTTTCTACCGGTGAAAGAAAAAAGCCTTGATGAAACATTCCCACCCCCAACAGTCTACCAGAATTTTCAATCTGAAACAGACTGGGTCAAAAAAAAGGACCACAAGTTGTAAAGGGAACACTAATAAATGAGCCAAAGTCCTACTCTGTTTTTATCTGGACATGTTCTTAGCTAAAATCACTCAAAGGCAAGGTTCTTCATGCCTAAAACCCTTTGCAAAGCCTTTTGCATTTGCAGACCTATCTCCTCTGTCTCCATCAGACAGCTATGCTCTGTGAGGATGGGTCTTTTGCCTAGTGTGGGTTTTCCCAGCACCTAGGACTATGCTTGTGGCCTGGTAATATCTCAACTATATAAATTTAACTGATTCAATGAATTTGAATGGAGCGCTATCAACTCCTTACAATTAAAAAAAAAAATCTGTACTTTCTAGACTCTATAATATCACCTCGTTATAATGTATATGGCTGGACCCAAGTGTATATGGCTGGATTCAAGACTAGAGCAGATTTAAGGCAAGGTGATCATTTTCAGCCTGGCCTAAAATTTCCAGCTTCCAATCATGGTAACTAGCATTTATCACACAATGTGCCACAGACTAATGCAGAATGTCTTACTGGCACTGTATTTAATTATCACAAAAAAGCCCCAAAGCAAGTACTATTAATTTGATGGTAATGTATTATTTTGAACACTTATTTGGCTCACTTTCTTCTGAGCTCTGTCAATGTCCTGGACAAATGCCCCATAGAGAAGCTAGTTTTCCCATTTAGATCTGTTATGAATGACGTTTTGGCAGAACCACTGTCCATTCTGGCCCATAACTCTCCTCAAGGTTGTTATGTTGATTCTAGGATATGAAGTGTGCAAAACAAAGGATTCTAACTTAAAAACCTTCTTGTCAAGTTTCACTAATAGCATTCACTAACTCTTTAGAAAACAGAAACTGTATGATAGAATTGTGGGGATATGGAGAATGGGCATTACAGACATCATCACTCATGTCAAGAGCACATTAAGATGAAGAAACTGAGTCACTTATACACATTTTAATAGTTCAGGAAGCACCTACCTACTACAAGCTAGTTTTATAATGAGTATAAACCAAAGATGGGGCAATCTACGTTCGTAGAGATACCACCTCGGAAACCAAAGGAGGGGTCACTATGAGTCGAATTGACTCAATGGCAATGAATCTGGAGGTTTTTTGTTTTTGTTTTTTTCCATAAACCAAAACCAAACCCACTGCCACTGAGTTGATTCCAACTCACAGAGACCCCCACTAGGTTTCCAAGGCAGAAAATCTTTACAAAAGTAGATTGCCCAGTCTTGATTCCATGGAATGCTGATAGTTAGAACCACCACCAACCTCCTGGTTAGCAGTCAGGTGCTTAAGGTACTGTGCTACCAGAGTTCCTTATAATGAGTATGGAAACAGTTAATTTATATATTTATAGTATCTAAGAAAGGAAGCAAACAAGTATGTCATCAAGTTACCTGAAATTCAGAGATAAATTTCTATGCCCTAAAAATGACTCAGAAATAGACTCTCCCTCCTTGGTGGTAGCATATACAGCAAAAAATGAGCAAGAATCCTCTCCACCCAGCCCAATTCCAGCGGGGAACAAAGGCACTCAGGACTGACACATTTGTTATAGAGAAGAAGGGAAGAGGAAGGAGAAGAAAAGGGTGAGAAGGTGAAGAGAAGGGGGAGGGGAAAAATAGTAGGAGTAATGATAGTTGCAGTCATACAGATGTCATTTCCTTACCTTAGTCAGAGTTTGTCCTAAAAAATTCTCAAATGCTTTCAAATTAAGACAAGGACCACTATAGTAAGGGTTACTTTGTGCTTTTCTTCCCAGCCAGTACAATGTTATCAAAACCTTTAAAAACAAAATCCATGAAACAACAAGATCAGTCTACTCATTGCAATCTTAAAGACAAGTGAGCACTCCAGCTAAATTACAACCCCTATTATTCCACTGTTGAAAAATAAGACATTAATTTATAGATAAGAGAAAGGTCACTACAAATTTTATTCTTCCCAGAACTCCCTATCTGAGCAAGTTCTCAGACTCAAAGCCCGGGTCCCAAACTTTACTAGGACATATGAAGAAAGGAAAAAAAACTATCAAAAGAAAACAAAATTAAACTTTTAAAAAGTTAATACATTTTCCAACAACAAGCTTATAAAATGAACAACTCAAACCAGTAATTAGCTTCCATACTGATATTGAGTTGTCATCTTTTTTTTTTTAGTTCTTCTACTATATGCTGAATACTAAAGACAGTATTTAGGAGGAGCTCTGGTAGCATAGTGGCTAAGACACTTGCCTGCTAACCAGACGGCTGGCGGTTCAAACCCACCAGCCACTCCTCGGAAGGAAGGTTGGGCAATCCTACTTCCATAGTGATACTGCCTCGGAAACCCAAGGAGGGGTCGCTATGAGTCGAGTTTGACTCGACGGCACATAACAACAACAAAGACAGTATTTAGTCTGAAATTGAGAATTTACCCAGAGTTTTTAAATATCTGGTGTTTTTCTGATTTTGTGATGGCCTCCTATCTACTTCCCTAGCAAAAAAAAAAATCTAAAATGTGTTCATTTGCCTTTATGAGCATCATTCACTTCCTAAACGTAACCTACCCTCTTAGAACAAACTTAAAAAATAATATGTTTACCTATATTTAATCATATTTAGTGCTTGTCTTGGAAGAAATACAGCCAGAATGCTCCTTAGAAGCCAAGATAAAGGGATCTTTTGTGCCACTTGACCTTGGACTTGTTATCAGGAATGACTAGCTCCTGGAGAAGGCCATCATGCTTAGTGAAGTAGAGGGTCAGCAAAAAAGAGGAAGACCCCCAACCAGATGGGCTGACACAGTGGCTACCAAGGAGGCTCAAACATTTGGGGCTCATTCTGTTGTATGTTGGGGTGGTTATGAGTTGGAACCAATTTGATGGCACCTAACAACAACAGTGTTTGTGACTGGTTGGTTTCTAGCAAAGATTTAATTACAGAAAGGATACAGAATATATCAGATATCTTTAAAACTATCACCTTTTTACAGAATATGCAAGTAAAAATCTATTTATAATATTCCATTAAAGAAAACATATCTTACATTTTTTACTCTTCTATCAGTCTCTTCTTGCCTGTAGAAGGAAAAAAAAAAATGCCTATTAACTAATATCTATGAACCTTAAATTATTAATTATTAACTAAAATAAATTCATTTTTAGTCTCAGGCTTTATTAATATTAATATCTTCTGGAAGTTCAGAAACCTTAGACTGGATATTATTCATCAAAAGAAATTTTCAATATTCATGGATTAGATGAAGTATGGTCAGTTTTCTATAAAAAGCAAGGAGGTCTTTTTCTCATCACTTTATTCATTATAGTCTGATTAAAAGACATAATACTTGAATTTTTTTATTTTGGGGCTTAAATAATGTTTTATTCCAAACAGGAAAAAAAAAAATAATGTGTGTTTATGGCAAAATAATTGGAAAACAAGAAAAAAGCAGCTTTGCACCGTGTTTTCTTCTCTGTTATCCAAGTCCTCAGAGCCAGCTGTTCAGGGATCACAACCCTGCAGATGTTGAAAAGTGAAATTTAGAAATAGTTGTGAACCTCTGCCTGAAGAGATTTCGCTCTATCACAAGAGGCATGTTTTTTCGCTCATCCATAAAAGGACATTTACGGAAGTTAAAAGGAGACAGATGCCATCTGAATGTTGAAGCACAGCTTAAGTTACCAAAGGATAAATAAAATCTGTTGCTATTGAGTCAATTCTGACTCCTAGCGACCCTATAGGAGCTCTGGTGGCGTAGTGCCTAAGGCACTTGACTGCTAACCAGAAGGCTGACGGTTCAAACCCACCAGCCACTCCTC
>NW_006921668.1:1371458-1373455 GCF_000298275.1 Orycteropus afer afer | reverse complement strand
AACAACAACAGTACTTAACAAATGATGGGTCACCCAAATACAATGTGCTTCCCATCTTGAGAGATACTCAAACACCATCAGGGCAACATCAGAGACTGAAGAAGCCTGAACTAGATGAACTCTGAGGTGGCTTCCCAGTCTAAGAGTCTACAGAAGGAAATACCTATTGTGGATTATATCAAGTTTTGTAAAATAAAATGAATACTTTGAAGACTAAGGTGCACCTGACCCAAGCCATGATATTTTCAATCATCTCATATGCATGTGAAAGTTGGACAATGAACAAGGAAGACGAAGAATCAATGCCTTTGAATTATGACAAAGAATACTGAATATACCATGGACAACCAGAAGAACAAATCTACTTTGGAAGAAGTCTAGACAGAATGCTCCTTAGAGGTGAAGATGGTGAGACTTCATCTCATGTACTTTGGACATGTTATCAGGAGGGGCCAGTCACTGGAGAAGGACATTATGCTTAGTAAAGGGTCAGCAAAAAAGACGAAGACCCTCAACCAGATGGACTGACACAGTGGCTGTAACAATGGGTTCAAAGACAGCAACAATTGTGAGTTTGCTGCAGGACTGGTCAGGGTTTCTTTCTGTTGTATATAGGGTCGCTATGACAACTGACTTGATGGTATTTAACATATACATATATGTTATATATAACATATACATACATTATACATACATGCACATAGAGCAAACTGTATGCTCATATGTGGACAAATATTTAATTTAGCTTTCAAACAATCAGCAAGGTAGCTATGACCATTCCTTTCCATGAAACAAACATGAACTGAAATGAACCTAAAAATAACATGTGCTTCCCCACTCCAAAAGAGTATATTAAAAATAAAATTCACAAACTTTCACACTACTAGTGGAAATGTAAATTGGTACAATCATTTAAACTACCTATTTGGTAACATCTATTCAAGCTGAAAATATGCATACCCTGTTGTGTGCCTAGTTGATTCCAACTTATAGCAACCTTACAAGATAGAGAAGAATTGCCCCAGAAGGCTTTCTAGAATGCAATGTTTATGGGAGCAGATTGCCAGGACTTTTCTCCCATGGAGCTGCTGTTGGCTTCAAAACCGCTGACCTTTTGGTTACCCACCAAGCACTTAACCACTGTGCTACCAGGGTTCCTTACAAATATTCTATGACCCAGTAATTCCTCTCCTAAGTATATACCCAACAGAAATGCTTACATGTTCACCAAAGACATATACCAGAATGGTTATAGAACTATTCACAACAGCAAAAAGCTGGAAGATGCACATATGTAACAACAGATTACACAGATAAATTGTGGAATAGCCACACAATAAAATATCATATGGCAATGAGAATGAACATCCTACCACTACCCACAACCATCTGGATCAATCCCACAAATAATGTGAAGCAAAAGAAGCCACACAAAGAATACAGGTTGTATTGTTCCATTCATATCAAGTACAGAAAAACGGCAAAACAGAGGTATGCTGCTAGAAATCTGGATAATGGTAAGGGAGGGTGGTAGGCATGATTGGAAGGGAGAGAGGGGGCTTTTAGGGTGGTGATAATTTCTTACATTTGGATTTAGAAGCTGGTTACCTAAGTGTGTTCAGTTTCTAAAAAGTCTTTGAATTGAACACTTATAATATATATACTTGTCAGTGTGTGTATTATACTTCACAAATAAATAGAATTATTTCCATAGCCCATATGACCAAACCATAGCTTATTTCTTGAATAAAAGGAAAATCATCTTCTAAAAATCAATAGCATTTAATTTTTGAAGTAGTAAATGAGGAAGAATCACTACAAACTGACAACCGACAATGAAAAATAACACATAATGGGGTGTGTGTGTGTGTGTGTGTGTGTGTGTTGGGGGGAGTCCTCTTTATAGATTAATGCCCAGCATATATACCTCAAATATTAAATTAGCCAAAGCAAGAATATATATATATATATATATATATATAATCTTGCTTTGGCTA
>NW_006921668.1:1359021-1371278 GCF_000298275.1 Orycteropus afer afer | reverse complement strand
CTGCCATGAGTTGATCCCAACTCATAGCGACCCCCCACTGGGCTTCTGAGGCGGTAAATCTGTATTGAAGTAGATTGTTCCATCTTCCTTCTACGGAGCACCTGGTGGGTTTGAACTGCCAAGCCTCTGGTTAGCAATCAAATGCCTTAGGCACTGTGCCACCAGAGCTCCTTATATATACAAAAAAAAAAAAACACCAACCTCACTGCTGTCGAGTCATTTCCAACTCATAGCAACCCCTCCTTGGGTTTTCTAGGCAGTATCTCTAAGGAAGTAAATTGCCCAATCTTCCTTCCAAGGAGTGGCTGGTGGGTTTGAATCTCCAGCCTTCCAGTTAGCAGTCAAATGCTTTAGGTACTACATCACCAGAGCTCCCCCCTTTATATATATGTGTGTGTATGTGTATATGTGTGTGTATATATATACATGCATATAAAATATACTGTATATATACACATGTCAAATTCTAAGGAATGAAAATCATCATGATATTAATTAATACTCGGTGTAAAGTACCCCACTTTTATCACAAACACATTCATAGCAGAAAGAACAAAAGAGTTCTCCTGAACCCCTGAACAGAATTTCTCAGCTCTCTCTGAAGGTTTCTAATCCAATGTACTCATTCACTTTTCACCTTTTATTATAATAAAGCAATAATTGGAAATATAAGATATGGCCTATTCTGTGATTAATATTCATAATAACCAATGACCTTGGCATTATATCCTTTCACTCACTTCACAGTCTCTTCTAAACATGAACATTTATGGTATGCTCTGGAACACAACAATACACAGGCCAGTTAAATTACTATCCTATCACTGAAATGTAATGCCAGGAATTCAAGTAGTAAATGATTTCCTAGAGTAAACAGAGTTCACTCTCAAACACAACAAACATGTCCCACTACATGGAATTCAGCAACCAGGTGGCTTCTTTGCCTGCTGTGGCCACAGCACACAATTCTAAGGCCCTTTCAATAGAACAAGTGTGAGGGCAAAAGGAAAGCTCATGGTAACATGGACTCTGTGAGCCAGCCAAGTTACAGCACAATCTACCAAACCAAAAATAAGGCAGCCCTATCTCCAAATTTGGACAATTTCTACAAAACAAATGTTTCATTGAAATGGTGTAATCTCATGCTTTGGAGTCAGATCTGGACATGCTACCTACGTTCATCTGTGCTATTAACACTCAAAGCTTCAGTTTCCCCTCCTGTATAAACGGGGGATAATGTTCCTTGTCTCAGTAGATTAGAAAGAAATGCATATATGTACTTTTTGGTGAAGTGCTCATCAAAGAGCAGTTATCCATACACCAATGTTCATTGCAGCATTACTCACAAATAGCCAGATGAGAGAAACAACCTAAATGCCCATTAATAGATGAATGAATTAAAAAAGTATGGTATATATGTACAATGGAATACTACACAGCCATACAAAGTCCTGATAGAGGCTATAATATCGATGAAACTTGATATAATATCGATGAAACATGATGCTTAATGAAAAAAAGTCAATCACAAAAGGATATTCTATGATCTCATTTAAATGAAATAGGCAAATATAGAAGAGCGAAGTTTATTAGTGGTTTTACCAGTGTTGGAGGGAGGGGAAAAAAAGGAGTTATAGCTTAGGAGGCACTGAGTTTCTATTAATGGAATAATTTGGAAAAGGAACATGGTGATGGTTGCACAACATGATGAAATACACATGTAAAAATTTCTTAGGTAAAAGATATTTTATGCATATTTTACCATAATTTAAAAAAATAATAATTAAAAAAAAATTATCCTCACTAGACTGTCAGCTAGGTGAGGGCAGGCTCATCTTATTTATCATTCTACTCACAAAGGCTTTTCTCACTGAGGCCAAGTGGGGCCACAGTATTTAAAATTGCAACCAGCCCACTGAACACTCCCTATCTCTCATCCCTGCTTTATTTTTACATTTGTATCTATCTACCGGGAGCTCTGGTAGCATAGGGCCTAAGGCATTTTGAGTGCTAACCAGAAGGCTGGCAGTTCAAACCCACCAGCCACTCCTTAGAAGGAAGATTGGACAATCTATTTCCATAGTGATGCCACCTCAGAAACCTAAGGAGGGGTCACTACGAGTTGGATATGACTCGATGGCAATGATTTTTTTTTAAAAGCTATCTATTATAGTTGTTTATTTATTTATTAAGTGTCTGTCTTCCGCCAGAATACAAAAAGATTTTCTTTGTTGTTGGTTTTGTTCACTGTCATTTCTGAAATATATTAAACCACAATCTACCTATTGACAGACACAAACAGTATTTGTTTAAAAGTGCCTAGAGCACACAGATGTTCTCAAATATGGGTTAAATAATTTCTTTTCACTTATAAAATATAAGCAAGAAAAATCCTGAATTAATAAAAACTCAGGGTATTTTAATAAACATCCATATGATATCAAAGGGAACAGTTATGTAGCGTTGTTGTTGTTATGTGCCGTCGAGTCGGTCCTGACTCATAGCGACCCCTCCTTTGGTTTCTGAGGCAGTATCACTACAAAAGCAGATTGCCCAACCTCCCTTCTGAGGAGTGGCTGGTGAGTTTGAACTGCCAGCCTTCTGGTTATCAGTCAAGTGCCTTAGGCACTATGCTACCAGAATAAATCCTATTTTGACTCAAACTTACTAATACTCATAATTAGGCTTCTTATTTGAACTTTTTCTAAATATGCAATAAAAGAGAATTCTTCACATAATATGGACAAACTTGGATGATGTCATGCTGAGTGAAATAAATCAATCACAGAAGGACAGATATAGTACTAGTTCGTTGTTGTGGAGGGTCAAAGAAAGGTTTATTCATGGAGGGAAACTTTCTTTGCTGGTTGTCAGGGGTGGGAGGGGTGGGGAGGGAACAATGCCAAAAAAAAAAAAAAATACATTGACCCATGTCACTTTACTTTTGTTTATTTCACTGTACATAAATTATATTTCAATAAAGTGCATTTTTTTTAAATAAAAGCCCTGGCCCAGATGGTTTCACTGGAGAATTTTACTAAACATTCAGAGAAGAAATAACACCAATGTTACTCAAACTATTCCAGAACACAGAAAAGGATAGAATCCTCCTAAATTCATTTTATTAAAAAAAAAAGAGAAGTCTTTACAACCATACATCAATAACCCCTAAAAAGGGTTATTGTTGTTGTTATATGCCATTGAGTCGATTTCAACTCGTAACAACCCCTCCTTCAGTTTCAGAGGCAGTATCAATATGGAAGTAGAATGCCCAACCTTCCTTCCGAGGAGTGGCTGGTGCATTTGAGCTGCCAGCCTTCTGGTTAGCAGTCAAATGACTTAGGCACTATGCCACCAGAGCTCCTAGAGATACAAAAACAGAACAACTTCAAAGGGTGAAGTACAAAGCTTAAGTGTAGGGAAAAGCTTCCCAACAGAGGTCCAAAGGAAACTCCAAAGCATCTGTACCTGGTTTGGAGCCCAAATTTACCAAAAAAAGGGGTTGAGATGAAAGTATTAACAGCTTGAAAAATTACTATGTTGAATATGTTGATAGTCTTCTATGTTGAGAACATATATTAATTTTAAACATTATGCTTAATATTCAAGAAATAGCAAGTGAAGCTCTGGTGGCATAGTGCCTAAGGTATTTGACTGCTAACCAGAAGGCTGGCTGTTCAAACCCACCAGCCACTCCTTGGAAGGAAGACTGGGCAATCTACTCCCATTGAGATACGGCCTCAGAAACCCAAGGAGTGGTTGCTACAAGTTGTAATTGGCTCAACGGCCGGCCGGAGTTTGGTTTTATTGGAATATAGATATACGATCTTGTAGTCTGTTAATAACTCTGGTAATTCCTTTGCTACTTGACAAGGTCAGAAGACAAATGTCCATCACAGTCCTCTGAGGTTTCTGCCAGAGGTTAAGATAAAGGCACCACAAAATCACAAGTGAACTCATCAGTGAAAGCATCCAGGAGCCCTATCCAAAAAAGGCACTAGGCATATTAAGAAGCAGGAAGCTCCAAGTCTCTTATACTCCTTTTCTTTTTCAGAGATATTTTAAATACTACTACAAATCAATGCCCCCTGGTAGACAATGGTGAAGCACTTGGTTGCTAATTGAAAAGGTGGCTTTTTGAACCCACCCAACTGCTCTGTGGGAGAAAGACCTACTGATCTGCTTCCATAAAGATGACAGCTAAGAAAACCCAATGGAGCAGTTCCACTCTGTCACATAGGGTAGCTAGGAGTCAGAATCAATGGCAGCCCAAAAACAACACAAACCACCAGTCAATGAACATCATCTCAAACCAAAGAACCAGGGAAATAAAGTTCAAGTAGATGCTCTGGCTCTCTTCAGAAGATCCCTGCCAGGTCCTTCTGTGAGGAAGCAGCAAGACTAAAAATGCAGGTTCTGAGGTCAGCCTGCCTGCACGTGAATTCTGGCTCCTCTTTTATTAACTGCAGAAACTACCTCCCATTACAGAACTCTGGGTCTCCATAATCTCGCCTGAGACACAAGAACAGCAGCACCAGCTTTGCTGGGCTTAAATGAGAGGTTTAAAAAAGTGCTTAACACCAGGCAGAACCAGTAAATGAGACATTTCAAGACTATCTTCTGTTTCTCCATCTCAACCAAATTATATTAAGTGGAAGGTCCGTGGCCAGAATAGAGTCAAATTCCCACCACACAAAGTTTTTCCTTCCAGAAAGAGACCCTCTTTCATGTTATGCCTTTCTTGCCCTCTTGCCATGGAAGGTTTTGAACAAGGGTAAGGAATTACTTCTAATGTAAGATCAAACAAAGGCAAGGCCAACTGGCATGGTATTACTGTCATTGTCTAAATATCTATGGTGGCACCAAGCCAAACTTCCCCTCTGTCCCTGATCTACTGTACCTACCTTAGCCAGATACTCTTGAATTCCCTAAAAGTTTAAAATCAGAGGGAGGGGGGTACAGGGGATAGACGGGACATGGCGCAAAGGAGCCTCACAGCTAAAATCTATCTCCCTCACATCTGCCGCACAGTTGGGAACAAACTGCTGATAGAGAGTGTTTTCTAGGGCTACACCGAAAAAAAAATTTTTTTTTTCCAAATAACTGCGTTTATCCTAACAGCTAATTCTGGGCCCACATGCATGTGTCCACCACAGCATTTCTCACAGCCTCTAATGGAACCACACCTGGCTCATGATTGTAACCTTAGTCAGACACAGAGACTGACTAGGAGCAGCCAAGTGTTCCACTGTTCATATACAACTTAACACTGAGTCCACTCCAACTCACGGCAATCCCATATGGCAGTCCAGAATTGGGCTCCATGGGGTTTTCAACAGTTGATCTTTTCAGAAGCAGATCACCAGCCTATTCTTCTGAAGTGCCTGTGAGTGGACTTGAACCTCAAGGTACCATTTGCAATACTGGAAAGTCTCATCTCCTCAGTCTCTGCTCTACTTTCATAATCCCCTAACTGTTGAATTCTCCACATTTCATAATCACTTCCCAAAACCCCAACAGCCATCCTGTTCAAGCCAACCTTGATTCAGACCAATCACAGTTTTCTGACCACTCCATTATACATGGAAACACGAATGAAAAATAACATGCTGGATAAAGTGGGAGTATTTCTGCTCCAGATACTATGTTATACCCTAACAGGAAAAGATAAGAAGCTTGGCCCCACCCACTGTACCCCATGCCTCCAGCCCGGGCCTCTCTGCTAACAAGCAATCTTGGCTTCTAAAAGGGACTCTTGTCTCCTCTCTGCCACACACACTCATTCTTCCTTCTATCCCTAATCCTACAGTCCCCATTCTCAACACAGAATAAGCTTCCACCTTGTTTCCTTTGTTCCCCAGAATAACTGCAGCTCACTGGGTAATTAGTACTCAGGCCCCTATTTCCTGAGATGACTTCACAGAGCAAGGCCAGAATTCTTCCTAGGGACCCAACAATTCTAAAGCCAGTCTTGTCCTGCCCTGCCCTGCTCTGGGTGGCAGCAGCTGACCTGGGCGTTGCCTCTTGGGAAGACGGGGTTGATGTTAGAGGAGCTGGGCTCACAAGATACTTGGTGCCTCTCCAAGCCACCAAGTAATCTCTGATCTTCAGTTGTTACTCATAAAGTCTGGCCACCTGTTCACAGCTTTAAAAAAAAAAAAAGAAAAAAAATGAAGAGTTGTGGTCTTAACTCATAATTTCATAAGTAGTCACAAGAAACAAACAGTGAATGGACAGCATCTGGTTTAAATTTGTCTGATGTACATGGGGTAGAGGGAGGAGATGTGTGTGTGTCAGTGGGGAGATGCTGGTGACCATTCAAAGCAGAAGCTCTTGTAATGACAGAGTTGTGGTATCATTCTGTTAAAAGAATTGAGAAGATCTACTTCCAAACAGGAAGAAAATCCAAGAGTCCTGAGCAACCCTGCCGAGACTAAGATGAAATTTTAAGAAATATGATTGAGAAAATAATTTCTCTAAAGAAAACAGTTTGTTTTTGGTTTTTTTCCCCCAAAAATCTAGGACTCAAAGAAGTTATTAGGTATATATCAGACAATGCCTCCTTATCTATTAATGGAAGTTGTGTTTTCAATTAAAAGGAAGCTCATGCATTACAATGTTTAAAATAGAATATTACCATTTTTCTCTAATCACTGTCAAAGAGAAGAAAGAGAGGTGTGAATAAAAGAAGTAAAAGATAAATTCTTGGAATACTTCATTTGCTCTTTCCTTCTCTCAAAAAGTAAGCTTCTTTTTGAGAGCTTACTTTTTGAGAGTAAAAAAAAGGTATGAGACTGAAATTCTTCCCTTCCTCCCACACTCCATGCCAAAAAAATAAAACTGTAGCCCATGTAACAACCATCCAGTGCACTGCTAGGTACCTGTGAGTCAGAGGTTTTAATCTGTCGATGCTACAAAATGCAAAATAATTAGCTCCACTGGATTACAGTGGAAACTATGAAAATGACACCTGAAAAACTAACACCATTCCTGGAGATAATTAGCGAGCACAAGTATATAAACTTGATTTCTGTACTTACCTATGTGAGAAAAAACTCTTGGAAATTCAACAGTTTTTGTCCTAGCAACATAATGCTTATTCCAAACATGACAAATGAAGAAGTCCTCTTGCTAAAAATAACTTGTTATTAAATTTCACACCCCTCCCACATACTACCTAAGAATAGAGAAGCTGAGCTGAAAGAGGGAAAAGCACATGCATTCGAAGACACTGGCACACACTCCCGCTTTAAGAATGGAATGCAAGAGTGCTATTGCAGGAGCCGGCAGGTGGGTTTCACTTCCAGCTCCCTCAACCCGAGATTCCTTTGTAATTCTTTTGTACCACTGTATGTAATATGCTTGCTGTCACAGAAAACATTTCACAATTAAAACTCATACATGTACAGTCCATGGTAGATGGCAAGTCAGAAACAGAGTGTATGTTAAGACAATTGCTAAATACAGGATTCAATATCCATTTTGTAAAAGTTATGAATGAAATGGAACCATGATATTAAATTACATAAATAAGTTTGGGAGACTCTATAGGGGCTGTCAACTCAATGAACTCACCCATGACTTTCCTTTTGTAGGTAGTAATGCTAGGCAGCAGCAGCAGTGTAAATAGCTGGTTTTTCATTTGGACATATTACATGTGGGACATCTGTTATGGACTGAACTGTGTCCCAAAAAATACGTAATGAAGTCTTAACCTCAGTTTCCCGTGAACATGACCTTTTTTGGAAACAGAGTCTTTGAAGATGTTATCAGTTAGCATGAAGTCATACTAGAGTTCAGTGGGTCCTAATACAATCTGAGTGGCCTCCTTATAAAAGAGGAAAAGACACACATAAAGACAGAGAGAAGAGGAATATGTAACAATGGAGTTCTGTGTAGCTGCAAGCCAAGGAACACCTGGGGCTACCAAAGCTAGGAGACAAAAGAAAGCTTTTCCCCTAGAATCTTCAAAGAGAACATGACCCTGCCAACACCCTGAATGTGAACTACTGGCCTCTAGAACTATGAGATGATAGATTTTGTGATTTCAATCAACTCACTTTGTGATACTTTGTTATGCAGCCCTAGGAAACTAAAACAACACGGACAAGACCAAGTAGAAATGTTAAGTAATCAGTAATTGGACATACAATTAAGATGTTCAAGGCAGATATAATTGGGAAGTTGTCAACACATAGATGACTTGTAAAGACATAATATTAGATGAGATCACCTAGAAAGTACATGTAGATATAGAGGAAGCCAGAGTATTGAGTCCTGGAAAATCCAACACATAAGGGTTGGGAAACAGAGGAGAAACCAGCAAAGGAGATGAAGAAGAACCATCCTGTTTAAGGAGTAGTATGGGAGCTCTGGTGGCATAGTGCCTAAGACAACTGACTGCTAACCAGAAGGCTGGCAGTTCAAACTCACCAGTCACTCTTGGGAAGGAAGGTTGGGCAATCTACTTCCATAGAGATACTGCCTCGGAAACCCAAGGAGGGGCCTATGAGTCAGAAAGGATTTGAGGCAGTGAGTTTTTTTTTTTTTTTTGGGGGGGGGGGGGGGGCGGTATGCCAGGTGGCAAAGGAAGCAAATTGGAAGGAGCAAACAGGGTCAAAAACTGTTGAAAGATAAAATAAGGTGTGGTCTGATAAATCACTATTAGATTATTTTTCCTTTACTCCTCTTATCTAACTACCATATCTTGCACAATTACTAGGCTAAAACAAAGAGCTCCTCAAAGGAAGATAAAAGAGTGAAGATAAGTACTAACACAACAAAACTCTTGTCCAAACCATTGGTGATCCTGAGGACACAACTTAAGAGAATACTGAACTAGACCTGGCAGGTGTCCATCCAGTCTGTGGAACCAATACTCAGCAAAGCCATTATGAAATCTGACAAAAGTATAAATCTTCTACTCATTAGGATCATGATATTAGAATGCCAATACTTTACTACGTGATGTGTTTTCATTCATGGTCAGTGTTTCTCAAACTGTTTACCATGGAACATGAGAGACTTGTAAGATTTTAATTGGAGTTAAGGTAAAAATAAAACATGCTGTGTACTAAATTTTTCTCTTGGAATAGATAATAGCAAATTATTAGTATAGCAAGACACATGTTATACTTTGAAAAAATCATTTCCATGATTTTTTGTTAAAGGGACAGAATAATTATTAAAATCTTGAGGGACACTAGTATTAAACAGAACAAAATTGGAAGAATATGCCATTTTAATTTTAAAATGGATTTTATTATTAATAATCATTGCCATTTATTAAGTACTTTATGTCAATCATTATGTTGAATGTTTTACATTATTATCTCCTTTAATCCATCTGACAATCTAATGATCTACAGATTAGGAAATTGTGACTCAAAGTACAAGAAATTTTTCCAAGGTCATAAAATTACTAAGACTTGTTTTGATCTATGGATTTCTTCAAGATCCTGTTTTGGTATTAGAATGATGACTAATACTTTCAACCACAATATATTTTTAAAATAAATTAACCCTGATAATTGCTTCCTTAACTCTGAAATATAATTGTCTTATTAATAATCTGAAATATAACTGTCTCTCAATATTCCCTCAAAGTGTTGGTTCAAAACATATTGATCGTAAAAATAACTTCCTGACTAATTGTCTCCCAAAGAGAATGACACACAGAAAGAGACATTTTTTGATAGTTACCAGAGGAGGGGAAGGGAGGGAAAATCACTATCTAGAGGGTAGACATGTGTTAACTTGGGTGAAAGGAAAGGCATGACACAATATGGGGGAGGTCAGCAGGAAATGACGAAGGCAGAGAGGTAAAGGCAACAAAGGTAAGTACTATTATATACACAATCCTGCAATAACACTAACAACAATAATTTATGAGTAATATATAGATCGACATGCAAGCTTAACAGGCATGGGAAGACAAATGGGACTATGCCCATGAATACAGATAGTCTGACAGAGGATATTTCTATATATGTATTTATATGTGCTGCAGGAGCTCTGGTGGTGTAGTGCCTAAGGCATTTGACTGCTAACCAGAAGGCTAGCAGTTCAAACACACCAGCCACTCCTCAGAAAGAAGGTTGGGCAATCTACTTCCGTAGTGATACCGCCTCAGAAACCCAAGGAGGGGTCATTATGAGTCAGATCCGACTCGATGGCAGTGGGTTTTTTTTGGGGGGAGGCAGACATATCCATGTAAATAGTAGAGCATATAGGGAGCAAAGAGATGAAAACTTCTTAAACCAAACCAAAACCAAACGCACTGCCGTGGAGTCAGATCCAACTCATAATGACCCCTCCTTGGGTTTCTGAAGCAGTATCACTACAGAAGTAGATTGCCCAACCTTCTTTCTGAGGAGTGGCTAGTGGGTTTGAACCATCAGCCTTCTGGTTAGCAGTCAAATGCCTTAGGCAATATGCTGCCACAATCAAATGCCTTGAAAGAATGAGTCACTACGTCTAAAGGCTCAGGATCATAGTTTCAGGTGGCATCAAGGTCAACTGGCATAACACAGTGCATGGTGACAATGCTCTACATCCTGCTTTGGTGAGTAGTGACTAGGGTCTTAAAAGATTATGAGTGGCCATCTAAGAGGCAACTATGGTTCCCTCCCTGTGCAGAGCAAAGAAAGTGAAGACAATCAAAGACACATGGAAATGATTACACCAAAGGAATACTGGACCATGCAAACCTCAGCATGATCCTGAGATCAGAAAAAGTAGATGGTACCTGGCTACTTACTATCTACACTCTAATTGGGATCACAATAGAACATCCTGGATAGAGTGGGAGAAAAATGTGGAATTAAACTCAAAATCATAGAAAAGATCAAGCTTACTGGTCTGATAGAGACTGGTGGAACCCTGGAGACTATGGCTTTTAGACATCTTTCACACTTGGAACTGAACTCACCCTCATGGATCAACTTTCAGCCAAACAAAAGACAGACTACAACATGAACAATAACACCAGGGAGGTATGCACTCCTTAGAACCATCAACCACAGGTGATCAAAAGGGAAGGATGTGCCCAGAGCTAAAGCTCAGAAGGCAGGAAGGGATAGGAAAGAAGAATGAAGGAAAATAGTAAACACAGGGAGGAAGTGGGAGGCGTTCTGTTATACTGTAGGGATTACAATCAATGTCACAAAGCAAAATGTTAAATGGAAAACTGATTTGCTCTGTAAACTTTCACCAAAATCACATAAAAAGTTTGGGAGAATAAAAAACAAGAAGTTCCTTGTTGCCTCAGGTTTTTTTTTCTTTTTTTTTGGTAAAATTTAGATAAGTGTCCTGTTGTCTTGCATATACAATCCATTCTGTGAATCCACAGATGGAAAATTGCCAAAGCACTTTTTAAAAGAATTCTTTTTAAGTAAACGAAATGTCATCACATCATAATATTTCACATAGTGAGAGAGAAACTCCAAAATATAGAGTTCCTATTCTTTACCACTGCTAAACCTTTGCAAGTTGTTTCTGTTAAATCAGAAAAACCGAAAACCAAACCCATTGTCATTGGGTGGATTCCAACTCACATGGACCCTTTAAGGGCAGAGTAGAACTGCCTCACGGGCTTCCCAAGACTTTAATCTTTAAAGAAGTGAACTGCCACATATTCCACAGAATGGCTGGTGGGTTCAAATCATCAACTTTTTGGTTGGCATCTGAGAGCTTTAAAATGCTGTGCCATCAGGGTTCCTTTCAATGATAAAAGCTAACATTATAAAGTAAGTATATACAAGATTAAATAGAAGAATATTTTATTTAGTTTCCTGAAGGTAAATTTTCTTATCTTAAAAAAAATGAAGATAATATCTACCTTCAGTGTTGTGTAAATTAAATATCTTTAAAATGCCTACCATGAAAATACTTATTTCCTTCCTGATATATGAAAGTTCTCTGTAAACTGTAATGATGTAAGTTGTTATTTGCAACTTATATCATTACACCAACCCCATACCTGTAATTTAAATATATTAAATGTGCTATATATATATGTGTGATACAACCCTATACAATCAAAATAATACAGGCCAAACTAAAGATTCATGAAGCACATTCAGAAGCCTCCATATTACTTAAAGAAAGGTCATTCATCCTGATTGTAAATAAGACTTCATTTAAAATTTTAACTTCAATGCCCCCCACACATACACACAAAATGAAAGCTCTCCAGCCCTGAAACTTTACATCTCAAATCATTTTACTACTAAATTTTGATTGTTCCATATAAGCCA
>NW_006921668.1:1351013-1358846 GCF_000298275.1 Orycteropus afer afer | reverse complement strand
GAAGCGCCTGTCCTGTGCATTGCAGGCTGTTTAGCAGCAACCTTGGCCTCTAACCCACTAGACAATCGTAGCAACCTGCTACCTCACTCATGACAATCAAAACTGTTTTCAGACATTGCCAAATCCCCCCAAAATAGCCCCCAGTTGAGAACCATTTTAGGTGATCTAAGAATCCAACTAGCTCCTCTAACGAGATAAAACATATTCAAGATTCCCACGGGGCCCAAAATCAGCTAGAAGGGTCATTTAATGACTGAAATCTAGAAACATATATCAAATGTATGTGTAATGCAAGCAGTCTTGCAAGGACTACACACCTGATAAGTTAATGAAAAACACACTATCAGATCAAAAGGGGAAGCCCTAAGTCATAATAAACCCATTGCCATCAGTCAAATTCGACATATAGTGACCCTGTAGGACAGAGTTTGCTGGCCTCTCAGTTAATAGCTGATTACTTAGCCACTGTTCCACCAGGGCTCCTTGAATCCTAATAGACACTCAGTAAATCTATACTAAATGCTGAAAGAATCACAGCTTAGTGTAGCTAGAAGCTCAACATTGTCGTTGCCCTGGAAAAACTCATGCCAGTCCCCATGTCTCTCACATTTAAAGTGGTAGGAAATGACACATCAGACCTTTGTTTTCTGTTACCACGGTTATTTTAATGTGTCTCTAGAAAGTCTAACCAACTTAGATGATCCTCCAGTTTCAGCCTTTTTTAAGCCATTATCTAATCTTTACATCCCATTTTTCATGTTCTTCAGAATGGTTAAGTATAACTTGGAAAACACATCTGTCCATAAAACAGAATACACATTGCACTACCATAAGCAGTGCCCTCAGTGAAAACAAAAAGATTCCATTTTTAATTCTTTGCTCCTTACTCACAGTTAAAAATATGGCTGGCGTTTTGAGTACTGTGGGAGACTGAAAGGAGCTCTGGTAGTGTAGTAGCCAAACCATCTGGCTGCTAACCAGCCACTCTATGGAAGGAAGATAGGGACATCTACTTCTGGAAAGATTTATAGCCTCAGAAACCTCATGGAGGTCGCTGTGAGTCTGAATCAACTCTATGGCAGTAAGTTTGGTTTTGGTTTGATGGTAGACTGAAGATAACCCACCTAACCTCAAAATATCCATGTCCTAATTCCTAGAGCCTGCGAATATGGCAAAAACTAATGATCTTTATGTGGAAAGAGAAGTTATTTGCAGTTCGGATTAAGTCAAGATTCTTGAAATGGGAAGATTATCCAGGTAGCTTCTAAATGTAATCATAAGTATCATAATTATAAGACAGAGGTGGAAGGAAATTTGACTAAAGTAGAGGACAAGGCAACCCTAACAAAGGAAGCAGAGATTGGAGTGATCCGGCCAGGAGTCGAGGAATGCTGGTTGCCAAAGTGGAAATGGCAAGAACAGATTCTGCCCTGGATCCTACAGAAGAAACAAATCATTCTTGATGACACTTTGATTTTAGCCTCTTAAGATTCATGTTGAACATGTGACTTCCAGAACTATGAAAGAAAAAAAAAAAATTGTGTTGTTTAAGCCACTGAGTTTGTAGTAATTTGTTACAATGTCAACCACAAACTATCACAAGTGATTATTATATCAGCTATGCTCTAAGCACTGTCTATACAACTTAATTTTATCCCCCAAGTAGCACTGTATTTAGTGTTATCCCTAACTGAAGCCTAATGAGATTTAGTGATTTTCCAGAAATTATCTTCTTACATACTCTTAATTCAAACCTAAATCTGTATGAACAAAAAGCCTACTTTTTGCATATAGGTATCCCTTGGTTAAACAATGACACACATACTCCTTATACTTCATTTTAACAAGGACTGTCCAACCAGTTCATCCTGGTTCATCTCCCTGCTGAGAATTTGCCTACCTGTTCCAAATATACTGAATCAGAATCTACAGTTTTAACAAGATCCTCAGGTGATCCTTATGTATACATCAGAATTAAACCATAGATACTGATTCAGTACATCTGGGGTGGAAATGCAAATTCTCAGCAGGGAGTCAAATCAGAATGAACTGGTTCAAAGCCCTCACTTTAACCCTCATCCATGGCTAGGAAACCAAGTCATTAACCAATGCAAAAAGTTTCACCTGTGTTTATGTCAGTGAAACAATCAGTCAAAGTTTTTCACATGAAACTACTAACTCCTATATGTATTAAAAAAAAAAAAGCTTCAATACAGGTAAAATCTTTCCCAGAGGAAAATAAAACCCCAAACCTACTGTTATCAGTAGATTCAGACTCATAGCAACACTATAGGACAGAGTAGAACTGCCCGATATGGTTTCCAAGGCTGTAAATCTTTACAGAAGCAGACTGACTGCCTCATGTTTCTCCCACGGAATGGCTGGTGGGTTCAAACCACTGAGCTTTTGGTTAACAAACTGAATGCTTTTAACGACTGTGTTAACAGAGCTGTTATAGGAAAATAACAATTATGTAAACTCACAGGTGCTTTTGGAAAAATAAATGAGATAATGCGTAATTTTTCTTTCTACTTTGCGAATACATTTTTCAAACTCCCAAAATGAATGAAACCAAATCCAATCCATCTCATGAATAAGAAGTAAGAAAAGGTTAGGATCTGGCTAACTGTCCAGAGATAAATCATAGTATTTTATTTTGTTTATAATTGTAAAATACTTTCTTCTTACAACTTGTATAAAGCTAGCTACCTGTCTTATTTTAGCATGACAATAATTTGTTTACATATACGACCCTTGAGATTTTACATATATATAGTGTAGTGCCTAAGGCACTTGACTGCTAACCAGAAGACTGGAGGTTCAAACCCACCAGCCACTCCTCAGAAGGAAGATGGGGCAATCTACTTCCATAGTGATACTGCCTCAGAAACCCAAGCAGGGGTCGCTATGAGTTGGGTCCAACTCGACGGCACATAAGAACAACAACATACTAAAACCAAACCAAACCCACTGCCATCGAGCTGATTCTGACTCATAGCAACAACACCTACTGGGTTTCCAAGGCTGTAAATCTTTACAGAAGTAGACAGCCCCATCTTCCTTCCATGGAATGGCTGGTGGGTTTGAACTGCAGATCTTCTGATTAGTAGCCAAATACCTTACCCACTATATGACCAGAGCCCCATATATATATGTGTGTGTGTGTGTGTATACATATATATACATATATATACATATGTGTATATGTGTGTATATACATATGTACACAGGTATATGTATACACATAAGTGTATGTGTACATATATGTGTGTATAGATACACATACATATGAGCTCTGGTGGCATAATGCCTAAGGCATTTGACTGCTAACCAGAAGGTTGGCAGTTCAAACCCACCAGCCACTTCACGGAAGGAAGATAGGGCAAACTACTTCCACAAAGATTTATTGCCTCAAAAATGGTAAATCTTTAGGTTTTGGGTTTTTTTTTTTAATAAAATACAAATATTTTTATATTTTGGAGACATAATATATATCTCCATTTGCCACTTAACTTTCTATGTAAGACTTGGAATTTCAAAGTATTATCAAATACCCTGAAGTAATATAGCTGACATTCAAATCCAGGTTAATAACATTCTGTCTCTCATTTAACTTTCTAGTTCAATATACCTTCCACCAGATTCCCTCAGATTACATTTATTGCAATCAATTTCAATTTTCTCATTCTATTTCTGAAAACATTTTCAAAACCTCCCGAAGACAATGAAATTAATGAGACTTTATTTCTCTTGCCACTGTAGCATATTTAGCCCAAACCAAATCCTACTAATACTTCCCAGGCAATGTTTCTTGGATATCCCCTTTATATTTCCACTCTCACTATCCCAGCCCAGAATTAAAAATTTATAGATTCTTCTTACATGCATGTGCCATCTAATCCCCAAGACTGCTCATCCTCCTACATCCCATGCCCTGGTGAAGGGCCCTCAAGTTTTCCAAGATAAAACTGAAGCCCAAGTCAGACAATTCTCTTCCCCTTAAATTCTCACTTCTCTATCACCAAATTCTATCAATTCTAACTCCTAAATATCTCTTGATTGCATCTCTTCTCAGAAGTAATTCATTTCCTCCCTCAGTTCTGCCCCACACCTCCTCCTCCACAGAGCTGCCTCAATAGCTTTCCTAAATTGGAATACTCTCCACATTTCCTTTCTTAAAATCCTTTCATGGCTTTTTGTATTTCCCTTGAGTAAAGCCCAAAATGTGGTGTTTCCATTCATGATCTAGCTACCCTTATCTCACTTCACTTCTTGACCTGCCTCAGTATAAATCCAACATTTTTTCCATACAACATCCCGGGAACTCTCTAAATAGTCCTGAACTTTTCTACTCCCTGCAGGAGAATAGGAAGTTTTCTCTTCCGCTAAGACTCTGGGCTTTTCTTCTGCTCTTTTAGACTACTCATCCTTCCCAATTAAGCTCAAGTGTCACCTGTGTTCTGAAGTGTTTCTGTCTTCTAGAAGCCTCCCCTGTATGTCCACAGTAGCCAGTGTAGACTACTTCTAGAGCATTACATTATATGTTGAGGTGCCATATATTTCCCCCAAGTCTCCCTTACTGCACTGAGAACTCTATGTTATACAGCAGAGTGATATTCATCTCTGGCTCACTACTTAAAACACAGACACTAAAGTATTTGTGGAAAGACCACATTAATCTTCAGTTTCTTCTCTCTAAAAATCTATCCTTCCAAGCATTAGAATTATTCATTTTAAAAAGGCTATTTGACTGTATTCCTTCCCACCTCCTACTAAATTATGGGGGTCCTTAAAAAAATGCAACCACTGCCTTGGAGTCAGATCCAACTCATAGTGACCCCTCCTTGGGTCTCTGAGGTGGTATCACTACAGAAGTAGATTGCTCAACCTTCTCTTTCTGAGGACTGGCTGGTGGGTTTGAACGGCCAGCCTTCTAGTTAGCAGTCAAATGTCTGAGGCACTATGTCACCAGAGCTCCCACAGGTCTCAGCTCCTAGAGCCTTTAGTTCTGAACTTAATTATATCCCCTCTTTCTGTTGCATCCCATCACTGATTTCCTATTCATCCCATCCTATACTCAGACTTTAGTCAAGCAAGTCTAACACATCAGGACATATTTATTCTCACTACAGAGTGAAATATGCCATTCCTTCAGCTGTAAATGCCTATAACCTGTCAGAAATTTAATCCTTTCATGACTCACGGGACATATATTTTCAGCCTCTCAGGTTTCTTGGGAAGCTGCTATCCCAGTTGTAGTATGTGCTCCTGCCTAGCAGGGAAACTGTATAACTGTGTAAATCTGAAGAAACAGGCCTTATCCCACCAATCTTATCACCAGAGTTCAGATACTTGGGAAGTATGTTTCCCACATAATTGTATCAAACTTCATAATACCTCAGGGGGAAAAAAAAAAAAGTTTTTTTCTTTGATCTCAGCATGGCTTGTATTATTGAAAACACATGGAATCAGGAAAAAAAAAAATCAAAGCAGAAAATAATTCAAAAAGCGTTAATTGTTAAACATCAGTGTTGCCCAGGAAACTCCCACAGAATAACATCATGAACCTGAAGACTCCATCACTTTGGAGATTCAACAGCTCATTCAAATATGAAGTCATACTCACCATCATCCATTTGTATCCATTAATCCTGTCAGTGCAATTTGTGTACTTGTCTCATCTTTTCCAAAAGAACCTTGAGGACTATTGTCATTTTTCTTTCCACAAACATTACTTATTATTCATATACTGGGAGTTTTGTTGAATATCTATCTATGCTGAAGTAAAAATATTCTCAGAATACCAAGTCCACACATATTCTCTTTGGAGTGGTTCCCATTAGTTCATCACCTAGAACTGTGGTCCCCAAACTTGTTAGAAATGAAAATTCACACCTACTGAATCATTAACTCTGAGCTTGGTGGTACAGCAATATTTAACAAGACCTCCTGGTTATTCTGATACATGCTAAAGTTTGAAAGCCACTGTCCTAGAAATATACCAAACTAAAAACTACATCTGAACTGAAACTACAGCTTCAACTAGTTTAACTACTCCTCTGAAAAAGGAAGTTAAACTGAAACATAATTCCTCTAGCCTTATTCACCTAGAATTAAAAACAAACAATAAAAAAAAAATACAAAGAAATTCAAAGTAAAGTTAAAGGACTCTGGAACCACTGCCAATGATTTTCAAGTGTTGACTAAAAAAAAAAAACCTCAAATATGTTCATTGTGCATAGCGCTGCTTATAAGAGCAGAGACAGCACAGTTAAAAATGTGCTCCATTTATAGATATTACTACACACTAAAATGACTCTCAGGATGCCTTGATTCAGGGGTCTAAAGGAAGGGGAAGGTTAATGAGCTGATTCCTTAGCATTCCATACACATCAACACTCCATGGGATCCAGAAGATAACACCTAACCTTAAAACACACATTAAGTCCACAGAACAAAAATGTTTCATGTACAGATGTCATTGGGCTTTTTTTTTTTACATATGATTTCTGAAAAGTCAACCAATTCTAGCTAAAGAATGCTATTCGGAAAGTTAAAATAAGTTGCTTTTGTGATATTTATCTATAATTTCATCATGATGCCATGACACCTCTGTTTTATCTCTCTGAGAAAGAGTAATTGGTGAGAAATCAGCCTAAACATATCTCTGTATTGCCTAATCTTTAATTTATTTTCACCAGTTACTAAGAAAGTCTGAATTAAAGATTAAATCATGTTAGAATAATTCACCTGAATGGGATGGAAAATTAAATGAGCATGAACAGAAATACTGGAAAACCCTACATAGGAAATTGTAATATGAAAAGTTGTAACATAAAAATAATTATGTGTAACTAAGGCATTTGACAGCTAACCAGAAGGATGGCAGTGCAAACCACCAGCTACTCCTCGGAAGGAAGGCTGGGCAATCTACTTCCACAGCGATACCATCTCTTGGCAACACAAGGTGAGGTTGCTATGAGTCAGATCGACTCAATGGCAGTGGGTCGAGTTGAAAGGCATCAGATTCAAAATTTGAAAACAGACCAACCTGTTGAAAATAGGTACAAAACATGGATAAAGAAAAGTGTGTAGTGACTGGACAGAAAAAAAATGACAGTGTCATTGGGAAACTGCCTTCTGCATGTTCTAGTATCTGAAATAATGTGAACTTATTCTGGTCTGAGGAGCCCTGTTGGTACAGCGGTTAAAGCACTCAGCTGTTAACTAAAAGATTGACAGTTCAAACCTACTGGCCACTCCATGGGAGAAAGATGTGTCACTCTGCTTCCATAAAGATTCCAAACTAAACCCATTACCACTGACTCATCCCAACTCATACCAAGGAAGCACACTGTCTCATCTTTCTCCTGCATAGCAGCTGATGAATTCAAACCTCTGACCTTTCAGTTCGTAGTTGGCTGCTTTAACAACTGTGCCACTCACACTCCTCTATAAAGGTTACAGCCTAGGAAAACCCCTATAGAGTCTGCACTGTCCTATGGGCTCACTGAGTTCAAATCAACTCGATGGCATTTATTTATTCTTATCTGCAGATGCAAGCAGGTATGCCTTTGAAATTAAATCTGTACCTTACTTTAGTCAGCTTACTAATCCTGGAATAGAGCAACAAATCAAAATACAGATAGTGTACCACTACTCTGGTCATTTACTGAAATAAGAAATAAAGGTACTAGGTAAACTGAAATATTATTCTTATTCAAGTCTTGCTGCTCTGGTTGAGCTGGCAGTGAGGTACAATGGAAATAACTACATGTGTAATCAGGAGTTGGAATTGAAGTCAGGATATTCATCACATTGACTGCATGACCT
>NW_006921668.1:1348280-1350763 GCF_000298275.1 Orycteropus afer afer | reverse complement strand
CTCCATGTGCCTTTCTGATAAGTTCAAATGAAACAGTGAACACTTACATCAACTGTATGACATGACTAAGCACTCATAACTAATATAAATAGATGTTTCCATGTAATCTTGATTATAATGTGGGGTAATGTGCTCCAAGATTGTCGAAGGCTGACAATTTTTGAATATAGTATCTGCTTAAATGCATGCCAATCTAAAAGTCTCATGAAATTAAAAGTTCTTTAGAAATCACAGTCAAGGTAACTGACAGAAACAAAAAAAAAATAGTAACTTACCAAAAGTTATCGCATAAAAGCTATTCTCAGACATAATAAAAAAAATAGGCTTTCAAATGGGGTAACTCAAGTTCCTTCTTAAAGTTTGAATAGAACATGAGAAAAGGTCAAATAGCAGATTGTCAAATTATTTAGTTACAAGAAGAGGAAGGGAAGATAATCATGAAAAATGTATTTTGGAGAAAAGTAAATACTCAGAAGTTCAAAAGTTTATCTAAGTAAGTCCTCTCTGATCCTATAATTCTCACCATTTCATGAATAAGCTAATTTCAAAAAATACTTGAGCCCTTTGGACAAGATGATTTACTAATAATGTCTCGGTGAAATAATGGCCTTCCTATTTCCATACCATTCTTTAATACAACTATTACTAAAATTAAGGGGTATAATTATCCATTTAAGGAGCTGTGGAGCATAGTACCTAAAGCATTTGACTGCTAACCATAAGGTTGGTGGTTCAAACCCACTAGCTGCTTGGCAGAAGGAAGATGGGGTAATCTACTTCCATAAAGATTCACTGCCTTGGAAACCCAATGGAGGTTGCTATGAGTCGGAACTGACTCAATGGCAATGAGTTTGGTGTGTGTGTGTATATATATATATATATGTATGTATGTGTGTGTGTGTGTATGTATATATATGTATATATATGTATGTGTGTATGTGTATGTGTATGTGTGTGTATATATATATGTGTGTGTGTGTGTGTGTGTGTGTGTATATATATATATATATATATATATATGAGCTCTGGTAGCATAGTGGCTAAGACACTTGCCTGCTAACCAGACGGCTGGCGGTTCAAACCCACCAGCCACTCCTCAGAAGGAAGGTTGGGCAATCCTACTTCCATAGTGATACTGCCTCGGAAAGCCAAGAAGGGGTCGCTAGGAGTCCGGTCCGACTCAACAGCACATAACAACAACAACAACATGCTATGTAGTAGGAACGAATGCTATACCCTATTTTGCAGATAAGGAAACAAGATAGAGAGGGTAGGAAATTTGACAGAGGCCACACAGTCAGTAGTAGGTGAACTAAGACTACTAACCAGGCATCTCGCTTCCTCTGCTAGTGAGGAACAGCTTCCTGGATGAGGCAAGACTGGAGCATGACATCCAAGAATGAGTATCCAGGGGAGGCAATTAAGAAGAAGCTGGCCAAACAGGGTGACAAAGTTTGTGTGGAAGGGAAATAAGAATACAGATGGATAAGAAACAAGTAATCAGAAGGCAGAACCCCATAAAAGTCCAAAAGCCCATGAGGAATGTGCTTGGACCTGACATGGTGGTCAAGTGGGAGCCAAGGAGGTTCATGAGAGAGAACACACAGAGTTTGAATACACACACAAGATTTGAGAAGAGGGACAGATATAAAATATCAAATCCATTTACGAAATCAAGCATCAAAACACCATAAGCATTTAATCATTTCATTATAGCAAGCTTCCTGGAATTTAAGTCATATAAAACCTTAAAAGAAATACAAAAGATGAACATTTATTAATTTGTGAAGGTGAAATCTAAATGTAAAGACACAAGTCTTGCCAGCTAGTGGCCTGCCAGATTGAGGGCAGGGACACAGAAGAGGGAAACAAACCTACAGGCACATGCACACAAACACACACATGAATATACTTCACCTCCAGAATGAATGGGACTTCTTTATGACTAAAACATGCTAAGACTCAACCCTGGAAACTTTCAAGAACTCTTGAAACTAAAACTCTTCATGATTATCTTAGTTCTCTAGTGCTGCTAAAACAGAAATACCACAAGCAGATGGCTTTAACAAACAGTAAACGTTACAATTTAGGAGGTTAGAAGTCCAAATTCACAGTGCTGGCATTAGAGGCTGGGTGAAGGCCCCTCAAACTTGGACTTCAGCTCAGCCTCTTCTTCCAGGTCCACTGGAGCTGAAGGCATCTCCTAACTCATGCAGTTGCTGGCTGTTGAGGCTGACAAACCAAGACTGGCAGGTAAAATGGCTGCAAAAACGGCAAGGAGGCCACATATTCTGACCTCCTAGAACCCCACAAGAGAAAGGCAGAATCACCAACAATAGCTCAAGGCCTATTACTGCAAGGCCACACATGCTGCCTCCCTCCAGCCCTTTCACCAACTGTTCCTCCCAAAGCACCCACCACCTCTCTCCTGGGTTCGATAATTCACTGCAGTGGCCACACAGAACTCACGGATTACGGGGTTT
>NW_006921668.1:1341818-1347975 GCF_000298275.1 Orycteropus afer afer | reverse complement strand
TAAGCACCTGAGAGAAAGTGGGCACCTCCCAGAACATTGTATTGTGCCACGCCCAACAGAAATACTCCACGTGGATAACATTTACAATCAGCTCCTCAGTTGCTCATTCCACCACTGAGTTTACAATGACTTATGGGTAGAAAAGCCATACTAAGTAATTTACTACACTGCAATGGCACAATTCCAGGATCAGCAGGCAACAGAGCAGCAGGCAACTTGAGCCAGTCCAGGAACTGGAGATGAAGACTAGGTGAAACACAGGATCCAAAATGTACCAAAAAGCCAGAGACCTTTCCCAAAGCTTCTCCATATATACTGGAAGCAGGCTACACCCTGAAGGTAACCCCCCTTCAACTACCTAGCTGCTTACAGCAGATTCCACCATGGAAAGGATTACACAACCTCATCATGGGGAATAACTACATCCAGCTGCCCAGACACTCAAAACCACAGCCCAGCCAAGTTGACACACAACCTTAATTATTAGACTACCACACCAATTCTGACAGCTAATTTTATTAGCCTCTGTAAGTCTACATAATATAGAATTTTATTTAAAAATATACTTAAAATATACAGAAAAGAACATTTCTACTATGCTCTCTTCCTTGCCTTATTTTTCTTCATGGTCCTTACCACTTATACATACCTTATACATTATCTTATGTATTCTAATGTGCCTTAAATTATAACATATGCTATATTAAATGTTAAATTATATATATATATATATACATTACTCATTACCTGACTCCATTAGCATATAAATCTAAAAGAATAGCACACAAAACTGCATCAAAAAATCTACAACAGTACCAAGCACACAGTAGAGACTCAATAAATGTTTATTATACTTATTCATCCATCCATCCATTTATTCATTGAATCAAATGCCCTGGTGAGGCACATGCCCTAGGATGCTTGTTTTCACTGTTGTTGGTTTTTTTGTTTTTTTTTTTTATTTGTTTTTGAAGAAAACCTTGGTGGATAGAGGCAGAAGCATTTTTTTGGTTATGAAATTGTGTGTCTGGTTGAATCAAATGTCATTCTGCAGACACCATGAGTTTGTTTTCAGTGCTGTTTGGAAGTTTGATTAACAGGGGTGGGGGAGCAAACAAAAGGGCATTTTGCTATATGAATTTAGATACAATGTGCTTGAAATTGCTTTCTGTGGAAACTCTATATATTCTTATTTGAACAGTTGTTTACAAAACAACAACAAAAAAATGAGGAGTTGGGCTTCAAAATAAGATGACAGGAAAAGTAAGTAAGTGACAACTTTTCCTCATGCTGTAAGAGAATATACAAAGCAAATGGGTAGGGGGCTAGTGCCATAGACTTGAATTGTGTCCCCAAAAAATGTATGCTGTAAATCCTAACCTCTATGCCTGTGGTTATAATCCCATTTGGGAATGGGTTGTCTTCATTATTTTAATGAGGCAAGATTAGTGTAGGGTATGTCTTTAGTCAATCTCTTTCGAGATATCAAAGATTAAACAAGCAAGTGAAAGAAGCAGAGATGGGGAAGAAAGATGCCAGATCATGTGAAGATCACCCAGGAGCAGAAACTCAAAAGAGACAAAGACCTTCCTCCAGAGCCAACATAGAGATAAAGGCTTCCACTAGAGCAGTTGTTGTTGTTGTTGTTACATGCCGTCAAGCCAGCCCCAACTCATGGCAACCCCTCCTTGGGTTTCTGAGGCAGTATCACTATGGAAGTAGATTGCCCCATCTTCCTTCCGAGCTGGGCCTCTGATTTCAGAGTTCTTGCCTCCTAAACTGTCAGAAAATAAATTTTGGTTTGCTAAAGCCATCCATTTGTGGTATTTCTATTGTAGCAGCACTGTTGTTGTTGTTGTTATTTGCCGTCGAGTCGGCCCCGACTTATAGCGACCCCTCCTTGGGTTTCCGAGGCAGTATCACTACGGAAGTAGGATTGCCCAACCTTCCTAGGTAACTAAAATAGTTGGGTATAGCTGACCCTGGCCTGGACTGTGGATACAGGCAGTGAAATTTAGGACTAAAGGACCCTGAGTGTTATTAGATTCTCTCATTTCAACGTCAAGTTGGGTCCAAAGGACAAGACCAAACTTTTATGGGTTGTTGTTGTTGTTTGTTGTTATGTGCCGTCGAGTCGGACCCGACTCATAGCGACCCCTCCTTGGGTTACCGAGGCAGTATCACTACGGAAGTAAATTGCCCCATCTTCCTTCCAAGGAATGAATGGCTGGTGGATTTGAACCGCCAGCCTTCTGGTTAGCAGTCAAGTGCCTTAGCCACTATGCTACCAGGTAAGGCATGATAATTGTCTAGAAAGGGTGACATTTTCACTGCCAGTCAAATGAAAGTGAAGCAATTCATACAATTTGCAATCTACAGCTAAATAAGAATAGATTAACAAAAATAGGGCTAAAGTTTCCAAAATGCACTACAAAGAAAAGATCTTGAACCTCAATTGAAGAGAGAATTTTCATCTGGCTTTAAAAAAGGGAAAATGCACAAATGGTTAAAGCTCCAGTTCTCAGCATAGAGTACATAAAAAGATGCTCAATAACTTCAGCCACGACGGAAAAGTGAATTAAAACCACAATGAGAGACTAACTAGGATGACATCCTAGACACAATGAGAGACTAACTAGGATGACATCCTAGACACAATGAGAGACTAACTAGGATGACATCCTAGACACTAACTAGGATGACTAAAAGTGATGCATACTGATAATATTAACAGTAGGGAGAACATGGAGCAACTGGTACTCTCCATACATTGCAAATGGAAATGCAAAACAGGAAAGCAGTATGGCAGTTTCTTACAAAGATGATCATACACACAACAAACATGGATGACCTACTAACACACATCCCTAAATACCTACTTAAAAAAACAAAAATGTTTCCACATAGAGACATGGACATAAATGTTTATAGCAGTGTTATTCGTAATAGCCAAATTCTGGAAATGTTCAGCTGATGAACAGATAAATTAAGTGTGGGATGTCCACACTATGAAATAGTACTCCATTATAAAGAGGAACAAAATAATATAAATAGCACAACATGGATGAATTTCAAAAGCATTGCACTAATTGAAAGAGCTCAATATGACAAAACTACAGTGACAAAAAGCAGATCAGTATTGCCTTAGGCTAGGTATCAGGTAACAGGAATGACTGCTAAAAAGCATGAAGAAACTTTTTAGGATTCTATATGATTATGGGCATGGTTATACAACTCTATATAATTCATCAAGCTGTACCAATAAAACAAATGAAATTTATTCTGTGTAAATCATTCTTCAATAAATCTGGAAAAAATGTTTTTAAAGACCAATGGTAAAGATGGGGAAGAATGGTCTTTTGGAGAAGAAAACAGCATGAGCAAAGGAATGGCTTGATTTGAGGGGCAACGGTAATCCCTGAGCACCAATAAGAAAGCATGAGCGTGAAAACAAATGAAAGCCACAAACAAGAAAGTGCTCATGAAACACATATAAAAAATTAAAAAAAAAAAAGCAGGTGTAGAAAGGAAAAAGGAAGAAATAAAAGGAGAAAAAAGAAAAAATTAGTTTCTTTTTTTCACCATCCCCCTAATTGTGGGCATATCCAAAGCCTGAGACCATAATCACGGATATTTCTCTCTCCACCTTCATTTCCTCAGAGCTGAACTTTCTTTTCCCAAAAATATCTACTACCCATACATGTATGATGGAGTTCTGGTGGCAGCAATAGTTAATGCATTCAGCTACTAACCAAAAGGTCAGCAATTTGAACCCACCAGGCACTCTGCAGAAGAAAGATGAGGCAGTCTGCTTCTATAAAGGTACACAGTCTTGTGAACCCTACAGGGCATTGCTATTCTGTTCTTTTGGCTCACAATGAATCAGGATCAACCTGATGACAGTGGGCTTTTGTTTTTTTTGGGGGGGGAGGGAGGGGGGATTAATACACATATCTACCCCTAATTTCTGCTTAAACATTCTGACAACAACTATACTGACAATTTCCATTGAAATGCTCTACTGTCACTCACAATTCAATGTGTTAAAACATAATTTCCATCTTGCCGCCAAATCAGCTGCCTGCGGCCCTGTTTCTGTCAATGGTTGCACAAGCTCAATACCCTTCTTGTTCTTTCACTCCTAACCAATTATCTTTTCTTACTTCAAAGCACTTCATTTGTATTTTCAAGGCTTCTAGCAGTTGGCATTATCACTGTACCATGAACTGTAACACTCCTCACTGCTCTCCCAGCCATCACTCTAGTTCTCAATCAATCCATTTTATATACTACATCCTGATTCCATCTTTCTAAATCTCTGCTTTTAACATCTTAACCTTCTGCTCAAAAAGCAATGTAGTAACATTGCCTGTGGTAACAATCCCACTACCTATGAGATACAACTTAACTCCCAATCTATCTGCCATTCTGACTCCAACCTGACAAACTAGACTAGAAACTACTTTCATACCTTAAACCTCCCCCATCAGGATTTCCCCATTCATCTTTACCCATTACTTTACTAGAAGGCTCCCTAAACATGACTGATTTGAACTTCTTATCTCTATGCCTTTGGGAGTGCCAATCCTCTTGTCTGTGGTCTCTTATCTCTCACTCAAATCTTACTCATCCTTCAGATTCACTCTCAAGCTTTACATCTGTACATACCTTCATTAATCTGGCACTGTAATGTGTGGTCATGAATACCTATTGCTTAAATCAGTGTAATTCAGAGGAAGTCCTCATTGGCATGACCTGGGAGCATGGTAGAATACCAGCTCTTCCCCAATCCTCATGAATGAAAACCTGCATTCGAACAAGATCCCTAGGTGTTTTAAAATTTAAGAAGCACTTGTTCAAAGAATTCAAATTCTGCATAAAGTCTAGGTAATTCCTCACTTCCTCACTCTTCTTGTTGTTGTTAGCTGCTCCCAACTCATGGCAATTCTATGCACAATGAAATTGGGCCCTTGTTATCCACAGGGGTTTTGTTGGCCAATTTGCTATTAAGATTGACAGATCTTTCTTCTTAGTCCATGTTAGTTTAGAAGTTATGATGAATGCTGTTTAACATCACAGCAATATGCAAGCCTCCACCAACAGACAGGTGGTAGCTGTGCATGGGGTACACTGGCCAGGAATTGAAACCAGATTTCCTGCATGGAAGGTAAGAATTCTACCACTAACCACCACTGCCCCTCACCCTCACCCTTAGCTTCTGAAAATTACAAACTCCTCCCACAACTTCCTCCCTATCCAACCAACTTCATAAAGTTCATAATTTACAGATAAATATCAACTCTTTTAAAAAAAGAAATTAAGTGATTTGGGTGAAAGTTTATAGAGCAAATTCATTTTCCATACAGCAGTTCTTCCACACTTTGTTTCATGACATTGACTGCAATTCCCATAATATAACAGCTCTCTTCCCACTTCCTCCCTGTAGATACTTTTTCCTTGTGTCCTTTTCTATGCTTTCCTGCCCACTGAGCTATCTCTTCCTGTGCAAATACTGCCCTTGTGATTTCCTGTGAAAAATAACAAATTTTTTAAAATCCTTCATTCAATCTTCATTTCCTGCCTTTCACCACACTTAGAAGCAGAATTTTATTTACAGCAGATAGAGCATTGGCTTGGAGTCATCATGAATGTGACGACTTGCACCTTTTATTAGGTGTGTGCTCTTGAGTAAGCCACTGACCCTATCTGTTCCCACATCTGTAAACTCCAACCATCACCCTTCTTAAAAAGCAGTTACAATTGACCCTTGAACAAAGTGCCCTTGCATGGCTGAAAATCTGCATATAACTTTTCACTTCCCAAAAAACTTAACTATTAATAGCTTACTGTTGACTGGAAGTCTTAACGATAACATAAACAGTCCCAATCATAGACCTGACTACATTTGCACAAAACAGTAGATTTAGCCTCTTTCTGCCTTAAATCCTGGTGCTCACTTCTCTTCCTTACTAATAAATATTCTTTGTAGCATTCCCCCCCACCTCACCTCGAATAGAGCATTCCATCTGCACTAAAAACTTGTTCAGGCAGATATGCTTTTTCCTCAATGATTATTTTAATGGTGTCTGGGAACTTGTCTGTTATCTCTTGGTTGGGAGAAGCTGCTTCTCCTGGTATCTTGACTTTTTTTTTTTTT
>NW_006921668.1:1325165-1340806 GCF_000298275.1 Orycteropus afer afer | reverse complement strand
CCCTTAAACTGAATTCATTTATCTTGAAAAGGCAGGCAACTATAACTCCAGAACTCAATCTATAGTACATATCAAGCAAATCAACTTTTTCTTGTAGTATCACTTTTCTCTGCTTCTTGGGAGAACTTCTAGCATCACTAGTGGCACTGCTTATGGATCTCATGGTGTCATTCAGGGTTTAGAGTATTACAATAAATACAATGAAAAATACATGAGAACTGCAAGAAATCACTTTTTATTATGAGCTGCAATTTACTGGAGAGATCAACTGTTCACATAAAGATGATTAGGGTCACATGGAATTTTACACAGATATTCACAACAACTGAGCTCATTGCATCAGGAGGTGGCTATGAAATTATTACAGTAAGTGCAGTATGTACTACAGTTAGTTTTATGCAACTGTGATTAATACTGCACATTTACATTTGCTTACATTTCTCTTAACTGAATAGTACCATCTACAGTCTGTGTTTGTGTATATAAGTTTTGATAAATTTTAACTTTCTATAATAGATTTGTGTATACCTTATGGTAATAAATGATAAAATAGTATCTACATATATTTTATGCATTGATGACACACATTTTTCTTAATTTTTAAAAATATTTCTAGGGTACACAGTACATTGGCAAGTTTTCCCAAACTGTGGCAAATCTTCAAAAAATTTTCCAATATATTTGTAGAAAAAAATCCAAAAGTAAGTGGAACCATGTAGTTCAAACCTGTGTTGTTCAAGGATCAACTGTTTAAGATTATCATGAGGCATTAAGCAAAGTGTTCAGATGCTATTTTCCTTACATTTTCTTCTACTCACTTTCTCAAAAGCAGTATTATTCCTTGCCTTATGTATTTAATATGGGAGAAAGATTTACAACCATGGAAACTCTATGGTGCTATGAGTCAGAATCAACTCAACTACGTATTTAGCAGCCTTAAACCTCATGCATTTTCCATTATTACTCTAACCAATTCCACCAGCTATTAAAAGAATAACTGTCCTTGATTATACAGTATGCATAGCTTGAGCTAAGATTAGTTCTGTGCATCTTTGGTACCCCAAAACACCATGTTCACAAAATAAACACTTGATAAATATTTTTTCTGATGAAAGGTGGTCATTCCTAATGGTTTACATTTAACCAATAGCAAAAAAATAGTTTGTAATACTGTGGTCAATGACATGAGACAAAGTATATGTGAACTGCTGTATGGAAAGTGAATTTGCTCTGTAAATCTTCACCCAAATCACAATAAAATAAATAAATAAATAAATAATTTTTAAAAAATAGTTTGTAATAGCTTGCTAAGACAAGAAGTGATCATTTATTATAAATCTTGGTAAAGGAATTCTTAAAGTGCTTCTATACTTGAGTAATTTCTTGGACGTTGCTTTTCTGAGTCACATCTGATCTCACTCTTTTTTTCAGCAATCAGAAAGGAGTTTCATCTTACTGGAATTAGTCTATGCTATTTATTGTTGCACTTGATCTCTTGCTTACCACCTGTTTCAAACCCTCCAATGACCAAACTGATAAAAGGGTTTTACACAATGTGCTGCAGTAATTTTTCTTCTTTAATTCAATACTCTAGGTAACATTGCTATAATTTGCTCTTTTGCATATAATTTGGGAGTTAGAAACAGGACTTCAAATTATTAATCATGAAGGCTTTATATAAATTTTCACATATAACTATCTAAACCATAACAAAAATAATATCACATTTAATTCCTTTTTAAATTAGCATTGATTCCCATCCAAGAAGTTTGGAAAACGGAGTCATGATTTAGTTTGGTTTTAATAAGATTATGTAAACTAGCACATCAAAAACTGATAAATTATTCCAAATGAAATCAAAGTGTAAGAGTACAATCCTGAGCAATTTAGATTAGTAGGGTTTTATAATCCATGGTCTTCAACTGGAATGTTCCATTATCGTGACAAACACAACTGAACATTCACTAATATCTGCATGGCAGTCATAAAACCTATAAAGACATTTATGTGCACATTATCAAAAAGATTCAAAGACTCTTATTTTGAATCTAGCCAGTGTTCAAAGATCACACATGAATCATATTTCTTCTATTTTAAGGTACACCTTGTTTACATTTAACATGCCTGAAATTGGGGTCTTATAATCAATGATCTGAGATTTGATGGGATAACATAATATCACATTCATTCAAAGTCACTTTGATCATAAACTTGGAAAACAGTTTTAAATCATAATGCAAAGATAGTTGCTATGTACCCGATAAGGTCATATCTATCATACACAAGTCCATTTTGGGTACAACGGGCCTGGTTAAAAACAACTCCTGACAAGTTAAGTCACATGGCACTAGAAAAAATATCAGCAAATTTTAATGGTTATTTATGTTTGCTCAGACAATACAGTGGAAAAAGCCTAAGCTCTGAGGCTACAATAGTCTTCAGTTCAAATCTTCACTCCATTACTTGGCTTAAGGTCATACAGACAAGCAATTTACTCTTCTCTGTTCCAACTGAAGCAAAATAGAAATACCTGCCTGAGCTGTGACTAGATTAGAAATAATACATGGAAAACACCTCACTCTAGCTGATAGCTATTGTATCCCAATTTCTCTTACCCACATCATTGAACTGGAACCCCTGCTGAGGATCTGCATTTTCACCCCAGATGTACTGAATCAGAATCTACAGTTTAACAAGATCCCCAGGTGATGCTTACGTATATTGGTTTGAAGCCCTGGTCTTAACCTAAGGAAATCTGGTGGCACAGTAGTTAAGCATTCAGCTGCTAACCAAGAAGTCTATAGTTTGAACCCACCAGCCACTCCAAGGGAGAAAGATGTGGCAGTCTGCTTCCATAAAGATTACAGCCTTGAAAACCCTGTGGAGCAATTTTACTCTGTCCTATAGAGTGGCTATGAATCAGAATTGGCTCGATGGCAATAGGTTTAGTTTGGTTTTTGGTCTTTTAACCCAATCAATAACCATGAAAAGTATAATTCTGAGATATACTTCACACGCTAATACTGTGATTTCCTGAACTAGGTGATATTCATCACTCCAAGTTTGCCCTTCCCTTACAGTTATAATCTACAAATAATTTCAATTCTCCCTGAGACACAAAAGTAAAAATTAGACCTCTCCTTCATGTTTGGTTTTAAGACTCAGGTAGAAAAGGAATAGGTCTGGTTTCTCCTATCTACCCATAGTATTCAGGGTCTCTACACTGTAAATATTCAATGAATGCTCTTGACAAGCTACAAGATAAAAGGTCCACAGGTGAAATAACTCAATAACCCTAGTCTAGCCTCACATACCCCTCCCACCCTGATCTCCATAGCCCATCAGAACTGTGCTGCTTCTACCTGTTCTGGAAGCAGTTGTCTCCAGGCTCAGTAGCCCAAGATTCGCTTCAATGGATGTCAGTCTTAATGAGCACATTTTTCCCCTGTCTTCTTATAAGTAGAATGGAAAGTATAAGAGAAACAATATAGTCTTCTTGTCTACTACTTAATTATCTACTATAGAATTAGTATGCTCTGAACACTCATATTTAATTATAATACAACTCCCATTTCTTATGCAAGGTAGGGACCCTGTCCCTTCATTATATTGGAATTTCAACCACCAAGCCAGAGAGTCCAAATGAGCTCAACAGCCAGGTAGTAAAATGAATTCATCACCAGAATAAATGAAGATCTGAGGGCACTCAGGACCTGCATCTCCTCCTTGAAGTCCCATATATATTTTTACATATTTTTTTAATTTAATATGTGTGTGTGCTCTTTTCTAGGCGAATTTTATAGGTGAATGTATGCTATACACAAAATAGAGCATGAGATAAACAGTAAGTCCCTACTAGAGCCACTCCTCGGAAGGAAGGTTGGGCAATCTGCTTCTGTAGTAGATAACCGCCTCGGAAACCCAAGGAGGGGTCAATATGAGTCGGGCCGACTCGATGACACATAACAACAACAGAGCTAGCTCAAAGCACACAGGACAAACCCTTGTTTGAGATAGATTAGATAGATATAGATATAGATGATACATATGAAGCCAAAAACTTTAGTACAGTAAGTCCATGGGTTATGAAGTCAACTTACATACAACTCCTACTTGCCCTTTAATATGATGTAAATTTGCCCTTTGAAATGACTGAACCAACTCCTAATTCAAAACAAATTCATCACAATCATCCTCACTTGCTGCACATGCAAATTTTAAATCACTGAAAAGGCTTGAAGCCTTTGATTACACTAACGTAAGGCAATTAAGTACTGGATGCACCTGTTTCAGCTTACCCATACATTCAACTTAAGACACACTTATGAACAGATATCTTTCATAGCCTGCAATACAGGGACTGCCTGTAACATGTCAGCCAACTTGTTTACCCAGATATGCTGAATCCTTTGAAGATTCTGTCTCTACCTTAGTAAATTAAAAGGAAGAAAATACTCAACAAAAACATTTTTAAAATCTCTGACAGCCATCAATGTTAATATAATGTAATGAAATACTGAAATGTCTAATAATAACAGTGATGATGTTGCTGTTATTACATACCATTGAGTCGGACCCGACTCATAGCGACCCCTCCTTGGGTTTCTGAGGCAGTATCACTATGGAAGTAGACTGCCCCACCTTCCTTCCAAGGAGTGGCTGGTGGGTTTGAACCGCCAGCCTTCTGGTTAGCAGTCAAGTGCCTTAGGCATTATGCTACCAGAGCTAGCAATAACAGTGATACTTGATATTTATTTAGGGATTTCTCCCTCAAATAGCTCAAAGCACACAGGGCAAACCCTTGTTAAACTAATAGTGGGTAATGCAAACAGGCTTAATTCAAAGCAGCTGCTTCTCCCAGACTGACTAGATCCTTTTTTTAAAAAAAAAAAAGAAAGAAAGAAAAACTGGCTTACCAAAGCGTGCTGATTCAAAGTTATGTTTTTAATCTACTCCTTTTGAATGATTTTTTTTTTTTTTACTACACTAGAAACATCAGAGCCCTCATTTGCATTTAAGAATAAAGTTATCGTGAGTTACTTAAATTTACATTGCAAGTGTACTATCTTCATGTTTCCTTAAAATTAATGTTTTTTTCAGCAACACTTTTCTCAGCATGATGGAAAGCATACCAGGGCAATTACACCTAAACCATAACCAGTGCAATAACCTACATTCTTAGAAATAACGTAGTCCATAAGCAATTATTATGCCTATTCTAACATTTTTGATAATCAGGCTAAACTTTGTAAAGGAAAAAAAACAAATCAAGTTATAATGTTATGCCAAGATTCATTCATTAAGGTAAGAGTGTACTTCCTTGTTTCTTGATTCTCTTTCATTGCATACAAGTAAAACTAGAACTAAGGACAAGCCAGCCTATTGATCTCAAATGAAGTGCCTACTGCAATTTATAATTATTCTTTGTGCCTTAGGTAAAAAACAGAATTATTTCAGATAATATAATCGAGATTTTTTCTGCTGTTACTACAGTAGCCTTCTGATGGACACAACAGATGGGAAACGCCCGAAAAGAGCAAACACGGCTACAGTGTGTGTTTGAATTCAAAAAAGACAAGACTACAGCACCTATTCCAAAACAAATAGTTTACAAACCCTGCAAGGGTGGCTTCAGAGAACAGCTTCTAATTTAACGACAGTCTCCTCATGACCAAAATGACAGACATTTCAAAGAAATAAGGGAGAAAATAAGGCAACAATACCTATAAAACAAGGTAGTTTGGGATGTGGATATGTGTCATAGGCTATTTATGGAGTTATGACAGTACTTTTATTGTTCATTTTTTAAATAAATAAACATAAAACTCATCAAGAAATAGATATAAATCTAAATATTTCTAATATTTCAGGAAATAAAAAAAGAATCTAAGATTTCCAAAAACTTAATTTCATGGATCTTACATACACAGAGGGGCAAAAATCAAAACAATTTATCTATCTCTTCTCTGGTTTCTAGCTTTATTATCCTAGCAAAATAGTTATGAAAAATTGATCAGACATGAATATACACACACAAAGAAAGTCTGCTATCAGTAGAATGGAGGGATGTCTTAAATAGCCTAAATTCTCATTGAAAAAATAACTAAAGAGCCTGTAGCTTACAATCACAACTCTTTTACATAGCTAGGGGTCAGGGTTTTTCCTTCATGTTCTCCTAGAAAGAGCACACATCTTCATAAAGTTGATAAACAAAAACTAAATTCTGAAAATGATGACAGTGATAATTCAGTACAATTTGCTGAGCACGCACATGTCAGGCACTGTATATTTTGCAAACCTGAGTGTGTCATCATCATAACATCTTTATGAAGTAGGGGTGTCATCCAAATGGTATTATTTGTTAAACTCCAAGAGAGGAGCCCTGACATTTGTCTTGTTCACTAATATAGCCCCAGGGCTAAGGACATTGTTTGGCACAGAGCCAACAATCCATAATTATTTGCAACATAATTAAACTTACAGACAACCAAATTGATCACAGAGAGGAAAAGTAACCCTGTCTACGTTCACTCAGCTACCATGTGACAGAGAGTAAGATTAAACCCAAGTCGGGGGATACTAAAACTCCTGTTGCCATGCAAGGTGTCTGTTAATCTGTTCTCCACACAATTGGCACACACACCTGACTGAATGTCTTGTTCCATCCTGGGGGGATAGTGGCTTATAAATCAGCCTGGGGTTTAAAAAACCAGTTGTCATTGAGTGATTCCAACTCCTGGTGACCCCATGTGTGTCACAGTAGAACTGTCCTGCATATGGTTTCCACTGGCTGATTTTTTGAAAGTTGATCACCAGGCCTTTTTGTTGAAGTCCCACTGGCTGGACTCAAAACCACTCACCCTTTGGTCAGCAGCCAAGAGCATTAATCTTTTGCAACACCCAGTCTGTGGTTTCCAAAAAAAAAAAACCAAACTCACTGACATCGAGCATCAAGTCAATTCTGACTCACAGCGACCCTTGGGTTTCTGAAGCAGTCAGTCTTTACGGAAGTAGATTGCCGAATTTTCCTTCTGAGGAGCAGCTAGTGGTTCTGAACAGCAAACCTTCTAGTTAGCAGTCAAATGCCTTAGGCACTGTGCCATTAGATCTCTTTATAAGGGCAACATGGACCTGAAATACAAGTAGCTGCAGCAGACAGTCACAGGCATTTCCAACACTGCCCAGGCCACCACATCAGATGATGATTCCCAGCACCAGGACAGTGGTGAAGAACTGGTTTATGCACTCGTTAACTTTGATAAATCAGAGTACCCCTTGAACTTCAGTAGAAACACTTGAGGCCTTCCCTTGAGGAATGCCTGGAAAACAGCATTAGCAGGGTTTAGGAAGTAAGAAATGAACTGCTAAATATTCTCCAAGTTTCTTTGTGTTCATAGCCTTCAAAGGATATCTATCATGCCTAAGTCAAAGGTAACGCCTGACTCCTCCTCCCCTCTTGATGTTTAAGACTAAGCAAAGGTAAGAGATATCAGGGCAAGGAGCTTGATTTTAGAAGGAGCAAGACTTACTATAAACTTGATGGTAATACTCTTTATTAAAATTGTTTCAATTACTTCTCATCCTGGAACTCGATTCCTAAGAAATAACTTCACAGTATTGCTGCAAAATCAAGCATCCTTTTGAAGATTTACAGAGTGTTAAATCTTTAAAATATCATTTCAAAACTCCTTTCTTTTCACGAGGGGAATATGTTAACACTGATTTTGCTTCCAACTACTGTTCCTTAGGCAACTTGCATATGTAAAAATAGCTGATTCTTGATTTCTGTGCTTTCAAATTGAGATATATATATATATCTCAATATACACACACACACATTTAAAAAAAAAAAAAACAACCCTGTAAATATCAACATTTAAAGTTACATTTTATACCAAAAACACTAAAAACCTACATAATGGAGTAAGTCCACACTAGGAAATAATTTTCTTTATATGACTCTGAACTACTGTGTTCCAATAGAATTGCCTCTGTAATATGAACAGAATGTATCTGAAGAAGTGCTAAAAGCTGGACTGGAAGAATAGGGGGGTGGAAAGAAGAAACATGTTTACAATCTGTTCAAATTCTCATCTTAAAATTTTTAATATATTGGTTACAGCAATGGTATAAAAATAAGATTTAGTTTCTGAGTCAAATCACTACACAAATAATATTAAACCCTTTAAGGTTAAACCCTATCTTTTCTGCCACCTTCCATTTCTCCAAGACAGGACCTCTGGCTACTCTGTTGAGTTGCATTCTACTATGAGTAGGTGCTGGGTGTCTCTCTTAATGACCAGATGCCACAACAAAGACCAGGGCACTTGCTTTTTCTTTTTTCTCCCTGTCCTACAGGAGCCCTGGTGGTGTAGTGGTTAAGGCATTTGGCTGCTAACCAAAAGGTTGGTGGTTCAAACCCACCAGCTGCTCCATAGAGGAAAGATGAGGTGGTCCACTTCCATGAGATTTACAGCCTTGGAAACATAATGAGGGTTGCTGTGAGTCAGAATAGACTCAATGGCAGTGTGTTTTTAGTTTATAGCAGCTCTTCAATATGGTATGGCATGGTGTCATGGTCATTGTGCCTTTTATAGATGTTTTATAGAAGAGGTACACAGATAGCACTGTGGGAACTGTGCCGTCCCTTCCCTGTGAATTATGTGTGTGCAGGTGTTTCCAAGCTCGGTAGGGATATTTAGTAAATCGTTAATAACAATGATGCAGTTATTATTCAATGGCACAGAGATTAAGTTCATGGCCTCAGTAAACATCTAAAAAGGACAGGATCAACTTCAGTCTACCATTCACAAAAGGTAAATCACAAATTTACTTAATTAGCCTTTTAGGAAGAAAAAAAGTAAAGCCAGATTCTATCTATGAAATTGGATATGTCAAAATTAAAAAATATCAACTGAACTCTTGAAAATATGCAATTCCATAATAAATGGAATCATTCAAACATTCTTAGAAAAAATTCAAATTACTACTGTGAAAGAGCAGAAGAATTCACTGGAAAATTAGATGACACATTAATATAAATAATTACAGAAATATACAGTGTACCCTAGTTCTGCTTGCCCAGTGCAAAGTTATTAATAAATATGAAATTGTAAATTCCAAATTGCTGAAATATAAAGTTTTGTAGTTGAGTCTGGATTATAGAAATTATTCAATAGCAAATGCTCTTTATATTTAACTGCCTGTGTTCTTACCACTCATTTTCAACACATAAAACTCTCCTAGCTCCATATACCAACTATGTCCAGTAACAAAAATGTTCTTCCTATTTGCTGATACAGAGGGTATACACCATCTCTTCATATTTGTTCACAGTATGTCATGCAAACACCTATCTTGGACTGTACTTGCAACAAGGCCAGTATCAAGTCTATGAAATTGTTAAACACACTCAAGTCATGTGATCAGGCACTTAAAATAATCAAATAGTTTGGCATATTTTTGTTAAATGCTATGTATACAATATAATTTCCAAGTACTCAAACGCATTACTACATTCTAAGAGAAATTGCAACAAGCCATCCCTTTTAAATACACAATTAGCATATTAAGCCAGAGATGTATAAATTATTATATATGAATTAATAAAAAGTTATATTTTAGTAGTACTTTCAAAGTCTGTCAGCCATTCCTACATAACAATTTTGATGGCAAAAAGGAAATGACATAAGGAATTGTCGGTCTACACCAGGATTTCTCAATTCTGGCACTACTGATATTTTGGGCCAATAGTCTTTGCTGTGGGACGTTGTCCTGTGCATTGAAGGGTGTTTTGAGCAGCATCTCTGACCTGTTCCCACTAGATGCTCCTCCCTCAGCTGTGATAAACAAAAGTATCGCCAGATACTGTCAAATGTCAACGGGGGGGGGAGGGGGGCACAAAATCACCTCTAGGGAGAACCATTGGTCAAACCTACACCTTTAATGTACAGTTATGACAGGACAAGGTTTTTGACCTGAAGGACTCTCCATATCTTAAACTAAGTAATGCCTTACTGTTTATTAAGCAATTATTTGCTCTCTTTTGAATCTGTTACCATTTATAAAAAGTTATTTCCAGGCATAAAAGCTGTGGCCAATACTTTTTAAATAAGTCATTCATTAGCTTCCTCATAGTTCATAACTGGGAGGCTCCACTCTTCCACTGTGGCAGGCCCAGGGTCGATCCCTTTGCTCTTTGGTTCAAAAAAACAAGAATTATCAGAAAAAATGTTCTTAAGTTCAGTTAAGGTTCTTACGCAGGAATTTTCTCTAGTGCTACTTGGGCACACCTTGCCTTTATGGACTTGTGGTTTCCACTAAACAAGTTGTTCTGCATAGTTCTTACTACAGCTTTAAGTATGTGACCTCCCAGTTTCAGTTGGTAAGTAATTTAATTTCATTGTGTGCTGATCCTGGATGCTGATTTTTCTTTAACACATTAACAACACAGCATCTCATGAAACCAGGTCCAGGCAAGCTTTGTACATAGCACTTTTGCAATTCAGAGCCTGCAAACATGTCTATGCAAACATACAATACAGAGCTTCAAAGCCAATTACAATTTTCAGGGGAAAGTACTTTTACTCTTGGTTGTTGTTGTTGTTGTTATGAGCCATCGAGTCAGACCCGACTCATAGCCACCCCTCCTTGGGTTTCCAAGGCAGTATCACTACGGAAGTAGATTGCCCTATCTTCCTTCTGAGGAGTGGCTGGTGGGTTTGAACCACCAGCCTTCTGGTTAGCAGTCAAGGGCTTTTAGGCACTACGCTACCAGAGCTCCTTTACTCTTGGTACACAGTGATAATTTAATAAAATGTAGCCTATCGAAGTCAAAAGTTTCTTTGACCATCAGACAGGTGTTATGAAACAGTATTTTGATTAGAACTAAAAAAAATAAATTCATCTAAATATTCATGTTGCATGGATATTGAACATGATCTTGCATACTGGATAATTTCCTTTTGGCAATGAAGCTTAAGATGTTCAAGTGTTTTTCAGTTACTCAGAAATGCAGGTAGACTCATTCCTGCTGTAGCATATACTACTGCTGTGGAGTTTAGAAATGCCTATTCAACAGAACTACAGGCATATAGGTTCGACAGTTTGTTCATTTGAAAACATACAGTGTTACACTTTTAAAAGACTAATTCTATGCAGATATTTATATAGAGGGCTATCTCTTTTAGAAGCTCTGGTGGCACTGTTGTTAAAACATTTGGCTATTAACCAACAGGTCAGCAGTTTGAACCCACCAGCTGCTCCACAGGAGAAAAATAAGGCAGTCTGCTTCCATAAAGATTTATAGCCTTAGAAACACCATGGGGCAGTTCTACTCTGTCCTATAGGGTCGCTGTGAGTCAGAATCAACTCATGACCAGTGGATTTGGTTTTCTGGAATTTCTTTTAGGGGGAAAAAAATTGCCATACTTAAGATTACAGTCAATTTTTTTAATAACCATTAGCTGTAATGCAGGGCTATTAACCACATAAATTAAATTTTTAAACTGGTATAAACTAAACTTTCGATTTTCCATTATTTCTAAAGATAGAATAAATAAGGTGTTTATTTTCTCCCCTGGAAAAATATTAATGGTTTAGGCATTAAGTTTAAGAGCTATGATGATAAGGAGGTAAACATTATTACAAAATTAATTCCCTTTCCTGTCACATTTATCCTGTAACTTAAGTTTATTACTAATTCCCTACCTATAAGCAAATTATGTTTATAGGGGGGGAAAAAACTCACCAAAGCTTAAAACTAGATTTCCTGAAACCATTACTAATTCCCTACCTATAAGCAAATTATGTTTATAGGGTATAGGGGGGAAAAAAACTCACCAAATATGAACACCATTTTCCACCTGAAATCCAACAACATGCTCCTGCATGTTTTATCCCCACTTTCACTATCTTGCTTATAATATTAAAAAATAAGTTAAGTTTTAAAAAATTATTCACAATTGACAAGGTTGTTAGCATTATATGTTAATCCCAGATACTGTAGCTTTCCAAATATTAAGAAAGTATCTTTTACCACTGTCCTACTCAAATTTTTATGTTAGCGATTATGTCTTAATTCCAAATATAAGAATAACTATTTTAATAATTATTTTACACTCTGTAAGCTATATCTAAATTCCCTTTATAAGTATGAATGTCTTCACCATTAGTTACCAAACACTGCCATGTTGTGTAAGAATTAAAATACAAACTTCCTTTTCAGTTAGTAAAGCCCACTCTATCGAGTCCATTCCGACTCATCGCAACCAGACATAAAATAACCGTATGACATGTTATCAATTACAGACAGCTTCATATCACAGTCCCTATGCTTTTTTAAAAAAGAGACTACTTGGAAATTAGAAGAGACAGAGGGTGAAACTAATTGTTAGTACTCATGAACTCTCAGCAGTTATTTTCACTTAAACTCAAGCCCAGAGTTTGAAAAATATGTAACAAACAGGTGAAACTTACTTGACGGTGACTCTATTTGATAAATCCTGTAGATCCCCAGGATGGAAAAGCTGGGCTTCTTTCAATCCAATCTGTTCACAAGCTTTCAAAAAAACGTTTATATTATCCTGTGAAAAGAGGTGGAAAGTGATTGCTTAGCCGAGTTCTCTCTCAGACAAAGGTTACAGATCTTTATAACTTCCAAGCTTCAAAGTCCAATTACAAGCAGCAAAAAAGTCAGCAAGAACAACATATACGTATATTTAAAAAAAAAAAAAAACAGAAAACACAGCTGTTCACTCTTCCAGAGCATAAATGGTAGTGCTATCTTATGCCTGGACATACGCTGTTTCTGTGATCTTTGTGACCGGCATGTTAAACATTACCTGTTATAGGACAAGTGCCTAGCCACTGAGCAGTAATCTACACTTTGATGTCAGCTCTGCTCTGCAAACAAACGCCCTCTTTCCAGCTTTGCACGACAAGCTTCACCTCTCCTCTTTAAAAATAACTCCAGCTACTGACATTCACCCACCGAGAAACTGTTGGCAGGGAAGAAATAAGAGGAGGAACATTCTGTTTCTATGATTACAAATTACAGAACGACAGTGGAATACCACACCTGGAATCTGGGATTGGTTGCTGAGCCAGCTCTTGACAGACAGGGAAACTATACTATAAGGACCAAGGGGAAGCCAGTTTTCATTGGCTAAATCACATAGTTTAGGTGTGGTTCATTACTCAGTCACTGCACCTGCCTCAGGAACTGACTCCAAAAACGAAAATCTATCCCCCAACCCCTGACACTGGCCTTATCTCAAATTTCAAAACCAAAATCCTCCATTCACAAATCAATGTTTTCACTAATGTAAATGGCTACAACATATTCTATTTTACAGTTAGCTGCAATTCAGGGAATGAATTTGCTTAGCAAAATCTGTGTAGTCTTCCATCTTTAGTACTTTGGAAAAAAAAAAAAAAAAACAGGCTTTATGGGTTTAGGCTTCTGATGATCCCATGCAGGCTCTTTATCTCTACTTTGTGAGGTTTTTCAGGCAAGGAAATGGCCTCCCGGCATGCCAGCACATGTCCGTCCACTTATGCATGCTGGTACCACCACCACCTGTGTGGTGTGAGCCTCCCTGAAACCTCACCTCCCTCCCTAACAGCTGGTGTTGACAGACCAGAGACAACCTGCCACTTAGAAAAAACCAATTAATGTTTTCCTGGGCTGAGAAACTCATCTCCATGGGAAGAAAAATCAGGGTCATACAGCAAAGAAAGGAGAGAACGATTAGAAAAAGAACAAAGAAAGATGAAGAGATTTAAATTCAACTGCTTGGATTCTTGGACAGTGAGGGGCTTGTGGGAAATGGCAAATCAAAGTGTGGCAAGAGAAAAGCAACTCTGATTGCTAGGAAATGAAGGGATATTAAACAACAACAACAAAACTGGTTCTAGAGGTTAAAAAGTATTCTACTGTTCTCTCAGTGAAATGAGTCCCTAGGTTAGCATTCTCAACTGCCAGCTGAAAGGTCGGAGGTTCAAGTCCACACAGAAGCTCCTCAAAAGAAAGGCCTGGCATGATCTACTTGAGAAAATCAGCCATTGGAAACCCTGTAGAGAACAGTTCTCCTCTGACACACATGAGTCATCGTGAGTCAGAGTCAACTTGACAGTAACTAGTACACTTTTATCAGTAAAAGACAAGTGTGCTCTAACTGGATGCAAGCTGAAATCCATGATTCATTTTAAATAAGAACAGGTCAAAGATTACAGGAATTCACAAATCAAAAGTTGAACAGCTCAATGAGAGGTGTAGGTCTGACTATGTGGGGAAAAAGGCAGAAATATTTTATTGGCAAAATTCCAGGAAAAGCAAACTGATAATATTATTGTTCAGTTGATATAATTTCCAAAACCTACTACTATCTGTAAATATGAAATTATTTAAATTAATGGTTCTAAAACTGGCCTTTTGAGAAATAAATAAGAACAGATGATTTGGTGTACTGCTACACCAAATCTTATCGGAAGCAGGTCTTTTTAAAAAAGGAAAAATATATTGTTAGTATTCTTCCCACCAATTCAGTTTGGTTCTGATTGTCCCTAATATTATTAAAGCGAAGTTTAACTTCAAATAAATTTATTAATTAACAGCCAAAATAATTCTTCACATATTTTATAAAAACATAACAGCATTCCTCCGGTTGACAAATACATAGAGACTGATAAGGACAGATAAAGCCACACCCACCTCAAACCATTCAAGCATTTAGAAATGAATCACTTAAAATCTAAGTGGCTACACTAAATTAATCAGAGACAATGATCAAGAAAAAAAATATCATTAGACATAATTAATATAATTATATTCTGGTTTTAAATAAAGGCTTTATATTAACCAAAAAGCAGAATATCACTTAATTAGTTAAGTTATGCTCAATTTTTATAAACAAAGTCACACATGACCTGTGCAGCAAGAACAGGTTGTACTAAGATTACAATTGTAACCTACATTATGATTATTGGATGGGAGCCCATAGGTAATTTATTTTAGCTTTAATATTTCAAATGACTTAGGCAGAAAGTTGCCTAAGGGGAGATATAAAATTATAAAATTTTCATGTTTGTTGAAACATTAAAAAGCCACACCCAGCTCAACATATTAAAAAGGATGAATATAGTCCTCATTTCATGTAATTATTTTCACATGAAACTATCAAATATAAGTACAAATAAAAATGAAAGACAAACTGAAACAATTCTAATCTAACTGGCCTGGTAGCCAGGACTCCAGGTTAGCTCTGCCGCTAACCAACTGTGTGACTTTGCAAACAGTAGTTAACCATCCTGGCCCTATTTTCCTCATCTAGAAAATGAGTAGTTTGTGAAACTATAACCCGTTACCAAAGGCAAATGCATCTCTCAACACTCAGAAGGAAGATGGGGCAATCTAGTTCCGTAGTGATACTGTCTTGGAAACCCAAGGAGGGGTGGCTATGAGTCAGGTCCCACTGGAAGGCACATAACAACAACAACACAGGAGGGAGGCCCTGCCCTTGTGTTAGCATCCTGATAGCCGAGCTCTGGAAGCATAGTGGCTAAGGCACTTGACTGCTAACCAGAAGGCTGGCGGTTCAAACCCACCAGCCACTCCTCGGAAGGAAGGTTGGGCATTCCTA
>NW_006921668.1:1322477-1324850 GCF_000298275.1 Orycteropus afer afer | reverse complement strand
AAACCCACCAGCCACTCCTCGGAAGGAAGGTTGGGCAATCCTACTTCCGTAGTGATACTGCCTCGGAAACCCAAGGAGGGGTCACTATGAGTCAGGTATGACTTGATGGCACATAACAACAACAACAATGAATTAAGGACCCAAACCAAACCAAACCCATTGCCACACAATTTCAATTCAGAGAGATCTCACGTGTGCAGAGCAGAATTGCCCTGTACAGTTCCCAAGATTATAATCTTTACAAGAGCAGACTTCCCCATTTTTCTTCTGCAAAACAGCTAGCTGATGGGTTTGAACTGCCAAACTTTCAGTTAGCATTCAAGTGTTTATATCACCAGGGCTCTTGAATTTAGCAAAAACCAAAGCCAAACTCACTGCTATCAAGTCAATTTTGACTCACAGCAACCTTATAGGACCGAGTAGAACTGCCCCTTAGGGTTTCCAAGGCTGTAAATCTTTACCGAAGCAGACTGCCTCATCGTTCTCCCTTGGAGTGGCTGATGGGTTCAAACTTGGACCTTTTGGTTAGCAATTGAGTGCCTTAACCAGTGTACTACTAGAGCTCCTTGAGTTAAGGACAACACTATATAAATATAAAACGGCAGGCTGGTTGAAGATTTTCATATTTTTTCTGACCCCTTCTGTTACCTTAGCCCTGAAGTGGATGAGAGGGTAGACTAGAGATTAATGAACCAGAAAAATAGAATTGCCAACAAGTGAGGTAGGATGAAGAAGCCACAATAGTCTACAGTTTCCTAGGTTTATACTAGTCACTGTAGTACTTGCATTAGTTACATACTATTGCATAACAAATTACTCCACGTCTTAGCAACTTGAAACAATAAACATTTATATCTCAAAGTTTTTGAGGTACAGGAATTCAAGAATAGTGTAGCTAGATGGTTCTGGATTGAGCATCTCTCATGAGATTGTAGTACTGGGGCATGAAGGATCCACTTGAAGACTGCTCATTCATAAGGCTGGCAAATAAGGGCTGCCTGTTGGCAAGAAACCTGTTTTCAACACATGGACCTTTCTATAGGGTTGCGTGAGTGTCCTCATTTTATAGCTGGCTTCTCCCAAAGTGAGTGATGGAAGGGACAATAAATAGGAGCTCTGGTAGCGTAGCGCCTAAGGCACCTGACTGCTAACCAGAAGGGTGGCAGTGCAAACCTACCAGCCATTCCTCGGAAGGAAGGTTGAGCAATCTACTTCCGTAGTGATACTGCCTCAGAAACACAAGGAGGGGTCGCTATGAGTCAGGACCAACTCGACAGCACATAACAACAACAAAACAGTGATATTTATGTCCTAGTGTTTAAAGTTTCACGCCATCATTTATTCAATAACCTGTTGGTTACACAGGTTGACCCTGTTCAATGTAGGAAGGACTACACCAGAGTGTAAATACCAAGAGGTAAGTAGATTTAGGGCCCACTTTGGAGACTGGCTACCAGAGTCCACGCTGGCCTCCAGTGACTCATGTCCCTTCCACATGCAAAATATGCTAACACCCTACATGACTCCCAAATTCTCATCCCTTTATAAACTCAACAAAAAATCTAGAATCTCATCATCTACATCAGATCCAGTTGTCACTGTTTACAGCTTACAGGTGTGTATGAGGCTCCTCAAGTTTAGTTTCTTATGTTCAGCCACTGGAGAACACCTAAAACCATTGCCATAGAGTTGATTCTAACTAGTATCAACAATTTAGGACGGGATAGAACTGCCCTATAAGCTTTCCAAAGCAGCTCTGGTGGTGTAGTGCCTAAGGCATTTGGCTGTTAACCAGACGATTGGTGGTTCCAAACCCCTGAGCCACTCCATGAAAGGAAGACTGTGCAATCTACTTCCATGAAGATTTACTGCCTCAGAACCCCAAAGGGGGTCACTACGAGTCAGAATTGACACCGTAGCTATGAGTTTGTTTTTTTTTTTTTTCGTTTATAAGCTTTCCAAAGCTGTAATCTTTCACATCTTTTCCCAGCAGAGCAGCTGGTGGGTTTTAACTGCTAACTTTTTGGTTAGCAGCCAAGCGATTAACCACTGTGCCACTAGGGTGCCCACCCTTTAGTACAGTTCCTTTCAATTTGAACCCAGTAAAAACCAACTGTCATTGAGTCTATGTCTGAGTAGAACTCTGCTTCATAGGGTTTTTAATGGCTGATTTTCCAGAAGTAGATATTCACAACCTGGGTGCCTGTGAATGGACTCAAACCACCAAACTTATGGTTAGTAGCTGAATATCTGCAACACCCAACTCACTGCCATTGAGTTGATTCCAACTCATAGTGACCCCTCCTTGGATTTCTGAGGCAGGATCTCACAGAAGTAGATTGCTCGTCTTCCTTCTGAGAAGTAGCTGGTGGG
>NW_006921668.1:1306180-1321772 GCF_000298275.1 Orycteropus afer afer | reverse complement strand
TTGCCATGGAGTCAATTCCAATTCATAGCGACCCCTCCTTAGGTTTCCAAGGTGGTATCTCTACAGAAGTAGATTGCCCAGTCTTCCTTCCAAGGAGGGCCAGTGGGTTTGAACCGCCAGCCTTCTGGTTAGCAGTCAAATGCTATAGGCACTATGCCACCAGAGCTCCTAATGAGGCTGATAACTTGCAAAATCATCAAGTCCTGGGTCCTTCATATTTAAATAGTCCATCACCTCTATTTTCTCTCTCACCTCTCACATTTTACTATGATCAGCAAAAAAAAAAAAAAAAGTAATGATTCAACACTCTACCCTGGAAATATCCTTATTGAATCACTCACAGTTAGTTAGGTATTTCTACGTGCAAGGGAATCATTGGGGACCATTTCGCAGACTTTTACAAAAAACAATACAGAATAGTCCATATTTCATGTGGAGTATGAAGATCAAGTGTTGTGGAGATGTTGAGTTTCAGATGTCTATACTGAGATGTTTAGAAAATAGTAACTTGGTTTGGGAGTCATAAAATGTATGTTAAAATAAGGTTCAGGAAGTCAAGTACACATTGATAATATTTGAAATTAAGAATGTAGAAAAGCAAAGATAAAGGATTTCTGACCAAACACCACTATTTAAGGAGCAGTTAAAGAAAGAGGAGTCAAGAAAGGGAAAAAAAAAAAAAAGAGAGAGAGAGGGAGAGTATCCAGATGCATAGGAGGCAATAAAGAAAATAGCATTATGGAATCAAGGGAAACCAGAATGTCAAGAAGAAAAGAGGGTTAGACATCACAAAGAGCTCCAATGAGGCAAGGATGAAAAGCATCCAAAGAATCTGACACTCAAATGGAGTGTCACTTGTGACTATACACTCCAGAGAGCTAAGGAGTAAACAGGATAAATCCATTATAAATCCTAAGGAAATAATGATGAAGAGGACAATGTGAGGCCAACATGAATATTCTGACACGAGGCACAAGGGTACTAAAGCTTTTGGTAAAAGCTCCCCTCTCAGAGCCCTTCACCCCATCTTCCTTCTAAAACCACTTAACCGGTAACATATTCCCATGCCCTTTTGCCAGGTCTGCTTATTCTTTTTTTCAGGGAGGGAGGTGATTGGGGTGATTATCATGTGTCAGAATTTAACTGATTACTCATTTTTTTAGCAAGTTTTTATCAATCAATGTAAGTCCTTTTTCATTTCCTTTTATTTTACTATTTTGCTCCTCATCCCATGTGCCCACTACTCCCATTTCTCTGCATTATAAGAAGGCTTCTCGAATGTGTTTAATATGTATATGACCTTTAAAAACTACTGTTTAATATTATATATCATCTAATTTGCATAAACGGTATCATACTCCAGATTTTTCTCTTACACACTACATCATTTTGTTATTAAGCAAATATCTAAGTCCTCATTTAAATGTCTGCTATACTACCCTAGGATCTTACCCCTCCCCCAGAGTGACTAGTATTTTTACTTGGAGCATTGATTTCAAAAAATTTAAAATCTTTAATGATAAAATTTCAAATTCCAACCCATAAAGAGAATATTTTGCCTTGTGGAATCTTAATGCAGTAATAAATACGGAACAGTCTGGTCCTAAGATCAATCCAGTTAGACTCACTTCTGCCAAACTTTTTTGAGTATATAGGGTCAAGAGTAAGTTTTAAATAAAAAATAAGTTATTTAATAAAATAATTTGTTTTAAAAATCCAAATAAGATTAAAAAATTCTAATTCGGGAAATGAGTGAAGCTATGCTCAGGGCTGAGGCCTGCGAGCTGCACAAACCACCACAAAGCCCCCAAGACACCATCATCCGGAATGCTCACCATCAGCCAAATACTCTGTTCATGCTCATCTTGGCCTGCTATTCCCAAAAGGGAGTATAGAGTGGTATACTCCTTGGTATAGTGGTGTTATAGTGGTTAAGGCATTTAGCTGCTAATCAAAAAGTTAGTGGTTTGAACCCTCAGCTGCTCCATGGAAGAAAGATGAGGCAGTCCACTTTATAAGATGTACAGCCTTGGAAACACAATGGGGGTCACTATGAGTCAGAACCGACTCAATGGCAGTGAGTTTGTTTGGTTTGAGTATTCCTAGAAGGGGTCTGTGCCTAGTTTCACCAAGATTTTCCAATTTTAAAAAGATAGCTTCTCAATCTCCCTAAACCTGAGCACGTTATGGTACAAATGAATTTATCCTGAGGCCAAGAGTCATTTCCACCTCAATTCATTTTCTATTTATGATGTCCCTGCCTTACAGACAACTACAATTAACAGTGTCAAATAACTTATCAGGTATGTGCTAGCCAATCAAGGGTTTGTAATCATTGAAGCAGAAACACTGAACTAAGCCCATACCTTAGAATAATGATTCGCAAACACCGATCCCCAGTCAGAAACATCAGGGTCATCAAAGCCATCACCCATAAAGTGAGACTGATGCTCAGTCAAGTTGGGGAACCATTGCCCTGGACTGTTTCTACTCAAAGTGTTGTCTACACACCATTACTAGCAGCATCACCTGGAAGCTTGGCAGAAATGCAGAATCTAAATATTTTCCCCCTCGTTATTCCCGTGTCTTGCTCCCCCATTTCACCACCACCCTATTTAAAATTGCAATTATCTGTCTTCCTTAAACTTGTCTCCTTAATACTTACTACCACGTAACATCCATATTTTACTTATTTGTTTTCTGTTTACCTCCTACCACTAAAGTTTCTTGGACATTCAGACTTTCCATTTCATCAGTTCTGTGTCCTCAGCACCTAAAACAAACACTGACTGATACATAGTTGGTGCTCATCGACCCCTGTTGAATGAATGAGTGGGACTGAATAGAGAAGCCCCAAGGAAGCTCTGGTGGCATAGTACCTAAGGCATCTGACTACTAACCAGAAGGCTGGCGGTTCAAACCCACCAGCCACTTCTTGGAAGGAAGCTCTGGTGGCATAGTACCTAAGGCATCTGACTACTAACCAGAAGGCTGGCGGTTCAAACCCACCCGCCACTTCTTGGAAGGAAGGTTGAGCAATATATTTCTGTTGTGAAACTTCCTCAGAAACCCAAGGAGGGGTTGCTATGAGTTGGATCTGAATCCACAGCAGTAAGTTTGGTTCTTTTTTTTGAGGGAAGCTATGAAGTGATGAGTAGATGAGGATGGATTAGCCAAAAAAGAAATGCAGAACCTCAGTCCTCACACAGACCTACTGAATTAGAACTCACATTTCAAGAAAAGCCCCTAGGGAATTTGAGGTTTTGGAGATAAATAAATTTTCTAAGAAAGTAACAAACAGGAAAATATTTTCAGCAGTGATGACTTAAAGTACTGTTTCTTTTTAGTTACACACAAATCACACAGGGATTTATAGATGATGTTACAACCATCACCAAAAGTATCTGAATTCTATTCTTATGATCTATTCATTGTGATCATTAAAAATTACTTTAAAGCAACTCCTAGCAGTAGGATGACAAAAATATATCTAAATTTGCAATTTCATTATAGATTTTCCATTAAGAAAACAGTTGAGTCACACTTGAGGTTGCATCCACTGGAACTGTTTCTTTGTTTTTGTTTTTGTTTTTTTAATTTATTAAACTTGGACAATTCAGCCTCTATTTTATGGCTTAACTATTAATAATCTGTGAAGTACTGCACCTACATTTTATGACTATAACACGTAGGCAAACATTCTTCAAAGATCCAGTCTCAAGAGTTATTTGTGAGGAAAATAAGCAGCTTGGGTTCTTTTCCTCTACAAAGTCTCAGTCATTTGCTGATAGCAAAATGAGAAGTGGAACTGAGGACGAGGAGAGCAGTTAAGTTTTGTCACATGTGCAAATAGGAACCAACTAGGAATGCCTAAAGAAATTGCCAAGAGACACTGAGGACCCAGGGAATGATATACTGTATTGACACCAGCAGCTTCATGATTTGAGTTTTCTCCAGCACTGCTTGGCAGAGAAGGAGCAAAAACCAGACCAAGTGATGAAGAGCCAAGAGTTGGCAAATTAGGGCAGCAGAAGTCAAGGGACTGAGGACTGTGTGCTCTGGTAAAAGGATAGTTACTGAAATGCTTAATCAACTCGGGTTAGAATTAATCGCTCAGAAGCAGTAAGAACCTTTTTCAAACTGGAGCATAAATTAACATAAATCTTGCATATTATTATGCAAATTAAACCTTACATCAAAAAATAAAATATTCTAGTTCTAAAATAATTCTAAAATTCACCTACTCTTTAAAAAAAACAAAAAGTGCTGAAAGAGATAAAGTTCTCTCAAATTATCTGTGTCCCAAAGTAAAACAAATAGCTACTTAAAGGAAATGTCCCCTGATGATGCTAAAATGAGTAACAGGCATAACAACAACAACAAATGTGCCTTTAGTACTTGAGACAGCTTTCCTGTCCCTCATACTCCACACATTGCCCCCAACCTAATAGCCTTTGTTTCCTCAACCTCTGTTGTCCCTTATGTTAACATTTTCCAGTTCCCATGTCTCCTCAACTCACCCTCCATGGAACAGCTCATTTTCCAAGGTCAACATTTATGGAGTTCTTACTATATGCCAAGCAGCATCCTGAGGCCCTCCATAACAATTATCTCATTCAATTCTCACCAAAAAAACCTTGTGAAGTTCCATTATTTTTCCCATTTTACACATGAGAAAATTGAGGCTGTTCTTTGTGATTTGCTCAAGGTCATACACTAAGATGAAAAGCTGAGATTCAAACCCAGCAGTTTTATTCTGGGGTCCACACTTTTAACCATTATATTAGTTTCCTATTGCTGCTGTAACAAATTACCACAAACTTAGTGGGTTAAAATAATGCAAGCTTATTATCTCATAGTACTGGAGGTCAGACATTACTCAGCTGATATCAAGGTGTCTACAGGACTATGTTCCTCCTGGTGACTCTAGCAAAGACTCCATTTCCTTGCCTTTTCCATTTCTAGAAGCTTTTCACAGCCCTTGGTTCATGACCCCATTCCTCCACATCTTCAAAGCCAGCAACGTCAGGTTGAGTCTTTTTTACCCTGCCATTTCTCCGATTCTCTTTCTTCTGCCTTCCTCTTCCACTCATAAGGATCCCTGTGAGTACACTAGGTCCATACAGGATAATCCAAGTCCTGTCCTTCACTGAACCAAAACAAACAAACAACAACTATTGCCATCAAGTTGAAACCGATTTGTGGTGACCTTGTGTGTTAGAGAGTAAAATTGTTCCATAGGGTTTTCTTGGCTATAATCTTAACGGTAGCAGATTACCAGGCCTTTGTTCCATGATGCCACTGAGTGAGTTCAAACCAGTAACCTTTAGGTTAGCAGTCAAAAACCTTTCCCACCACCCAAGGACCACCTCCTCAACTCAAGGTCAGTTAATTAGCAATTTTAACATTCACAAATTCCAGGAATTGGGATGTGGACATCTTTGTGAAGCCATTATTGTGCCCACCACAACTACCATTCCTTCTTCAAAACAAGTTCTGTGTGTTCTGTCTTCCCTTCTTAGAGTGAAGCATCTGTAACTCAGTCCTAGACTACAACTGTGGTTAATTACCACAGAAGATATCACTGGAGAGCCCAATGAAAATGCTCATCTTGTAAAATATGGGTAACAGCATTATTGAGAGGATTCACTGAAAAATTCATTGAGCACAGCTTCCCACATAGAGTAAATTATCAGTAAACAGAGAGAATTTACCTAACTTCTCTCCTGTTACAGGAGCTCTACTTGCTGCTAACTCAAAGGTCAGTGGTTGGAACCCACCAGCCACTCTGTAGGAGAAAGATAGGGCAGTCTGCTTCCCTAAAGATTTACAGCCTTGGAAATCCTATAAGGCAGTTCTACCCTGTCCTATAGTGTCACTATGAGTCAGAATTAACTCAATGGCAGTGAGTTAGTTTTGGTTCTCCTGATACAGGCCACAAGTACATTTTATTGTTGCGTCTGTTTTATGCTGTTAGCTCCCTGAGATCATATTCTGCACAGCTGAAATATTCAGGTCTCATTGCCATCACAGTTCACAGGAAGATGACCACAAGTTTAATGGACCACAAAACTGGTCAAATTTAGTAAAGAAATAAGTTGGCTAGAATCTGAATTGAAAGTAAGTGTTCACCTCAGTGAGCTGTCATGGACAAAGGCATAAAAGAATGTTTTTTTTGTTTTTTTTTTAAGTATCTAGATAATATCATTCTACTTTGTACTCAAGTGATTTGATTTTTCTCCAACTAAAATACATGCTTCAATATTCCAGGATAAATTTCCTTTTGGAAACACAGGCCCATCCAGATAATTTTCAATTCTAACTTTATATCCAATACATTAGCTATACCTTATTGCTTCATCATCTACAATGTGTACTAATTATTTTCTTTTCTAATGAAAAAGAGACAGGTACTTCTTGCCCAGAAAGCTCTCTTCAAGTTTAAATGGGGTTAAATATTTTGGATCCTTAAAATTGAATATTTTTAACCCACTATTTAAGATTCCAAAAGGAGCACTGGTGTTTAAACCCACAAACTGCTCCATGGGAGGAAGATGGGACAGTCTGCTTCCATAAAAATTACAACCTCAGAAACGCTATAGGGCGCTTCTACCCTTAGGGTCACTAAGAATCAGAATTAACTTGAGGAGAACTGTTTTTTGTTTGGAGTACAGTTCTGCTCTAACACATAGGTAGTTATCACGAGTCGGGACAGGCTTAACAGCAACTAGTTTATTGTTCACATAGCAAACAGTCATCTTTTAGTAATAAATCAATTGCTCTCAATTGCCCTTGGTGGGTTCTCATTACACTTATTAAAATATAACCTCTTTACCAAAGCCCACAGAGCCTTATAAAATCTTGCTTGCCTATCTTTCCCCTCATGTAGTTCTAGACCCATAGTCCCCATTGGTGGACAGCTTGATCCTTCCTTGAAGGCTCTAATTTTCCCTCTGCCTGAAAAAATCTCTCCCACCCCCATATTTCACTAGGTTCACTCTCACGTGTCATTCAGGTCCCTGGTCAAATGTTAACTGTCAAAATAATGTGTTCTTGAGTGGCTTCTCTAACATACTTCCCATACACACAGTCATTCTCAACCTATCCACCTTATTTTTTCAGTATAATTATTGATAATTACTTTCTCCATTATAATTATTGGCAACTAATAAGGCATATTTCTTTATTGACTATGCTCTTCTTCTCCCATCCCACGGAAAGACAGCTCCATTAGGAAGGAACTTTCTCTGTCTTGTTTGCTGCTGTGTTTCCAACTCCTCAAACAGAGTGCAGCACATAGTAGGTCTTCATTAAATGTTTTTAGAAAGGGACAGACATCATGGGCCTGAAATCCTGTCAAGTGACCAAGTGCCCTCATACCAGCTTTGCACCTTGGGTTTCTATTCTTTATTACCTCATTTGCTTTTCCTTTCCAATTTCTACATTACAAAAGGTACCTAAAGAGAGACATTCCAAGTGTTTCTGCATCTGAATAAAACTGTCATGTATGAAATAATCCTACTCAAATACGGAATCATTTTTTTAAACTCTCCAAGTTAATTACAGTGTTGCTTTAGCAATTCTAATTCCCTAATGTTTAAAAAAAAAAAAAAAAAAAGTTGCCCTCAAGGCTGAAGCTTGGCACATAAATGTTCATCTTAGATTTTAAAACAAGCCGATTTTGGAACTCTAAGGAAGTGCTTCTATGTGTGTGCCAATGCCATGACTAAGAAAATTATGGCTAGGGAAAAAAAAAACAGCAGTTGCCTGATTTACAGCTACATCATTGTAAGGGTATTGGAAAAGTCAATGTTGATAACTGAGTTTTTAAGTTTCTATTCTTAATGATCCTTATCATTAATTTGCAGTAGGAGAGAAGCAGGGAGACAAGGAGACCCTTGAGGAAATCTTATAAAAACACTTTATAAATAACTCAACCAACACTGACTTCTTTCTGTGCCATTTATATGGAGGTGCTAAAGCATTCAGGTTTTTAACATCTAATATTTGTTTTCCTGAAGACAGCCAGTACACAACCCCATTCAGTCTATCCTCAGATTGATTATTGGATAATCCCAAACTACTTCAAAAGACAGATGGTGATCCACAGGGATTCGAGTAAACAGAAAAATATTTAAATATACAACCATGGAAAATGCCATTTTCACTGGGTAAAGTGGCCTTATTTTAGTAGATGATTATCTTTCATGCTGTAATTTCTTATACAAGTATAACAATAGTTAATGATGGCAATTCTATAGTATTCCCAGTGCCCCCTTTGTGTTTCTGAGGAGATAAATCTTTATGGAAGTAGATACCCCAGTCTTCCTTCTGCACAGTGGCTGATGGGTTTGAACCACCAACCTCCTTGTTAGCAGTCAAATGCCTTAGGAACTATACCACCAGAGCTCCCTAGAAATAGCTAGCCTTCATAATTTATCAACTGTGAGGAAACCAAGAACGTGAAAATTAAAGCAGAGGGGACTTCAGTGTTGCCCCTCTCCATACTCTTTTTAACCTAATGGTGATTTACCTTCCACCGTTTGGAGATGGGGATCCTAGCAGCCAGAGTCAATTCAATGTGAATGCTGACCTTACTGGCTAAGTAAACAGGTAAGCATGAGTGAATCAAAAGAAAGATTTTGATTCCCAAATTTGCTAGATGGAAGATCTCCCTCAAACACACCAAAAAATCATCAATAACATTTCAGAAATTTTTATTGATTAGACCCTTTAGGTGGTTGTTTAATCTTACTTTACAATCTCATCTTTTCCATCTCTTCCCATGTTGTCACTTGTTACCAGTGTTTTGTACACTTCAAAACCCAAATCTATTCACAAATGTATCTTGCTTACCCCTAGATAGACAGTCCCTCTGAGATATACAACTGAGTTTGACACAACATAGAGCAACCCTCAGTATTACCATGCTTTCAGGAAGGTATATATTGCCTACTCTTTTATTTTAATATATCCAAGTCCCATTCTAACATTCTTTGAGTATTTTCTCTTAAACTACAGGAAATTTACACCTGCCTCCTACTTAAAGTCCTGGTGGTGCAACAGTTAAGCAACTTAGCTGCTACACAAAAGGTTGGCTGTTCAAACCCACCTAGTGGCTCTGTGGCAGAAAGATCTGGCAATCTGCTCCCGTAAAGATTTCAGCCTAGAAAAGCCTAGGGGCAGTTCTACTTTGTCACATGGAGTCACGAGTCATCAAAAATCAACTCAACAGCACCTAACACCAACAACCTAAGATAGTGCAACTGTTATGTGAAAACAGCAATTATATTTGCATTTTTTATATTATTTCCACCTGGATGCGAAAGAAGAGAAAATTGAAGTGGACTTCTTTTCCCTAAACACTCTGCCTTGAAGTCTGACATTCTGCTTCTATTTGTGGAAAGAACCCACAAGCTTCAATGCCCCATGACCCCTGACAGGAAAGAATAGCATTAAGTATGAACAACTGCTTGAGAGTGGTTTTTAGAAAACCACATGGTAAAACCTGGGTAACACAATGCAACACACTGCTGTGAAGTCGGATCCGACACAGAGACCTTTGGTTTCTGAGGCAGTATCACTTTGGAAGTAGATTGCCCAACCTTCCATGTTATAGCAGATCCCATGGGTAAGGTACCCATTACTGTTGGCAGGGAACAACCCTTGGGTCACAATGCTCTGCTGACTGAGTATATGGGAGAATGAAGATGGAAGAGTTAGAAGTCATTCCACATGGGTACAAGAACATTCATCACCATAACCTTCTAAAAAATGGCATTTAGTAGGAAGAGTGGAGACATACACTGGCCTTATTTCCTGAAGTAGTCATTATGATAAGGAAACTGACCCATCCAGCAGCTTAGTCTAGCTGGCATCTTTGCCTATTTCCTGCATTCCACAGCATTCCTGAACGAGGAAGGAACCTTCTCAGCCTCTATGATCATATCTTACACATTCCACTCTTGAAAGCATCCTGAAAGAGTAACCCTGTGTAGCAAAGATATCCAAATTAAATGCATATTTAAGGCAATTATGGGTATATTTATGGCAACCCATGTGTTACTAGTAGAACTGCTTTATAGGATTTTCTTGGTTGTAATCAATACGGAAAGGAGCCTTGGTGGTGTAGTTAAGTGTTTGACTGCTAACGAAAAGGTTAGCAATTCAAATCTACCCAACAGCTCTGTGGGAGAAAGACCTACTGATCTGTTTCCATAAAGATTACACCTAAGAAAACCCTATAAGACAGCTCTATTCTATCACATGGGGTCACGGTGAGTTGGAATCAACTCAATGGCACCTAACAAGAACAATCTTTATAGAAGATCAGGAGGCCTTTCTTCTACAGTCCCGCTGGGTGGGTTTGAACTACAACCCTTTAAGTTTGTTGTTGTTGTTATTTGCCCTCAAGTCGGACCTGACTCATAGTGACCCCTCCTTGGGTTTCCGAGGTGGTATCACTATGGAAGTAGATTGCCCAACCTAGTTTAGTCAAGTGCAAACCAATTGTGCCACCCAGGGAAAAAAGTCAGAATCAATTTGACAGCAGTGAATTTAGTATTCTATTTTGGTTTATAGATATATTAAATATTTTTCCATTGAACCCACTAACAGATACAAGCATTTAAACAAATGATTCAAACCAACTTTTCTGGAAACTATAATCAAAGTGATAAGCATAATTAGATAAATCAGATGTAACAACAAAGTAGCCAATGTAAGTGGTAGAATATTTTGTTGATTCTTTAGCTTAATGGTTCTCAAACAAAACCAAAATAACCCCCTACCACTAAGTCAATTCTTACTCTTAGTGACACTTGAGGACAGAGTAGGACAGCATGATAGGGTGTCTAAGGCTGTACCTATTTCCAGAAGCAGAGTGTACATCTTTGTCTTACAGAGTGGCTGATGGGTTCGAACCACTGACAGTGGTTTATCTAATTAAAACATAACAGCTGAATGTTTTAACCACTGCTCCTAATGGTTCCCAAGTGGCTACAATTTTACCCCACAGGGGTTATTTGGCAATGTCAAAAGATAGTTGTGGTTGTCACAAGGGATGTGGGGGATTGATACTGGCATTCAGTGAGTAGGGGCCAGGGATGCCACTTAACATCTTACAATGCACAAGACAGATCCCCACAACAAAGAATTACCCAGCCCAAAGCGTCTATGGTGCAGAGGTTGTGAAATGTTACTCTAACTAAATACAAACAGATCATTAGGGGTCCAAGATGACTATAAGTCTCAGAGTTAATAACCTCCTTGATGTTTTCTACACATATTGTATTTCATGTACACTGACATATCAGATGGTAAACATTATTCTGGTTCAATGACTCTTTTCACTATCAGAATATCTTGCCTGTTTCTGGGGTTTTGTTTTGAGGCAGAGTGTTTTATTCCCAAATAGAGTTTTAGTTTTGAGTTTCAATGATTTGCACATACTCACATTTAATACCAGTTACTTTTTTTGGAAGACTCAAACTCTTGGGCTACAACCTTTTCTTTACGTGGCTTTCTGATGATCAGAAAGGGAAACTGTATTTCTCAATAAAACTTAGTCAAGTGAGGAAAGCCATATTTCTAAGACAAAAGATGTACCAGAAAATAGCCATTGAAAACTAATCACATGAGTGTTTCAAGAAAAGCACTCAATCTATTTCTAAATCACTTAGGCATCTCTCTCTACCATCATTGCTCAGAGGATTATCTACAGTCTCCAAAGAGGTCTAACTGAAAGGGTAAATCCATTGCCTTGGTTTCAAAGCTAAATACACACAGTGGCGAAGGTGAATTGGATAAAAAGTATAGCTAAAAAAAAGACAGTAAGAAAGAAAGAATGGAGGATGGAGTGTGGGGCATCATGACCATTCAGTTTAACTCATACATAGAAATAGTGTAATTCTTACAGTATATTACTAACTAGGTGCACCTTCTCCACACAAACCTCCCCAGACCCACTTCAATACATATACACCTGAACTTAGTGAATCAAATGAAACCAACACCCTTGGCCACAGCCCATTTGGCCAAGATAACCCTTCTTCTTAAGAGAACACAACTACAGGCAGGCCAATGACCTATATGATACCTGTGACCTACAGAGAAAAGATAACCTGATCTGTTCAGATTTCACTCCTGGTAACTTCAAGCAAGAGATACTGACAAAGTTCTTCTATTGGTAATGAAAACAAAAGTAATCATGTGGCAAGCAGTTGTCATGCTTAGCCTGAGCAATGGACTAATGACAGTTCTTTGATAAATCTTTGGAATAAATAACTCTTCATCTGAATTAGCTTGAAAGACCTCTATTCCTTGGAACAATAACAAAAACAAAAGAGCATTAATTACATGTAAAACTGGTGAAATCCAAATAAAGTCTATGGATTGTCCCAATATCACTTTCTGGGTTTTGATATTATACTACAGTAATATGAAATGTTACCACTGGAGAAAGGTTGATAAAGGATACAGAGGGCCTCTCTGCACTGTTGTTTTACAACGTTCTGTTAATCTGTATTTATTTAAGTTCTTTTAAAGCAAATATTAATTAAAATATTTACTTATCCCATCAAATACCCAATTCTAAAACCGATATTTTTTCACAGTGGAAATCTTGCTTATTCATGAATTCATTCAAAAACCTTATATCTCAAAGGACAAGTACTGTATGTTCCTACTTCTATGAAACAAGCAAATACATAGAAAAAGAGATTATTAATGGTTACTAAGGTGGAAGGGAAGGAAAGGGAGAGTTTTTTTGAGGACAGTGAGATTATGTTAATAGTGGTAGAATATTTCAGATGACGTGACACAACATGAAATCAATACCACTAAGCTATAAATGTGGGTGTTGCTGTGTTGGTAAAAGTTTGGGTGTACAAAACTTTTCATCATAATAAAAAGTGAGAGAAATCCTTGCTCTCTTCCATGTATCAGTCACTCTGTTAGGTGCTATGAACATTAAAATGAGTACAGCAGGAACTGCAAAAACTGACCTGTATAAAGCTAAAACCTGTCAGAGAAAGAAAATACAAATATTTTCTACTAAAACAAGCAACAGAAATTAGTAAGATTACATGCACCCTGTCAAAGGTGGAAAACTTGTGAGACCCGGAGAAACTAGAAAGGCCTGTCAAGTTCCAGCTCTCACAGGTTTCACTGTCATCTGAAGAATCTGGCTTGGAGTATTCATCTTTATTCTACAGGTATCAAACCTAAGGCTTCTGACATACTCCTTCTTAAGGAATTCTTAGCGGTCACTCTTCATATTCCCATGAAAACCACCCATGCACGTATAAAAAATGTTATTGTGTCTGTCATTCTCTGCCACACACTTATGTTTTGCTATTCATTTGTTTATTTGCTTACTTCCCACCCACCCCACCCCCCACCCAAACTAGAATGTAAGCTCTATGAGAGCATGGCTCTTACCTTTTTCCCAAAATAAATTCCTATGAACTAGAAAAGTCCTTGACACAGTCCCATGGCCATTGAGTGAATTTCAACACATAGCAACCCTATAAGCCAGTGTAGAACTGCCCCAAAGATTTCCACGGCTATAATCTTTATGGAAGCAGACTGCCACATCTTTCTACTGCAGGAATGGCTTGTGGGTTCAAATCTCCAACCTTTTGGTTAGCAGCTGAGTACTTAATCACTGCACCACCATGGCTCCTTCTCCTTGACACAGTACATACTAGTTATTTGTTAAAACAATGAATACTCTACAAAAGAATAATTATTAGTTATTTGTCTGTCAGACTACCTATATGTCATTCCTTTTAACAACCCTTCCAGGTAGATCCAACCAGTTGCCATTAAGTCAACTCTGACTTACTGTGACCCCATGTGTGTCAGAGTAGGTCCACGCTGCCTAGGATTTTTAATGGCTGCTTTTATTGGAAGTAGATCCCCAGGCCCTTCTTCTGAGGCACCCCCCTGGATGAACTTGGACCTCCAAACTTTCAGCTGTCAGGTGAGCACATTAACCATCTCCACCACCGACAGGTAGATACTAGAAGCCTAATATACATTTGAAACTGAGGGTTTGAGAAGGTTTGATGCAAGTATCCTGATACACAGCACCGGAGGAAATCAAATGGGGAATGTTAACAGCTTCAAACAAAGCCTGGGCTTAGCCCTACTCTGTGACTGTGGTCACTCTGATGCAGTAATGTGTAACTGAAAATACTCAGTGTTCTGAATTTGGAAAATCATCCTATTTAATATACCGGAAATATATTTCATTTCAGTTTCTAAAGATAAAATCCAAACTGGATAGAATTTCTGATGATTAAAATAGAAATACTTGGCAAGATCTTACATTTAAAAATAAAATACATTTGTGCCTTCATTTTATCACAGAATCAGAAGACTGAATTAAACCTCCAGTGGCCAACAACAACAAACCACCATAACTCAAATATTCCAAACACGCAAGGTGCTGGAGACCAATGGCTAATTTCATTAAAAATGCATATAACTGATCCATGAAACAACAATTTAAAATCCAGTTATTATCTGCACAGTGAGAGGGCTGGGGGGGCTGGAATGCATAGGAAAGAAGGACACAGGGAAGAGGTAACAACAGGGAGGAAGTGGGAAGAGAGCTGTTACATTGTGGGGAATTGCAGTCAATGTCATGAAACAAAATGTGTATGAACTGTTGTATGGAAAATGAATTTGCTATGTACACTTTCACCCAAATCACAAAAAAAGAAATTTGGGGGGGAAAAAAAAAAAAAGTATTAACTAAGAACAATTCTAGCCATCTGAAAAGACAGGAAGTACTTCCAATCTAATTCTTAACTTTTAGTTTTAAAAGAGGTTATTTCATAAGTTATTTTCATACAAAGGTTATCCATTTTATTAAACAGAATAATTTCTTCTAGAAAGACTTCAATTTTTTTAATATACTCCTCACATTCCTTCCTCTATTCCTTAAATATACTTTGACTAATTATATTATTAGGAGATCATAACTGTATGATAGGTTTTTACCTCACAAAATTTGAGACCAAATGAAATATGGTGTCAGCTGCCTATTCATGGAGATACAGAACAGAAGTGCCTCAATAAGACTTAATATTCAAGAACGTACTGTTCTTGGAACTTTATATAATATTCTGTTTAGGAAGAGATCCGTACAACTCTTCACCCCTTCTTTCCTAGACAGATTTTTCCAACAATAAGCATTCTGAACCCAGCTTATTCCTGTCAACATTTCAATGAGATTTTCATGCCACTTATGAACCCATAATTTCTGTTAGGTAAAAACCTATCTGCATGTGGCTATGACACTGAACAGGTTTCAGCACAGCCTCCAAACTAAGATGGATTAGGAAGAAAGGCCTGGTGATTTACTTTTAAAATATAGCTGTTCTGGTTGCCTAGTGTCACTGTGATAGGAATATACCACAAACGGGATGGCCTTAATAAACAGTTTACTCTCACAGCCTAGAGGCTTTAAGTCCAAGTTCAAAGTGCCAGGCTCTAAGGGCTGGGTGAAAGCCCCTCAACCTTGAGCTCCAGCTCTGCCTCCTGCTCCCGGCCAACTGGAGCTAGAGGCATTTCTTCACTCAGA
>NW_006921668.1:1294825-1305710 GCF_000298275.1 Orycteropus afer afer | reverse complement strand
TAGTGCCTAAGGCATTTGCTAACCAGAGGTTGGTGGTTTAAATCCACCAGCCACTCACAAAAGGAAAACTGGGCAATCTACTTCAGTAAAGATTTACCACCTCGGAAACCCAAAGTGGTTGCTATGAGTGAGAATTGACTCAATGGCAGTGAGTTTGGTTTTTGGTTTGGTGCATGGGGTCACCATTAGTCAGGAGCCAACTCAACAGCAACTAATAACATCTTCAACTAAGCACACCCTTTACATCTGCAAATACTTTAATGGCAAAAAGGAAGATTCTTGAATGTATTACAGAGGCTTGGATATTCAAAAAGTAGTTTATTTTTACACTCCAGATATTAGGTGTTTTAAATTTCAGTGCTTTGTGAGATTGATTTCTTTAAGTTGACTTCTACCTCCAGCCTTGATCCTTAGAGGTTCATCTTAGTTCTCGAGTGCTGCTAAAACAGAAATAACACAAGTAGATGGTTTTAACAGACAGGAATTTCCTCTTTTACAGGTTAGGAGGTTAGAAGTCCAAATTCAGAGTGCCAGGTCTAGGGACAGGGTGAAGGCCCATCAACCTTGGGCTTTAGCTCTGCTTCTTGTTTCAGGTCCACCAGAGCTGAAGGTTTATTCTAACTTACACAGCTGCTGGCTGCTGAGGCTGGCAAATCTAAGATCAGCAGATAAAAATGGCACAATCCCAAGATTAGCAGGCAACATGGCCTAAAATGTGCCAAAAGAGTTCAAGACCTAACCCAAAATGTCTTCACATATACTGGAAGCAGGTAACATCCTGAAGGTAACTACTTAGCTGCTCACAGCAGATTCCACCATGGAGGTGATTATAATCTCATCATGGAGAATAACTACATCCAGCTGCCAAGCCACTCAAAGTCACTTCCCAGTCAAATTGACACACAATCTTAACTACCACAAGGTTTGTAACATTTTTTAAATTATTCATCTTTTGCATTTACTTATAAATTATCATTTTTTTCCAAAGACACAGACATACTCTACTACTGGTCTCTCCAGTGTCCTGGTCCACCAGCATATCTACATAATGTCAGTGTGAGGGACCTTTTCCATAACCAGAATTCTGAATTTAAAGCTAGAAGGAATCTTGGCAAGTACCTATAGTCTTTTTATGAATAATAATACTGAGGCAAATAGGAAGTGAGTGACTTGCCCAAAATTGCACAGGATCTTGGTAGGAAATCTATTACTTAAAAGTAAAAAAGGTAGTGAGCCTTGAGTATTTTGCAAATACTCACCTTCTTTCTGTGTACTGTATGAAGGTAATGCATAAGCCTGAAGCAGCAGAAACATAAAACTGGTGAACACCTGGAAGTTTAGGGGGTCACTGTGGTTAACCAGCAAAAAAAATAAGGTTGAGCTTGAGAAAGAATATGATCCTAAACAAAGCAATATGTGGAAGAAATAAGCCAAGAAAAGGGATATATGAAGTCTGAAGGCACAGAAGTCTAAACAAGTAAAAAATAAGCAAATAAACACTTTCCAATACAGACAAAACAGTGGAATTAAATATATAAGGATAGCACCAAAAACACTCTTCTTAAGCAAAAAGTCCAATTTCTATGGTAACTGCAGATAAAAAAAATCTTGCTGTTTTGGTTACTTCATGCTGCTGTAGCAGAAGATACAACAAATGGGTGACTTTAACAAACAGGAGTTTATTCTCTTTCAGTTTTGGAAGCTAGAAATCTGAGTTCAAAGTGCCTCGACCTTGGGCCTCAGCTTTGCCTCTTGCTCCCAGTCCACTGACTAGAGGCGTCTCTTCATGCAGACAGCTGCTGGTTGATGAGACTAACAAGCCCAAGGTCAACAAATAAAATGGCACAGTCCCAATATTACCAAACCACACAGCAGATCATTGATTCAAACTCCATTAACGGTCCCAAGATCAGCAGACAACATGGCAGGCTGCTGAATAATGACTCAGTTAGACGCAGGATTCAAGCATGCCAAAAGCTGAAGACCTTCCTCAAAGTTGCTTTTTATATACTGGAAGCAGACCACATCCCTAAGGCAGCTACTCAGCTGCTCCAACAGATTCCACCATGGAGTTAATTACCAATCTCACCATGGGGAATAACTACATCCAGCTTCCCAGCTACTCAAAACCAGGCCTAGCCAGGTTTACACACAACCTTAATTACCATATTTGCTATACCAATCTTTTTACATTTCAAAGACACAGAAATTTCATTTTGAAGATAATTTGTTACTTACCAAACCTGCTATTGGTGTGGAGAGTCTATTGATCTTCTTAATGACACCAGGTTTAAGTTTATTAATCAAACTGAAAGTGAATAAAGAAAAAAAATGTAATTACAAAAAAGCTAAAATTCAGTCGTTTTTTTTTTTAAACCCTTTCATGACCCTTGGGATATACAGTGTCCACCTACATTTTCTACCCGTGTCCACCTACATTATCTACCCGTGGGGCATAGTGTGAAGCTACTATCTCACTTTTAGTGCATGCTGCCATCTGGTGGTGGCCTAACAGTGTATAACTGTGTGAATCTGAAGAAATGGGCCTCATACCAACAATCCCAGCACCAGAGACCTGTTGGGACAAATGTGTCCCACTAATTATACCAAAATACTTATTATCTCAAAAATAATTTGTTTTCAATTCATTCAAAATGGCTTCTATTACTGAAAACACAACAAAAACAAAAAATCAAAGAAAAATTCAACAACAAAAAAAGCAGAAAATAATTAAAACAATAACCTCAAAAATTGTATATGTCACTATTTCATGCCCAATATGCTATTCATTGGGAGCTCTAGTGGCATAGTGCCTAAGGCACTGGACTGTTAACCAGAAGGCTGGTGGCTCAAATCCACCATCCACTCCTTGGATGAAATATTGGGCAATCTACTTCTGTAGTGATAATGCCTTGGAAACCCAGGGAGGGGTCGCTATGCGTCAGATCCAACTCAATGGCAATGAGTTTGTTGTTTTTGGATGCTTTCATCAAAAAGCAAACAACTAAGAAAACAAGTCAAGAAACAATAGTAAGAACCACATTGCTACCACAACTGTCAATGGTCCTTCCTAGACCAATATAAGACACACTTTTGTAATCCAAAGCCACATCCTTAAAAATGGTTCATTCCGAGTTTATTAAAGAAAGGTCATTATTTGGGTTCTGTTTCAAATATAGTCAGGTTAAGAATCTCTCCATCATAGTTTAGTTCAGTTGGCCCTAAAAATATTTTTTTCTATTCATAGTTTTCATTGATTTTTTTTTTTTCTCAAATTGATTCTTATTTTAAAAGGTAGCTTCAAAACCTGATTATTTTACCAGATTTAAGGGTACAGGCAATGAGCTCTGGTAACGTAGTACCTAAAGGCACGTGACTGCTAATCAGAAGCCTGGTGGTTCCAACCCACTAGCCACTCCTCAGATGGAAGGTTGGGCAATCTACTTCTGTAGTGATACTGCCTTGGAAACCCAAGGAGGGGTCATTATGAGTTGGGTCCAACTCCACGGCACATAACAACAACAACAACAAGGGTACAGGAAACTCATCCAAATACCAAACTATTTCTTTTTGTTAACTCATTCCAGTCCTTGACTGATTGCTTTGTTACCATAGCACACCAGCTGGGTGTAATTTATCTGTAAGTGTACCAAAAGTCCCCAAAATGGGCTACAATTACCTTGGAATCTAACATAGCTTGGTTACTTAATAATTGCTAACTGATAGAAAACATTTCTTGAAACTGATTTTCCCATTCAATAATCCTTCCACAAAAGAAACAACAACCATTGTTTATTCTGTAACAGCTCAAAAAAGAAAGCAAATATAAAAAAAAAAAAAAAAATCCTGAATTTACTAGTCTATTCTTCACAATGGGCAGGAGGAAAAAGTTCTCAAGCTTGTGGAATGTTACTCCTTCAACATTCCAGAGTTGGTATGAGTCAGGATCAACTTGACAGGCAAAGGGTTTGGTTTTTTGGTTTGTAAAAAAAATAAAGAAAAAGTCTCAGCTTAATAACTTTCAATAAAGAGCTCTGGTTACATAGTGGGTAAGGCATCTGGCTGCTAACCAGAATGACAGTGGCTCAAACCCACCAGCCACTCCACAGAAGGAAGACAGGTCAATCTACTTCCGTAAAGAAGTACTACAGCCTCAAAAACTCAATGCGGGTCACTACGAGTTTGAATTGTCTCGATGGCACTGAGTTTGTTTGTTTATATTGTTCAACAAGATTCAAAATGACTTGTAAAGATTGACAAACTAATGAAGTTTGTTGATTTTCATAGTTTCTTTACATAGATATCTTTAGACAACTTAACAGAAATAGTAAAACAGAAATGTGTATGATTTCCCAGAACTCCATGATGCCTAATTTCTGATTTGTACACTGACAGCCATGGAGGAAAGTTTTTCCCTTCATGGCCACATTAAATTTTTTGAATCACTATTGAAGGAGCCAGAGGAAAATTCAGCAGGTTTGTAAGAACTGGAAATTCCAAATTAATTATTCTAATTTCTTCTTATTAGTCAGATATTTCTTTAATTCTATCACTGGAGTAATTGTTGCAATGCATAGAACAATTAACTGAAGAATTACTTCACAGGAACATAATTCTGGAATTAAGAAATTAGTTGCACTTGCTGACCACTAAGTTGGCAATACATAACTATAGTTTCACATTCCTATAATTTGTATCTTAAAATGTAATCTTTCTATCCCTCATAAAAGTGAAGACAACAACACAAACAGAAACTTGTATATCTATTCATTGCAGCACTTCTCACAATAGCCAAAAGACAGAAAAAAACAAAATGTCCACCAGTAGGTGAATGGATTAATAAAATAAGGTACATACACACAATAGAATAGTACTCCATCAGAAGAGAAATCAGGTTCTGATGAACGCCACAACAAGGATGAACCTTGAAAACATGCTGAGCTAAATAAGTGAATCTTTAAAGGGCAGATATTGTATGATCTCATTTATATGAAATAAACAAATATATAGAAATCAATGCATACTGATTTGGATGGTGGGTATTTGCCTAATTTATGTGTACATAAAAGCAAAGATTTTTATTAGTGGTTACTGGGTGCAGAAGGAAGGGGAAAGGGAGTTTTTGCTTAGGGGTAACTGAGTTTATGGAAGGACTTAAAAGAGGACAGCACAACTTGAAAATTGTAATCAATGTTACTGGATTATACATGTAGAAATTGTTAAAATGGTGAAAGTTTTTGCTCTGCACACTTCTACCACACTAAAAATTTTAAAATAAATTTTTAATGCAAGCATTTAGGGATATAAGTTAGAGACCTATATGAGCTGAGGCAACATATAAAATGTCAGGAAGTTTGGCACCATTTGGCCTTCTCAGAGGAAGAGTGTCATAAATTCCTGCCCCACCCATTTGACTCACTGGTGACTTTGGCCACATCATTAAATTTACCCTTGTCCTTCACTTATCACTCTGTATTACAAGGCTAGTAATATCGAAAGCATTTTTTTAAAAGTACAGTTTCTGGAATAGATAATAACATGGTTAGCTGTAAATTAAGCTAGCCAGGGGAATAAAGGGATAGAGATAATGGAAATAGTATAGATAGATGAGGCATCCTAATAATGAGTTCATTGTCTTCATCCTCCTTAGAAGGTTCCAGAGCTAATGCTTAGAAGCGGTGTACACTGAGTGGATTAGCGTCTCTTCTCCACTCCTGGACCTCCCACTATGTATGCAAACATGCAAATGACCACAAGAAAAAAAAAGTATCTAGATAACACACAAGCTATCCTCTAAAAAGTTGAATTATTAGAGGACCAAAACCACAACCAAGCTAACTGCCATCAAGTTGAATTCCGACTCATAGCAACCCCCATTGGGTTTCCAAGCCTTTAAATCTTTATAGAAGCCTTCTCTTTCTTCCATGGAGCAGCTGGTGAGTTCGAACCACCAACTTTTTGGTTAGCAGCCAAATGCCTTAACCACTTCACCAGAAAACAGTGCTATTTTATTTTGCTAATTTTTACAATAGTCACCACTTCTAAGCACTAGGATGTAGAGAAAATGTACACATAAATTGGGCAAATACTGGCCATCCTAATTAGTAACCATGAACCATTATTTTCATATACAATTAAAGAAAGAACTTTTAGGGTATTTCTCCTAAGGAGAAAAATAAATTTTATAAAACTGAATTTTTGTGAAATTTAAGTATACCTCAAGGAATAGTGGCAGAATCTTATGTCAAATCAAGTACAAGTACCATCTATGGAGCTACAAATACAGTTTGTTTGCATAAGCATTCTTAAATTGCACATATGGAACTCGTTAAGGCAACACTGAGTCCAACTCACTGGCTTGATTAAAAAATCAGTAACATATAGGATGACCTTCTGTTTATTAGGAACTAGAATAAGTCAAGGGCTCAATCTATCTCCCTGTATCCCCAAGCTCCATCTCTCCAACCCTATTTAGCAACAATTGTTTCCAGACTCCCTTGTTCCCACTTTCTACTAGTGTACCTCTACTTCCAACAGACTCAATGGCACCAAACAACAGCTTCCCCAAAGCCTTCCCTTAGGCCACAGTCTAAACCTGATTATATGTTACGTTAGCGCTTCAGAGATTTATGAGCTCTTTTGGTAAGGCCAAAACCAGAACATAAACACCTAGTCATTTGATACCTCCCGTGGAACAGCAGTAAGGCCTATAACCCCTCACCACAAGCCTGTCCTTCAAGTTCCCAGCCACTTCCTTTTCTTCTCCCATTTTTCCCCACTCACATTTTATCTATTCCCTCCAATGGGAAAAGTTGGCTCTGTCTAAATACCTTACCATCAATGAATTCAACCTGATGTTAAATATTAAGTTATCCAAATGACACCACAAAAAGAAAGTTCAATATGATGGGATTTGTGTATAATAGATCAGCTACAGAGTGAAGTGGACATAATTCCTAGTTTTGATGAGAATTAGAATGTTATGCTCTACTGTCGGGAGCTCTGGTAGCAGAGTGGCTAAAGCACTTGACTGCTAACCAGAAGGCTGGTGGTTCAAACCCACCAGCAGCTCCTCCTCGGAAGGAAGGTTGGGCAATCCTACTTCCATAGTGATACTGCCTCGGAAACCCGAGGAGGGGTCGCTATGAGTCGGGGCCGATTCGAAGGCACATAACAACAACAACAACAAGCTCTACTGTCTGTTAGTCTCTAAAAACGAGCTCTGAACTATAAATCTCATTTTTCTCTTTATCAGAAACCTCTATAGCTGAGTGCAAAATTTAGCGACACATTTCAACTTCCTGTTTCTAAAGATTTTCAAAATGTACCAGATGGACTGATTTCAAAGAATATATCGATACACTAACAATTTTTTACCTGAGAATTATTGTTAGTCATTCATGCATACACATATCTAATGTCTAACAACCTCGTTGTCTAAGTACATGTCCCAGAGTAGCCAAATTTTTCCTATAACACAGTAAACCAAAAAACCAAACTCAATGCCATCAAGTCAATTTGACTCATAGCAACCCCTCCTTGGGTTTCCGAGGCACTATCTCTGAAGTGGATTGCCTAACCTTCCTTCCAAGCAGCGACTGGTAGGTTTGAGCCACCAGCCTTCTGGTTAGCAGTCAAAATGCCTTAGGCACTATGCCACCAGAGCTCCCTGTAACATAGTAGCTTTAAAAAACAACAACAAAAAAGAAATAGACATTATGAAGATTTTATCAAATTCTTCACAAATTAAAGAGCAATGACTTTTGCTTTGTCTGCTACTTGGTGCTTACGCTTTGGTTTTCCTGTAGACACAAATTCTACTCAAGAGACATAACAGCAGAGCAGCCAGACAGAAAAGCTGCTAAGGAAAAGGACCACATTTCATTCCAAATAGCACTTAGTCAAGGACCTGGCATTTAGTAGGTGCTTTAAAAATGCTGAAGGAATCCTGGTGATACACAGTAGTGAAGTGCTTGGTTGCCAGCCCAGATTTAAATGGTTCAAACCTTGCAGTTAGTTCAAACCCACCAGCCACTCCCTGGGGGAAAGAAGTGGCAGTCTGCTTCTGTAAAGATTTAAAGGCTTGGAAACCCTATGGGCCAGTTCTACTCTGTCCAATAGGGTTGCAATTGACTCAATGAGAGTGGATTTGGTTTTTGATTTTTAAAATGTTGGCTAAAAGTTACTGCCTAACTTTTGTCTCAGAACTATTTTTTTTAATGATTCAAAACCTCAATTTTCTTATAGAAATGCATTTAGAAAAATGTTACATTTCAATGACATGCTAGAAATGATTTTTTGCTTTACCAACAATGACACCTCCTCTGTTAAAAAACAGTATATTTTTTCTTTTGCCAGGCAAGTTAAAATCTTAATTTTTCTCTTAGTTGTTAAAACATTGTGAACACTCTATCAGGCATTACATTAATTTAGTCTGTTGTTGTTGTTGTTGTTTGCTGTCAAGTCGGCCCCGACTCATAGCAACCCCTCCTTGGGTTTCCGAGGCAGTATCACTACAGAAGTAGATTGCCCAACCTTCCTTCCGAGGAGTGGCTGGTGGGTGTGAACCACCTGCCTTCTGGTTAGCAGTCAAGTGCCTTAGCCACTATGCTACCAGAGCTCTAGTTGCCTTAAATAAATTCCTTATGAAAATTTGTTATTAATCATTTCTATATAAATTCATAAGCTGTAATAGTTTTAAAATAAAAATTACATTGAGTGGTTAGTGATCACATTTTCCATGAGTGAAATAATCTGTACATATAATTTAAAATGTACAAGTTAAAAAGCATTTAATATAATCATTTATGATCACTTTAGTATTTTCAAAGATTGACAGTAAGATTAATGTGAGTTTAATCTTTAACATTCCTTTGGTTATAGTTTGAATGCTGCTGAATTATCTATAATTCAAATAAAGTTAACAATAAATTCAAAGATGGGAAAGTACATGGAATGACATCTAGTCAGTACCAATGTAATTTACAGTCATCACTGTGTTATGACGGGGCATTCTTACTTAGCCCCCCAGTTATGCCTGAAGCATCCTGGAGTGAGTCTAACAAAGCTTGAGCAATGACAGCAGATTCTTCTTCTTCTGAGAAAATAAATAATTACAGCAATAAAGACTGCTGAGCAGCTGGGAACGTCTCAATATCACATGAAAACTAAAGACTATTTAGCAGGGGCACTGAGTGGTCCTGTCTGGATTCTGCTATTTACTACTTGTGTTTAGGAATGTGACTTAATTCTTCTCAGCCCCTTCATGTGAAGGAAAGTGATGTAACTTGAATAAGAGTTTTTCTCTCATAGTTGGACTTTAAAAACTCAGTTTCCATCCAGTAGATTCCAACTATCTTAGTTTTTCAGTACTGCTACAACAGAAATATAAGTGGATGACTTTACCAAACAGAAATTTATTCTCTCACAGTTTTAGGAGGCTACAAGTCTGAATTCAAGGCAATAATGCTAGGGAAGGCTTTCTTTCTCTGGGGGAAGGTCCTTGTCTCCTTTCCACATCTGTGGGCCCAGCGGTCCTTGGAGATGTGGCACAATTTTCCCCTGGGTCTAGGAGGTTCTCACCACAAGAAGCCTGAGTCCAAAGGATGTACTCTGCTCCTAGCTCTTCCTTCCTGGTGGCCGCTAAGTCCCGCTGATCTCTGCTGACTTGTTTAATCTCTTTTATATCTCACAAGAGATTGAATCAAGATAAAACCTAATCCTGTAGATTGTATCCTGCCTCATTAACATAACTGCCTCTAATCCTGCCTATTAATATCATAGAGATTAGGATTTACAATATATAGGATAATTGCATCAGATCACAAAATAGAGGACAACTAAATAATGCTGTGAATCATGGCCTAGCCAAGCTGACACATAACTTGTGGGGATACAGTTCAATGCGTAACACCAACTTATGGTGACCCCATGTGTTTCAGGGAAGAATTGTGCTTCATAGGATTTTCAAGGCTATAATGATTCAGAAGCAGATCACCAGGCCTTTCTTCTGAGGCACGCTGGGTGAGTTCAAACTGCCAGCATATTGGTCAGTAGTCAAGCACTTAACCATTTATATCACCCAGGGACTCTATAGTGGGACTCAGATTTCTCCTATTCTTACATTACAAAACTAGAAAAATGCCACAATGAATATAAGTATCTGTGTCTTTGTACATGTTCTTAATCATTTCTTATATTTGATTTTTAGAAATAAAATCTTAAGATTTTAAGCTCTTGATACTTATCTAGAAAGCAATTTGGCAATATAACCTATGTGCTTTTTCACCAGCAGGCAGCATTCAAGTGCCTGCCATATGGCGCCTGGTACCGTCAATGGTGGTGACTCTTCTCCCTATGTGTCAGGAATCTACTACATAATTTTCCCATAGTACTGTAGCTTTTTCAACCATGCTTAAAAGAGGGGAGGGGAACACTGTCATCAAGTTGATTTCAACTTACAGTGACCCCTGTAGGGTTTCCAGCATAAATCTTTATAGAACCAGACTGCCTCATCTTTCTCCCATGGAGCAGCTAATAGGTCTGAACCATGGACCTTTTGGTTAGTACCCAAATACTTTAACCACTACACCATCAGAGCTCCTTTACCCCATTCTTAAAGGAGGTCAAAAAAAAAAAATCATCACTTTTATGTAGCACAGTTTAGATATTTATATTGTTTTTCATATTTTCCACTACGGAGAGCTTTCATACACATCTTCCCCATTATGTATTCCTTTCTTAGAATAGATTCCCAAAGATAGAATTACTGGGAAAAGTTTTATAATTTATATGACAAGTAATTATTACATTACTAAATAGAAACAAAGATAAGGATATAGAAGATTTCTACCAACTTCTGCAGTCTGAAATTGATCAAACATGC
>NW_006921668.1:1292531-1293975 GCF_000298275.1 Orycteropus afer afer | reverse complement strand
GCAATACTGAAAGATTCTATGGGTAAAATATTGAATGATGCAGGAAGCATCAAAAGAAGATGGAAGGAATACACAGTTACTGTATCAAAAAGAATTGGTCGATGTTCATCCAATTCAGGAGGTGGCATATGATCAAGAACCAATGGAACTGAAGGAAGAAGTCGAAGCTGCACTGAAGGAAGTGGCAAAGAACAAGGCTCCAGGAATTGATAAAATACCCACTGAGATGTTTCAACAAATGGATGTCATGCTGGAAGCACTCACTCGGTTATGGCAAGAGATTTGGAAGACAGCTATCTGGACAACTGGAAGAGATCCATATTTGTGATCCCACAGAATGTGGAAATTACTGCATAATATCATTAATATCAGACGTAAGTAAAATCTTACTGAAGATAGTATATTGACAGAGAACTTCTAGAAATGGAAGCTGGATTCAGAAGGGGACGTGATGCAAGGGATATCATAACTGATGTCAGATGTATTTTGGCTGAGAGCAAAGAATACCAGAAAGATGTTTACTTAATAGTTTACCGACTATGCCAAAGCATTCGATTGGGTGGATCATGATAAATTATGGATAACAATGAGAAAAATGGGAATTCCAGAACACTTGATTGTACTCATGAGGAACCTGTACATAGATCAGGAGCCTGTTATTCAAACAGAACAAAGGGATACTGCATAGTTCAAAATCAAGATGGGAGTGTGTCAAGGTTGTATTCTTTCACCACACTTATTCAATCCGTATGCTTAGCAAATAATCCGAGAAGCTGGATCATATGAAGAAGAACATGGCATTAGGATTGGAGGAAGACTCATTAACAACCTGTGATACGCAGATGACACAGCTTTGCCTGCTGAAAGTGAGGATGACTTGAAGGACTTACTGATGAAAATTAAAGATTACAGACTGCTGTATCTAATACTCCTCAACATAAAGAAAACTAAAATCCTCACGAATGGCCCAATATATAGCTTCAAGATAAATGGAGAAAAGATTGACATTGTCAAGGATTTCATATTAGTTGGTTCTACAGTGCCTAAGACATTTGACTACTAAGCAGAAGCCTGGCAGTTCAAACCCAATAGCCACTCCTCAGAAGGAAGGTTGGGGCAATCTACTCAAGGAGGGGTTTCTATGAGTCAGGTTCAACTTGACGGCACATAACAACAACAACAATGGTTCTACAATCAAAACCAATGGAAGCAGCAGTCAAGATATCACAAGACATATTGCATTGAGCAAATCTGCTGCAAAGGACCTCTTTCAAGTGATGAAGAGCAAAGATGTCTCCTTGAAGATTAAGGTGCACCTAACCCAAGCCACGGTATTTTCAATTGCCTCTTATGCATGGGAGAACTGGACAATGAATAAGGAAGGCCAAAGAGGAGTTGATGCTTTTGAGTTGTGGTGTTGGAGAAGAATGCTAAGAATACCATG
>NW_006921668.1:1287207-1289961 GCF_000298275.1 Orycteropus afer afer | reverse complement strand
ATTACAATAAATTAATTAGCATCTATTAATATAAACATATATATGCCTACCCAACCCATACTTCATAAATCTTATAGTTTAACATTTTAATTTCTACACACAAAATAAAAGCCCTACACATTTCTCAAAACTACTTTTCTAAACTTTGCCACTATTGTTTTTATCCATGATATCCCATCTAATTTTCTCACTGATGAATGTTCTAGAGATTTATAGAATGTTCTTTATAAATTCTAGAGATGACAGTAATTACTCTAATTTTAATTTATAAGTAATACCATTAAATATGTCTTTTTTACAATGTTTCTTTCACCTTATTTAACCTATTTCTCACTGCATTGACAAGAATTCCTGTACATTCTCCATTTCATGACTAACATATGGTTTTCTACATGTTCACAAGAGCCCTTATTACATAAAAAAACCTACCTTGATAATAACCTCTTGCTGATCAACTTTAATATGAATTGGTTAGATCGTCAGCAAACACATTACCCTTTTTATTTTTAGTAAAATATCATTGTCACTGACTTCCAGAGGATCTACTACTGAGTTGTGCATGTTCTCCTAGGGATTGATATTTAGGGTAAGGAAGCCCTGTCGATGGTACACACAAGTACATGAAAGATTCAGGACTGAGATTCCTACCTTAAGTATAAGGCCTAAAAATTTGAAAAAAAAAAAAAAAAATCACAAAACTTGAAATATGTCTGGAGAGTGTGGCTACTATCACAGAAATGAATTTTTTAAGTTGATGTTTAACAAGCTAACCTTCAACTTAATGCACTGCTAAAAAAAAAAAAAAAAAAAAAAAAGACCAACAATATTTTTGGTATGTGAAGGTACTAAAACATACAGAAAAAGAAAACTGACCATGAAGTTTTAAGAAAGAGCATATGGATGCCAACCATAAACTAAGTACCATGAAAAGAAAGCAATTTAAAGTATTTTAAATTATCTTTTTGAACTTAAACACTTGCATTTTTGTTTTACTACTGCTGGGTTATCAAGTAACTTGGAAACCTCAAAGTTTTATATTACTTGAAAAGAAGAAAAACTACTTAAATTTCAAAAGGCTCTGATAATAGATTAGGGTCAATAGATAGTTTTGGCATGTTGGAGTACTGTATGTAAGGAAGTAACTGTCCATCTCAGGAAATCTAAAACTAGAAACAGCTCTAATAAAAAAAAAAATAAATAAATAAATAAAAACCTTCACTATTACACAAGAGCCTGTGGGCTTTACATGGATCACTACATACAAGTCACAAGTGTCCAGTGATGGCACTGACATACTATGTGTGACAGTCTCCTAACAAAAGGAAAAGGCTTTCTTGGCATGAAGGAGAGGTGACAAAATTCTCCATTTGTCTGATGCCATAAAACAATCCCCTGAGTATCTCATAGTAAATGAACAGAAAATAAAGATCATTATTCTTCTACTGAATGCATTTTAAATAAAATAATGTCACTTTTAGGCCATGTAGTGGTCACATGGTAGGCATATATAGAAATAGGATTTCTCAAATCAATAGGAGAACATCTTCCTCCACTTTTTCTAAGCTCTGCAAGGAACCAAAAGGCTGTGTGAGCAGTTTCTCAATAATACTAGGTGTGTGTTCAGAAAGTCATAAACTTCATATGCACAGATGACTTGGGACAGAGCCAAGACTTGTGACTGTCAGAGGGATGGAAAGCATCAACTGCCCAACCAATGACATATCCAATAAAATTATCTTCAATTAAATCTTCTTACTTCATAAGAATAAAAAATGTTTTCATTTGATTATTTTTAAAGTTGTCATCATAAGACAAGTAACTCAGATCATTAGCTAGATATGCCCAAAACCAATACATTTAGGGAAATAATTCTGGTAACACAACAAAGTAAAAGAAAATTATTGATATTTATGTGGTGGTAAATCTTTAACATGTGTATTTTTAGTAAATGGTAAGGCAGCCCTCAAGAACACTAAGAAACGAGGTTCCAGCAAGATGGTGGATGAGGCAGAAAGACTACACAGACCTTCTTCAACAAAGAAAAGGGAAACCAATTAACACAGGCACAGAAGATAATTCTGGACCCCTGAGCCTTGAAGAGAAGGAAATAGAAGTGGTCTAAACCCCAACTAGCAGAAGAATTTGCATGAAAATACCGAAAAAGGAGAGAGACAGAGCTGCAGTCTGGCAGCGATCCTAAGTGATCTTGACAGCACAGGCAGCTTGGAGATTGTTGAGTGGTGGTAGGACCTAAGAATTAATCAAAAAATCAGCCCTGCTAGCCAGGGACTGCACAGAGGATTATGCACGGTGGCTGGGGAATAAACGGAGAAGGTGACGAGTAAGGTGGCCTGAGCTGTGGACTTTTGCTGTCCAGAGGGTGCCACCATTTTGAAGGTTTAAAAGCAGCTTGACTATTTTGGATATTTAAAGAGATAGCACTGTCGCAGACTCCTGGGGCTTAAGAACTGGTTATGCTTTCCAGCAACCCCAAGGGCACTCCAGACCCACAAGACTGAAAAGTTTTTTGATGGTTATTCAATTGTAATTTGTTTCTAACTGAGTGGGAGACAACAATAGTCCCCATAAGACACAAATACACCCACACCTCCTGCAACTTCACTTACTGAGCGAGAGCCACTACCTCCTTTTCCACCAATGGGCCAATGATAAAAAACCACCAGGAAGAGCCTGAATTACCCTTGGCTGCTCTTCACAAACAGTTAACAGAGATCTAAATACAACAATGCCACG
>NW_006921668.1:1285740-1286580 GCF_000298275.1 Orycteropus afer afer | reverse complement strand
AGACCCCAAAAGAAAATCACCCAGACACATCATCATCAAACTCATCAAACCCAAAGACAAAGACAGAATCCTGAAAGCAGCACGGGAAAAACAAAAAGTTACCTACAAAGGACAGCCAGTAAGAATAAGCTCTGATTCCTCAGCAGAAACCATGTGAGCGAGAAGGCAAGGGGATGATATATATAAAACCCTGAAAGAGAAAAATTTTCATCCAAGAATTATAAATGTCCCTTCAAAACTGTGAATATCCAGGTGGGGCTTCTGGGCGTAAACGTGAGCACTGATAGAACAGAGGTCCTCCAGGGCCGGCAGGCTCTGCATGCAGCTCACAGCCACTTTCAGCTTCCAGTCCATCTCACTGTCAAACTTATAGGTTAGAATGAAGCAGGAACCTGCTTTTTCTGAAGTCCTAAGAAATACCATTTCACATGGAATTCTTTGATTCTTTTCTACAATGATGAGGTCTCCCACTTGTATGTCTAAACTCTTGACTTGCACGTTACCTCGTACAGTGAGCTTGTGGTACAGCTGTGAATTCATTTCCTTATCTCTCCAGAAATGCTGAAATTCATCGATTGCTTCCCGTGTGATGGTGACAGCCAAGACAAATCCCAGAGGAGCCCAGTAGGTGTAGAGATAGCCTATTTTCAACACTGTCATGAACTGGGAACAGGAGACCACCAGAAAACAGAGGTTCAAGAAAAACTTGAATTGTTCATATAACACCCCAGGAATGAAGGTAAACACATTGTACTTCTGGTTTTTTATGGCATTTCTGGGATGTTTTTCTTCTCATTTCTCAGGACCCCCGAGCCACACTGTGCAAGCTTTCAGTTGCTT
>NW_006921668.1:1270595-1277736 GCF_000298275.1 Orycteropus afer afer | reverse complement strand
CATTAAAAAGACAGGAAAGGAAGAACAGACCAAAATGAATGTCCAAAGAGACTCTGAAACTTGCCCTTGAGCAGAGAGTAGCTAAAGCAAATGGAAGAAATCACAAGACAAAAGAGCTGAACAGAAGATTTCAAAGAGCAGCTCGAGAAGACAAAGTCAATTATTATAATGAGATGTGCAAAGACCTGGAGTTAGAAAACCAAAAGGGAAGAACACACTCAGCATTTCTCAAGCTGAAAGATCTGAGGAAAAAATTTAAGGCTCAAGTTTCAAAACTGGAAGATTCTATGGGCAATGTATTAAATGATGTAGGAAACATCAAAAGAAAATGGAAGGACTACAGAGAGTCACTGTACCAAAAAGAACTGATTGATGTTCATCTATTTCAGGAGGTGGCATATTATCAAGAACCAATGGTACAGAAGGAAGAAGTTGAAGCTGCACTGAAGGAAGTGCCAAAAAACAAGGCTCCAGGAATTGACAGAATACACATTGAGATGTTTTAACAAACAGATGCTGCACTTGAGGTAATCACTCAGCTATGCCAGGAGATTTGGAAGACAACTACCTGGCCAACTGACTGGAGGAGATCCATATTTATACCCATTCCAAAGAAAGGTGATCCCAGAGAATGTGGAAATTATTGAACAATATCATTAATACTGCATGCAAGTAAAATCTTACTGAATGTAATTCAAAAATGGTTGCAGCAGTGTATTGACAGAGAACTTCCAAAAATGCAAGCTGGATTTAGAAGAGGACGTGGAATGAAGGATATCATTGATGATGTCAGATGGCTCTTGGCTCAAAGCAAGGAATACCAGAAAAATATTTACTTGAGTTTTATTGACTATGCAAAAGCATTCGATTGTGTGAATCATAACAAATTATGGATAACAATGAGAATGGGAATTCCAGAACACTTAATTGTATTCACAAGGAATGTGTACATAAACCAGGAAGCTGTCATTCAAACAGAATAAGGGGACAATGCATGGTTTAAAATCAGGAAGGGAGTGTGTCAGGGTTGTATCCTTTCACCATACTCCTTCAGTCTGTACGCTGAGCAAATAATCCAAGAAGCTGGACAATATAAGAACATGGCATCAGGATTGGAGGGAGATCCATTAACAACCTGCAATATGCTGACAACAAAACTTTGCTTGCTGAAAATGAGGATAACTTGAAACACTTACTGATGAAAACTGAAAACGACAGTCTGTAATATGGATTACATCTCATTATAAAGAAAACAAAAATCCTCACAACTGGGAGAACAATGTGGAATAAAACTCAAAATCATTTGGAGGCAAAAAAAAAAAAAAAGGAAGTGGGGACCAGGTTTTTTGGTCCAATAGAGCTGGTGGAACCACTGAGACTATGGCCCCTAGCTGCCCTTCAGGTCAGGAATTGAACTCACACCTGTGGTTTCCAGCCAAACAAAGTACAGGCATGTGAGTTAAATATTTACCTCAAGTAGACACACGCCCTGGAGAGAACAATCATGGGAGAAGGAAGGGCTGCTTATGCACAGGGAGACAGCTCAGGGGGCAGGAGAGTATGGAGGGATGGACACTGGGAAGAGGTAACTATGGGGAGGAAGTGGGAGGGGAGCTGTTGCATTGTGGTAAACTGTGGTCAATGACATGTGACAAAGTATATGTGAACTACTGTATGGAAAGTGAATTTGCTCTGTAAATCTTCACCCAAATCAAAATAAAATAAAAATTAAAAAAATCCTCACAACTGGACCTATAACAGCTTATATTAACACAGTTATTTAACAAAATAAATGAAGAAAAAGACTGAAGTTTTCAAAGATTTCATGTTACTTGGTTCTATAATCAACACCAATGGAAGCAGCAGTCAAGGTATCAGATGATGTATGTTGTTGTTGTTGTTGTTGTTGTTGTTGTTGTTATGTGCCGTCAAGTCGGACCCAACTCATAGTGACCTCTCCTTAGGTTTCTGAGGCAGTATCACTACTGAAGTAGATTGCCCCATCTTCTTTCCAAGGAGTGGCTGAAGGGTATGAACTGCCAGCCTTCTGGTTAGCAGTCAAGTGCCTTAGGCACAGATGATGTATAGCACTGGGCAAATAGGCTGTAAAAGATTTCTTTCAAGTGCTGAAGAACAAAAATGTCTCCTTGAGGACTACGGTACACCTGGCACAAGCCATCGTATTGTCAGTCACCTCATATGCATATGAGAGCTGGACAAGAAGACCAAAAAAGAGTTGATGCTTTTGAGTTGTGGGTTAGCGAAGAATGCTGAAAATTCCATGGACTGCTAAAAGAACTAACAAATCTGTTCTGGAGGAAGTGCAGCCGGAACGCTCCTTGGAAGTGAGAATGGCCAGACTTTGTCTCACCTACTTCGGTCATGTTGCCAGACAGGACTATTCCCTGGAGAAGGATATCATGCTTGGTAAAGTGGAGGGTCAACAAAAGAGGGGAAGGCCCTCAACCAGATGGACTGACACAATGGCTGCAACAGTGACTCAGGTATAGCAAGGATCGTGGAGCTGGCTCAGGACCAGCAGTGTTTCGTTCTGCTGTGCAAATGAGTCAGAGACAACTCGATGGCACCTAACAATGGTAACAATTAACCCTACACCTACTAGATTAATAGACTTTCATTGTTGTTGTTGTTGTTATTTGCCATCGAGTCGGACCCTACTCATAGCGACCCCTCCTTGGGTTTCAGAGGCAATATTACTATGGAAGTAGATTACCCAACCTTCTTTCTGAGGGTGGCTGGTGGGTTTGAACCACCAGTTTGAACCACCAGCCTTCTGGCGAGCAGTCAAGTGCCTTAGGCACTACGCTACAAGAGCTCCTTTTAGACTTCCAGAAACAAGGGATTATAAGCATTGTGATTCACAATTCAGAATAAGATTTTTTAAATAAAAATATTATGCAATATTTTGGTGTCCCCACAGTGAATCACACTACTGATTGCCATAGCTTAAAATTTAATGAAGCTACCTTTAGAAAGTATTCATTTAAAGAATAGTATGTGCTAAAAAAATATATTAATCTGGTAATGCACAATTCCAAATTGGTGCTATTCAAATTAGCAATCTAATAAAAGCTTTTAGAAGTTCAGGAATTAAAATGACTTTTTAAAATCAATATATCTCCAAATATGTGCATCCAAATATTTTTTGTCAGTATGAAGGGAGAACCTATATATTTCTTCTAACAGTACTAGTTATAGTCAAAATAGTTACTTATCAATTCTGAATATCCTCACTAGTAAAAATGTGCTCATTCTTTTGGATTTGGTAGAGTTTTTGGAAATTATCTCAAACCATGCAGAGCCAAGGAAGGTTGGGCAAGCTACTTCCGTAGTGATACTGTCTTGGAAACCTAAGGAGGGGTCACTATGAGTTGGAGCCGACTCAATGGCACATAACAACACAACAACATCCAGTGTGTTTAAGGACATAGTTATAGACGCATAGAGGCAATCTCTACCCCTAAAAGAGGGATCCCTAAAGATGTTCTGAGCAATATTCATCACTAGAAATATATAACCTGCAATGTGACTTCTTTGAAAAGACCATACTATGTGGGCTATATCCTTTTATTTGTATGAAATCATACAAATGATAAGCACGCTTCCTACACAGACCCTCCTAACTCCTATCCAGAGTTCTGAGGCTTAGAAATGATATCAGAGTTCTTTTGCTAGAAACTTCTCATCGCTAAGGGAGTTTGCAGATTGCTTGCATCTTTTTTCTTGTTTTCCTTCCAATCGCAGAACATAATGAAAGGCACACAATTTTCAAATCAAGATAAAGGAATTTCTTGTCAGTGACCAAGTTAACTAAATGGCCTACTTAAATGATTCCAAACACTGATTGGCCATGATGATTCAGGGGAAGACAAGAAACACCCCCTTAAATTTTATTCATGGCCCTTCTTCACAGACCTGTTCTATATCTCAGGGTAAGCCTTATAAAACTGTCAGTTCAACATACCAATGGTTGAATATCAGTAACTTCCTATGGTTCAACTAAATAATATTACTTTAAGAGAAGTAATTTGTCTTAGAGCTGATAAGATTGAGAATTATCTACATATCCTTCTTTATAAAAAGTATAATAGTTTCTAAAACTGTATTAATATGTATATTATTATTGAATATTGCACCTCTAAATTAGGCAGATCAGATACCATAATCCCCACTTTACAACAAGAACAATAAGGCCTACATGTGAAATCATTTGTTCTCATGGATACAACTAGTAAGTAAAAGAGCAAAGAATCAAACCTCTGCCTTTTGACTCCTTGTCTTTGCTGCAAATAACATCCTTTAAAAAGAAGCAAAACCATCGAAGTTCTAGTGCATACACTCCCAGTACTTACGTGTGGACAGATTCCATAAATACTTATGCGATAAGTTGGAATAATTAAGTGCTTTCAAAAATATGGGTGGGTACTCAATTACATTCTTATGATCTATTTGCTCCTTTTGTATTCTGCACTCCTACACAAGATTTTTTCCTTGTACCCCATAGATCTGACTGCGACGCCCCCAATCCCCTTAGGTCACACACCTAGCTAACCAAACTATGCGTCCATTGGTGAATGTAACATTACACCAGCCACACAATGTATGCCTCATACCATCAACCATGACACCAGCATAGTTTACTTATGGTAACCAAAGCCTGGGATGTGGTTCTCAATAATAATATATTAATTGAATGCAAATAATCCATTCTGCAAGCTGGGATTTAGTAATGCAATAAATCCATTTATAAAGCTTAAAAGAAAAATTTGCTGATGTCTAAATTTGCTCTCCAGCTGTCACTACTTACTTACAATTACGTATGTTAGAATGTCCAGAGTAAGTGGATAGGTGATGAAATATAATAAGGCTTCTTCCTCAACCACCCACCTCTACTGGCCCATCAAGCAATAATTGAATCTTTCTGGTTTACTAATTAAAAATAATATATATTTCACCAATGCTATCTTTAGATACTGAGTTTGATAACCCTTTCCCACTCTCTTAGTACTGTGGGCGTATCAATTTGCACGATCAAATCTCACCTGGAACTGTGGGGGTCGGGGGGAGAGATACTTCATAACACATACACACCTGCATGCACACACCACATCTTGGCTTTTGGATTATCTTTCAAGTACCTTAAATACTTACTCACACAACAGAACACCGTTTTCTAGGGAGGCTCGAAAATCCTTTGTTTCAAAATTCTTCTCCGTTACTGCCTGAAAGATAGTTTTGAAGATTAATTTTCTCTTAATCTGGGAAAACACACAAGTTAATTTCAGTATTACTAATTAACATGTATCTAGTGTTATACTTGAGGTTGCATACATCACCAAAAGTTGTCCCATATAGGAAATTAGGTACTGTGTTCTATGTAACAAAGAAACCATTTCTGTATGAATAAAGTGTTTCCTACAGTGTGACCATTTTATGGAATGATAAACCAAAACTAGAAGCTAAACCAGATGTCTAACACATTTTCTATAAAAAGCATATGGTATACACCCATTGAGGTGGTTATGTTTTTATGTCAACTTGGCTGGGCCTGGTTGAATGGCTGGGAAGCTGGATGTAGTATTCCCCATGATGAGATTGGTAATCAACTCCATGGTGGAATCTACTGGGAGCAGCTGAGTAGCTGCCTTTGGGTATGTGGTCTGCTTCCCATATATAAGAAGCAGCTTTGGGAATGGTCTCTAGCCTGTGGCATGCTTGGACCCTACATGTAGCCATGTCATTGCTCAGCAGCCTGCTATGCTCTTGCCGACCTTGGGACTTACAGTGGACTTAAGTTAATGGCTTGCCATGTGGTTTGGTAACATCGGGACTATGCCTTTTGACTTGTCAACCTTGGGGCTTCTCAGCCTCAGCAGCTAGCAGCTGTCTGAGTGAAGAAACATCTCTAGCTTCAGTGGGCCAGGAGCAGGAGGCAAAACTGGACCCCAAGGTTGAGGGGCTTTCACTCAGCCCCTAGAGCCTGGCACTTGGAACTTGGACTTAAAGCCTCCAGATTGTAAGAATAAACTCCTGTTTGTTAAGGCCATCCCAATTTGTGGTATATTCCTGTCAGAGTATCACTAGGTAACCAGAACACCCATGTTCACTGCAGCACTATTTACAACAGCAAAAAGATGGAAACAACCTAGGTGTCCATCAACAGAAGAATGGATAACCAAACTATGATACATACACACAATGGAATACTATGCAACCATAAAGAATAACATAGAATCTGCAAAACGCCACATAATGTGGATGAACTTGAAGGACATTATACTGAGTGAAATAAGTCAATCACAGAAGGACAGATATTGGATTAGTCTGTTATTGTAAAAAGTCAAGGAATGGTTTATATAGGGAAGGAAATTTTCTTTGTTGGTTACCAGGGGTGGGAGGGAAGAGGAGGGAACACTGTTAGATAAGTAGAGACAAGTATTGATTTGGGTGAAGCAAAGAGCAATGTACCAAATGTGAGTGATCAACACTGTGGCACTGAGGAAGAGAAAGACATAGAGAGGTGCATGGGAGGTACAGACAAAGATGAGCCCTTTTCCACATACAGTACTGAGTTGTCAGTGATGGCAAACATTGATATATGAGTAGACAGATGGGTGGACAGGCTGAACGATTAGGTATGTCTATGCAGGGGGCAGTGTGCCCATGACCGTATATAGGGTTGGCAGACAACATTTCTACAAGTGTATTTGTATGTTCAGTAAGAATTTCCAGGTATACAGTAGAGCTGACAAGGGACAAGGTTGTAGTCACTTTTGGACACAGCCAGCCACTCAGAGGGAGCAAGTAGTTGGACCTGTGGGCTTGGGACCATGGTCGCAGGGGATATCAAGCTCAACTGGCATAACATATTACACAAAAACATTGTTCCACCTCTTACTTTAGCAAGGAGCAAATGAGATCTTAAAAGCTTGCAAGCAGTCATCTAGATGCAACAATTGGTCTCTTCTCATCCAGAGCAAAGAAGAATGAAGAAAACCAAAGACACATGGAAACAATTAGTCCAAGGAACTGATACACCATGCAATCCTCAGCCTATATGACTATCAGACCAGAAGAATTAGGTGATGCCCAGCAACCACTCGGAGGGGAATCTATGTAC
>NW_006921668.1:1251996-1269955 GCF_000298275.1 Orycteropus afer afer | reverse complement strand
ATAGAAACATTATTAATGACAATTCGATCTCCCAATTCCTCAAGTTTTATTACAAAGCTAAATTGCAGAGGCCATGACTCTCTCTAAACTTAATTTATGATATGACACTAATTTGTGCAGAGAAATTTGTGAAACATCCAATGGAAAGACTGTTAAAAAATCCTGGCACAGACAGACAGAAGAGAGAAGATGATAAATATTGTAAACAGGCACTGAAGGCTCTTACCTAGGAACAGATCACCTTTCCTAGAGTTCACCACTACCAATGTTCTCAGTGAAATCTCTCTAAAAATTTCCAGATCACTACAAGGTAGAGTAGGTGGGATAGGAAAAGGGGATTATACAGGAGATGGAGTTGCAGAGAAAACAGAGGGTAGTATGGGAAAGAGACGTTCCAGGCACAAACTCCTGGGACTGAGTCCCTGTAGACATGAGCACAGTGCCAAAAGCAGTGACACAAGCTACTCTGAAGACAAAGTCACCAATGGGAGCAAGAATCCTTGTTCCTCCTGCCACTCTAGGGAGAAATTGGTTCCTGGAATCCTAAATGGGAAATCATTAACTATAAATCCCTGGTCAGCTGAAGAGCTGAGAAAAATAATGCTCCTCAGATGCCTGCAGTTCTCACAGCTGCTAACTCTAGAGGGCACCTTGAATCCCTCCATGCCTCAATTCTGCAACTCTCCACAATGGCCAGTATTGCTCCGACTGCACATAATATCTGTTAGCTGATAAAATAACAGTTACTTTTAGGATTAAAGACAGTGACTCGCAAGTTGGTTCCATAAATACAGACAGGAGACTGGGTCTGGGGTGACAGCCGGAAACTCAGGAGGAAAGTCCTTTCCTATACCCTGCATTAATCTAGAGAAGGGCTACACTGCTGCATGAATTAAATATTTGCTGAGTGTCATGTTACAAACTCTATGCTGGATACTAGGCAGAGATAATTAAAATAGGTGGATCTATTAGCTCACAGCCATCTAAGTAAAACGCAAGGTTTAAAAACACAGTAAAACATATTCAAACAGAATGGTGTATTCCTTTAAGGATAACCATAAATGGCCCGTGGATTATCTCAGATAATCTGTGCCTGAATGCTTTTGAATTTGCCTCAAACCAAACCTAAGGTAAACCCTGATCCCAAGGAGCAAAAACAGTAACCACTTATCTATCTGGAAACTTCCATCCAAAGGCAAAAAGCGTGCAAAAGGCCCATAAACATCCAAAGCAGATGTCAAAGTCCATGTTTATGAACCATAGGAAAACCCCTCAGAGCCATCAGTATTTAACTAACCAGCACTGAAACAATCTGGTAATTACATTTCCAAATCAATATAGATTAGAAGAAAGAGGGGTTGTGTCCAGCAAGCACTGGGATAGCAATGAACCAAAAAAACAAAAACAAAACTCACTGCCATCTAGTCAATTCCTACTCATAGCAACCCCCTTTGGGTTTCCAAGGTGGTAAATGTTTATGGAAGTAGATTGCACAGTCTTCCTTTTCCGAAGTGGCTAGTGGATTTGAACCACCAATCTTCTGGGTAGCAGTCAAATGCCTTAGGCACCACACCACCAGAGGTCTCTTAGCAATGAACAGTCAATAGCAAATGATAGGCCAGTTGAGAGGGTGTACTGCTTTTCAAAAGTTTGCTCTACAATACTTTGCTGTTATGAAACACCTACATTCATACCTGTTTTCATTAACTGAAATAAATCCAAAGAAAATTTTTGCTTTTACAAAAAAAGGAGAAAGGTGCCAAGTGCTCAGCATTTTTTTCACAGCTGTTAGAGACAGCACACACAGTGCACACCCTAAGCAATGAGAGTAGTGTCATCAAGCTCCTTCCCTGGGAACTATACTCAGCATTTCAGCATCATGCCACCATAGCTTTGAACTGTATCTGTCAATATTATGTATTTGTTATTTGGGGTTTTGTGTACTATTTGTAATGATTTAGTAGATAATTTTTTGCATCTGGGAACACTTAAGAAGTTTTCCCATAAAATTAATGGTAATTGCTTCTTCACTTTATGATTTATGAAAGGTTTCATAGAATATTCTATTTTCAGACAGCAGGGGAAGCCTGTACCTCAAGCAACAAAATGGAAAGAGAAAAGGCTCAAGTCAGACAAAAGAAAATTCAAATCCCACTTTCACTTCCTAATAGCTGTGCATTGTTATGCAAGTTAAATAACTTTTCTGAACCTCAGTCCACTGATCTAAAACAGGAAATATCTCCTACTCATTAGTTGCGTAAGAGCTAAGATACTATGCAATCAAATATCTAAGGGTGGTTAACAACAGTATAGCTTAACCTCATCCCATGCATTGGCCCTGAAGGTAACATACTTCAATAATTAACCCTCTCAAAGGAACACCTCCTCACCATATAGACAAACAAACAAAAACTCACTGCTGTCAAGTTGGATCTGACTCGTAGCGACCCCTCCCTGGGTTTCCGAGGCAGTATCACTACGGAAGTAGATTTCCCAATCTTCGTTCCAAGGAGTGGCTGGCTGGTGGGTTTGAACCACCAGCCTTCTAGTTAGCGGTCAAATGTCTTAGGCACTACACCACCAAAGCTCCCGCTATATAGACAAGGCTGAGTCATATTCCAAACAATGTTTGTTGTTAGGTGCCATCAAGTCACTTCTGACTCATAGCAACCATATGAACAAAACACTGCCCAGTCCTGCACCATCTCATAATCAGGCTGTTTGAGCCCATTATTGCAGCCACTATGTCAGTCTATCTCATTGAGAGTCCTCCTCTTTTTCCCAAACCCTCCACTTTATCAAATATCATGTACTTGTGCAGGGACTGGCCCCTCCTGATAACACACCCCAAGTACTTAAGGCGAAGTCTTGCCATTCTTAGTAAATAGTGTTTACTAAGGTAGAAATATCAAAATATAGCATTATTCAGAAAACCCAACTATTCAGAGTGGTTCATTTGTCCCCAGAAGATTATAGAAAGACAAGACTATACTATGCAGTAGATTTCACATCCCCTCCTATATGTAACTATATTTTAATATTATTTCTTATTTATTTATATTCTTAAACAACCATCAGGTGTTTTTGTGATATCTAAGGCACTTAACTGCTAACCAAGAGGCTGGCGGTTCAAACCCACCAGCCACTCCTGGGAAGGAAGGTTGGACTATCTACTCCCACAGTGATACTGTCTCAAAAACCCAAGGAGGGGCCACTATGAGTAGGGGCTGACTCAATGGCACATAACAACATTGTACAAAAAACACCTAATGGTTTTTCAAGACTATAAATTCATATAATTATATTTAAATTAATTACTATAAAAAGAATAACATTCAGAAAAAAGTCAGAATCCATCAGATTTAAGCCAATTTCCTCTTATCTCCTATATCTAGAGAAGAAAGAAAGGAGACACCAGTTCCTGTGCTAGGTAATTTTTCTCATTTTCTATACAATCAACACAGTCCTTCAATTTAATAATCCTACTATTCCTTCCCGCAAAAAAGAAAACTGAGGGTGAGAAAGTTTAACTCTCTGTAAAGCTACAGAACTAATAAGCAAACCATCCACATGCAACAGACACCAAAACCCTAGAGCATTATAAAAGTCCTCAAAAAGAAAGCATTTTAACTGCATCAGACATTAAAATATTTGCTCAATTAAATTATCTTCAATCTACATTTAGATTTAAAAAAAAAAAAAAAAAAACCTAGAGTGACAAGCTGAACTATTAGGTATGTCTTTGCAGGGGGAGTGTGCCCATGACCATGTATAGGGTTGGCAGACAATGTTTCTACAAGTATATTTGCATATTTTGTATGTTCTGTAGGAATTCCCAGGTATATAATAGAGCTGACAAGGGACAAAGTTGCAGTCACTTCTTGGCCACAGCCAGCTATCTGGAGGGAGCTAGTAGTTGGACCTGTGGACTCAGGACCATAGTCACAGGGGACATCAAGCTCAATTGCCATAACATACTACACAAAAACATTGTTCGAATCCTACTTTGGCAAGTAACAACTGGGATCTTAAAAGCTTGCAAGTGAGCATCTAAATGCAATTATGGGTCTCTCCTCAGCCAGCAAAGAAGAATGAAGAAAGCCAAAGATGCATGGAAATAATTAGTCCAAAGGACTGGTACACCATGAGATCCTCAGCCTAAACAAGTAAGAGACCAGAAGAACTAGGTGGTGCCTGGCTGCCACTGTCAGTCGCTCACAGAGGGATCTATGTAAAAGATCCTGGATACAGTGGGAGAATAATGTGGAACAAAACTCAAAAACAAAACAAAAGGGACCAGGTTTGCTGGTCTGATAGAGCCTGGTGGAACCACTGAGACTATGGCCCCTACCTGTCCTTCAGGTCTAGAACTGAACCCACTCCTGTGGCTTCCAGCCAAACAAAGACAGGCATATGAGCTGAACATTTACATTAGGTAGATACACTCCTTGGAGAGATCAATCATGGGAAATTAGAAGGGCTGCATATGAACAGGGAGAAAACTCAGGGGACAGGTGTGCATGGCAGAGAAGGACACAGGGAAGAGGTAACTATGGAGAGGAAGTAGGAAGAAAGCAGTTACATTGTGGAAGATTGTAGTCCATGTCATGGGACAAAGTGTATGTGAACTGCTGTATGGAAAGTGAATTTGCTCTGTAAACTTTCACCCAAATCACAATAAAAATTAAAAAAAAACAACTAGATTGGTGCATTTTACCATTCATTATGCCTTTAAAAAGAATTCTCTACTGTAAGGGTTTAAAAGCTAACTCAGTAAACAAAAATATTCAACTAATATTTTTCTTCAATTTTTCTGGATAAAAAAAGATTTGTAATATTAACTCATGAGGACTGTGTGTGTGTTTGTATGTATGTGAGAAACAGAAAATAAAAACACAGATCCTAAGCTTTAAAATAATAAAAATTCTTTGTAAATGCTTCAACATCTTCTCTGGCCATTTTTCATCAATATTATCTGTAGTGTATATATTTGTTATCTCAATCTCAATAACTCAAAAAATCTGACAGAGAAAAGTAAAATTATTTAATTAATCATTTCTATAGCTACATGAAATAGGACCTCTAGTGGCACAGTGCCTAAAGGAAGTGGCTGCTAACCAGAAGATTGGCAGTTCAAACCCACCAGCCACTCCATAGAAGGAAGATGGGGCAATCTACTTCCATAAAGATTTATTGCCTTGGAAATCCAACGGTGGTTGCTATGAGTCAGAATTGACTCAATGGCAGTGGGTTTGTTTTGGTTTGGTTTGGTTTTTCAAATAGCTCCATGAAAGGGGGTCAGGTGGCACGGTGATTAAGTACTCAGTTGCTAACCGAAAGGTTGTCAATTAGAACCCACCAGCATTCAGCAGGAGAAAGATGTGGCAGTCTGCTCCTGTAAAGATTACAACCTTGGATTCTCTATAGGGAAAGTTCTACCCTGTCTTATAGGGTTGGTATGAGTTATAATCAACTCCATAGTCACAGGATACTAACAACCTTGAAAATGATGCCGCATCAGGCAGTATTTCATTCTGTTTTACATGGTTGTGACTTGGAGCCAACTCAATGGCAACCACAGTATAGCCATATGAATAAAAAACTCACTGAAGACCCCTTCTGAAAATAACTGAGTTCTTTCAAAAATTTTGTAACAAAATAAAAAGGAAAAATTATTGGCAGGAAATTTCCACCTATAGTGGCTGCCTTGGCAATTACATTCCTTAAGGTAATAACATGGTGCCTACTCTACCATTGACGGGTGATGACAGGTCTGGCCTCTAGAGCTTGGGTGCCTGTGTTTGAATCTCTGCTCTGCTACTTCCTACCTGTAACTCTGGATAGATTACTAACTCTTTGTTTTCTCATCTGTGAAATGAAGATGAAAAGGGCCTACCTTGAACCTTCCCTTTTTTAAAACAATTTCAAACTGGCACAGTATATTTGCACAGAAGTTCACACAACATTGATAGAGAGTGCTGAGAATTACATGAGATCTAAATTCTGTTCTATCTATTCTATACTGATAATTAAATGAGAGGATATATATGAAGTTCTTAATATCTGTCTGCCTCATGGGAAGCACTGACACATGTTAGCCATTATTATTAGCTGTAGGAGGGTTCATCTTAGCAAATAAACTTTACTTAAAGGAAGAAACTGAATTATCACAATTTAAAACTCCACTAAGAGCTCCGGTGGTATAGTACCTAAGGCACTTGACTGCTAACCAGAAGACTGGCGGTTCAAACCCACCAGCCACTCCTTGGAAGGAAGGTTGGGCAATCTACTTCTGTAGTGATACCGCCTCAGAAACCCAAAGAGGAGTCGCTATGAGTCAGGGCCGACTCAATGGCAGTGAGTTTTAGAGATTATCTTCTGTATCTTGAGAACACTGCAAAATACATAGATCAACAAAAGCTCTCATGACAAAGTTAAAGCAATTTGTTTAAAATATCTTTGGGAAAAAAAAAAAAAAAAACTAAACCATACCTTAAATAAAAACCATCCTTATTTAAATAACAGTTTAGTATCCTGGAAAAAGCATCCAGAATTTTGAAAGAACTGTTTGTCTGACAGATTTAATCTAACAATTACTCATTGAGTTTTTCAACAATTTTGACATATAGTCATTGGTAAGTTATTTAAGGTGTGATATGTTTTACATAATGAGGTTGTGATTCATAGGAACTAAATAAATAGAGACCATGTGTTTCCCACTTAAATCATCAAAAGTAAACACAAACAGGAGTGATCACTATGCAAACAGCCACACCCTACCTTCTACAGAATCTCTTTCTTTTTTCTCTCTCATATGCCCCATGCCATATTTTCCTAATTTGATTAAATAAAATCATTGCCATCTGAAACAATCTCAAGCAAAGTACATCAGGGAAGACAACTGGAGTCCAATTCTGGACCCAACATTACATACTTCTGTTAAGTTACTGCTTAGTCTGCTAATTTTTAAAAGAAATAGTTGCCCCATCTACTTTGCAGGACATTAATGACTTGTGAGATATTTTCACCTCTCTAGGAAAAAAAAAGAAACGCTGGAATCCCGATGGCTCAATGGTTAAGGTTTGGCTGTTAAAGGATCAGCAGTTCCAACCAACCAAAGTCTACACAGAAGATAAGACTTGGCAATCTGCTCCTATACTCTTGTTGTTGTCGTTAGGTGCCCCAAACAGCTCCAGGTCATAGTGACCCAATGTACAACAGAGCGAAATTTTGCCCACTCCTGCACCGGCCTTACAAACCCCATGGGGCAATTTTATTCTGTTCTGCGGAGTCACTATCAGTCGAAATCAACTGGACTACATAAAATAATAACAGAAAGACAGTTGCCCACTATAGTCTACGCTAGTGCTTCCTCTGGCCATATGTCCCTGTGCACTGACCAGCCATTCTGTTGGAAAGAAGGTATGATGCAACAAGCCTGAGAGTGGGGCTCCTGGGCGGATGTCTCCCATGAAATTACAATTAGTCCACTGGCGCATGTTAAGGGCGGAGCAGCCCCACTTGAGAGCATATTCTGCACAAACACTGCTGCCAAACCTGTCTTACCACTTGTAGCCTCCAGAGAAGCCCTGGATATGAAAATTTTACAGGGCAGATTTTGTGGAAGAAAATATCTATCAGCTACCTATATGGGCAATAATTGCCAAATCCCCAAATTGCCAAAAAAAGCAATTTCTTTTGCTATGAAATGTATTAACAAACAAATAAGAATTATTGTCACACCTTTGACCGTTTTGCTTATGGTTTTGTCTTAATCCTTTAGCTGGATAAGGTTTCCCAACAACATAAACAACAAGTTCCCTAAAGCTTCATCTCTCAGTTCCAATTCTTAGTGCATAATCCACATGACTTAAATCCCAAGCATTCTGGGAACTTCTTGAAAATCACTTCATACCGGACTGGTTATAGCAAAACACCCATTAACGCCAGTCAGCAAGCACTTGTCGCATTTATATTTTTCAATTCCTATTAAAGAGCCTTTTAAAAGACATCTAGAATCCAAAAAGCATTCTCTACCATAATGTTGTGGGAACCACAAGGGCAAACACATTGTGCATGTTTAAGCTTGTTTTTAAAAAGGGAAGGGGTGGTTTGTTGACATAAACTGGGCTTTGAGCCTCAAAAGTTGATTCCAAATTTAAGTTTTTTACTAATTGACTAATTTTTTCAAATTTAAGTTTTTACTAATTAATCAGCTCCTAAATCATGATATTTAAATTCCACATATCATCATCATCATCCCAATCATATAAATGTAAGTAATGTAGAAAAAATACAAAATATCCCAAAGAACATTTACTTCAAAAGCCACCATGAGGCACAGGAACTATATAGTAAAACTATTTCACAAAAGATGTGCCTGCGTTAATTTTCCATTCAAGGAAATAACTGAGTGTTCATATCTAATGGCCTTATAATGAGATAACTCATGTAGGGTGTGCACAGTGAGAAGCCCCAGGTCAGTGCACATCAAGGAGCTGGCATGGCAGGCTTGCCAGGCAGCCTCTACAGCTGCTAATGAATGAAAAACACCCCTTTCTGCTGTCTGTAAGAAGCCCTGTTGGTGAAGCACTCAGCCGCTAACTGAAAGGTTAGTGATTTGAACCCACCAGCTGCTCTGCAGGATAAAGATGTGGTAGTTTGCTACTGTAAAGATTTACAGCCTTGAAAACTCTATGGGGCGATTCTACTATGTCATTTATCATATAGGGTCACTATTGAGTCAGAATCAACTTGACGATTATGAGTTTTGTTTCCGTTTTTTGTTTTTTCTCTCTCATTTCTTTAATTACACCTTATTTTTTAATTAAGTAGTATATGATCCCCCAAACCAAAACCAAACTCACTGCCATTGAGTCGATTCCAACTCATAGTGACCCCCTTTGGGCTTCTGAGGCAGTAAATCTTTATGCAAATAGATTGCCCAGTATTCCTTCCACAGAGTGGCTGGTGGGTTTGAACCACCAAACTTCTGGTTAGCAATCAAATGACTTATGATCCCCATGACTCCACAAAACAGGTAAAATTTTCATAGTGAATTCCATGGACATGTCTGTCATTATTTGTGAGACAATAACTTTGGCATACCTCATTTCTAACTCATTCCAAAAACACATAAATGCAAGGATGTAGCACATAGTCAAATAGGTAAAAACTAAACATAATTTTTTACCGTGGTATATGTGTAACAATATTTCAGTAGTCTTCATATGTACAATGTACCAAAATTGTGTTCAAGTTGTTTACCCATTACTCTTATCTGTCCTCAAATATTTTCATCACCTATAACAAAAGCTGTGTCCCAGAGGCATTAAATCCTCCTCTCCCCTACCTGAGGCCCACAACTGGTAACCAGTAATAAATTCTGGTCTCTACACACTGGCCTATTTTAGATATTTCATATTTGCCCTTTGTGACGGACTTACCAACTTAAGTAGAACCAAGGTCTACCTTCTAGCTCTTTCCCTTCCAAGAGTGAAATTATTGAAAGGTTATTCATGACATTATTCATGATGTTAGAGAAGTCAATTCTTGCCAAAGAATGGTCTCTGTATCTTTTAATCAACCCTAAATGTATGTGCCTCAAAAAAAATTGTGTGCTGGGGGGGGGGGGCACTTGTAGTCAAGAGAGGCTGAGATGGATGTCCCAGATTCATTGTGTCAAAACAAACTCACTGCCACTGAGTCGATTTCAACTCATAGTGGTCAAGTCATTTGGCTGCTAACCAGAAGTTTGGCAGTTCAACCCCACCACCTTCTATGTAGAAAGATAAGGCAGTCTGCTTCCGTAAAAATTACTGCCTTAGCAACCCAATGGAGCACAGTTCTACTTTGTCCTATAGGGTTGCTATGAGTTGGAATTGACTTGATGGCAGTTGGTTTGGCTTAAATTTTTTCAAAGTGTTCAACAAACTCTAAAATGTAGTTAGGAACATATTCTTCCCTATATCTCTGGCCATGCCCAGTCTATACCATGTACTATCGCCAAGGATAGGACTGTCTTTCACAACTTCTTTTTGTCTGCTTATTTCCTTTTCCCCAATACAAGTAACACATACCAACCTCTTATGTTAAATCAAATTATTCTTACTAGGAATATGTGCATTTTTAAGGATGAATAAAACAAAAAATATGCAAAACTCATGGTTAAATTTCAGGTGTGGGTGCATGTTTTGGAGAAAGAACCTGCCTCAGTATCTGAAATTACTTTATTGAAGTTACCTTCCACTGCACAGGAATGAATCCATCCTAGTTTTGCAAATAGCTCAAGAATAAATGCAGAGAGGAGTCAATGGAAGCATGTAACTGTAGTGACAAACCTTTACAAAAGGATGAAATCTTCAAAGTTGAAAGCTTGTCACTACTGACTTACTACATGAAAGTTTTTCCAATAAACATTATTTTAGAATTTAACTTTACATTGAATAGTTTGTCTTAATTTTAACTAAGATTTTACAAAAACTCTCACTGATACATTCATTCAAAAATCATTTCATAACAACCTACACCAAATTCCTGGCATAATTCATGCAACAAGAATATAAAAAGTAAGATGAAGCAATTCTAGAAAATTCTTCTTTAACAGTCTAACCTTGTTTTAAAATGTGTGGTCAGAATGGCATTTTAAACCTAGGCATCTCTTGAGAATGTGGTCAACCATCTGAATGAAAGCATGATCTTGGTTAACTTATATTGTATATTCAGCAAATAACATTGGTTTGAGCAACACAAGAGTAGAACATAATTCTCATGTCACTAGCCTCTATTAAGATTTGGCAGTGTACTACTACATAATTCCTAACTATGTTTGCCAGTACTAATATCACTTGAGAGCAAAACCAAAGCCAACACTCAGTCTTCCAAAATAGTGGTCATTAGAATTGCACAGATCACTGGAATCTAAATGGAATCCAAAAATCTCATCGTGGTCAAAAGTCTAAACATTTTACTGGCCCAATGTCACCCTTAAGACCTTTGTCTGGAAGTGGTAGTTTAAATTATACCTCCCACTTCACCTTCTCCGGGAAAGGGCCAACAAGTCTTCACAATCAGGAAAGAAGAAAAAACAAAGAGAGAGTAAAACGCAAAGCTCTATGTTGAACCCCTGGCTAAAAAAGTACAAGCCACCAATCTTTGTGAACACTCAGAACTCTCATGTAATCATCCTATGGTTATCTACACTCAGATTTTGGGGGCGGGGAATAAAAGCGACTCAATGTGAACAGTTTCTAGTCTAGGAGAAATGGCCCACTTCCCTGTATTATAACAAAATTTTAGCTCACAGTCTTAAATTCTTTTGAATAAACCACAATTATTAACAAGCCAAAAATGAAATACAACTGGAAAGAACTACATAAAACCAAAGGAAGAAAGAAAGCTTTGCTCCAGGGCTGACAACGATTTATGTGCCAAGTTTCATCAAGATACAAAATCTAAGACAAGCCTGAGCCCTATTAGCAGCCGGTTATGTTCACTGAAAACATCACTCACAAAATGGTGCTCAAGTTTCACACCTGTTCTTTGTTCTGTTAACAATTACAAGACCTACTTCTAGAGAGTAAATTACATTTTGTCTGTAAATGCAGATTCATACTGCAATTTATGGTGTTACAGACAAGGAGGAAAATATTACACAGTAAAACAATCCGGCAAAGGCCTAGTCCTGTGCATAATTTTTTTTCTACATCAAGATTTTAAATAATTAGCACACAAGGAACAGGTAGATGTGAACATCCATTACTAGGATGTTTTAAATATAGTTCAAATGCTTAATATAATCATGGGTTCTCAGGAGTCAAAAGACAGGGTTGTTTTTCTGCAGAAATGTCTCACACAGACATTAGTAAGTCCCCAAAATTACCTGCTTATCTCCCTGTGAATTACTGTGAGAGTCATCACTGTGGGAAACATTCATTTTGGAAAACAGTATGTCTTTACAGGTGTGAGCCACTGTTTATTTTATATGAACTTCAAATTGATAGTTACACCCCTGGGAAATTATATTCTCAAGATGCACTTTACAATCCAGTGTACGTTTGGTTTTAAGGGATGGAGTTGAGGAGACACGTTACAAAAGAATTCCCAAAATGATTCTTGATGGATTTCTATTTTGAAATTAACACTAATGTAGTACTCCTGATACCCACTGGTCAGCCTTCCCTCAATTAACAAAGAACTTCTAGGAAACAAAGAGATAGTTACAATTGTATTGCTAGGTATATGCCCAAGAGAAATGAAAACACATTTATATAAAAATTTATATGTGACTACTAATATTAGCACTATTCATATTAGCAAAAAAGTAGAAACAACCCAAATGCCCATCAACTTATGAATAGATAAACACAATGTGGTATATCTATACAATGGAATATTATTTGACAATAAAAAAAAAAAAGAAAGTACTGATACATGCTACAACCTGGGGAACCTTGAAAACATGCTAAAACACAAAAGACTACAATTTCTATGATCCAACTTATACGAAATGCCCCAAATAAGCAAATCCATATGGAAAGAGCATAGATTAGTAGTTTCCAATACTAGAGGAGAGAATGGAGAGTGACAGCTAATTGGTATGGATTTCCTTTTGTAGCAATGAAAATGTTTAAATGGTGTTGATGGTTGCACAACTCTTGTGAATATAATAAAAATCACTGAATTGTATACTTTGATAGGGTGAATTGTACAGTAAAAGTAAATTATGTCTCAATAAATCTATTCTAAAATACTCATTAAACTGTACACTTAGAAATGTGCATCTTATTCTAATTCAAGATATGATTGTTTAAAAGATAGTGATGAATGGCATTTCATATCATCTCATAACTGATACATAAAAGAAGTTCAGTAGAAATTAAGCTTTTAATTAATATTGTGAAAATGTCAATACTTCCGAAAGCAATCTATACATATCATGCAATCCTGATCCATACCGAAACAATATTCTTTAACAAAATGGAAAAACTAGATTCCAGCTTTATATGGAAAGGAAAGAGGTCCTGAATAGCTAAGGCAATGTTGAAGAAGAACAAAGTAGAAGACCTCACACTTCCTGATCTCAGAACAGGGTATTCCAAACATCCTGGTTCTGGTACAAGGACAGACCCATGGACCAAAGGAACAGAACTGAGAACCCAGAAGTAAAATCTATCCAGCTATGGACAGTTGATCTTTGACAAAAGGTTGAAATCTATTCAATGGGCAAAAGGTGCTAGCAAAACTGATAACCATTTCTAGCAAAATGAAACAGAAACCATACCTCATACCATACACAAAACTAGCTCCAAATGGATCAAAGAATGTTAAAGCTAAAACTATAAAGTTCCTGGAAGATAAAACAGGGACAAAACTAGGAGTCTTAATTTATGGCATAAATACATCATAAACCATAAATAAAAATGTACAAACAACAGAAGATAAACTAGAGAACTGGGGACCTTCTAAAAATTAAATACTTATGCTGATCAAGAGACTTTACCAAACTAGTAAAAAGATAATCTACAGACTGGGGAAAATAATTTGGCAACAGCATACAACAAGGGTATAATGTCTAAAATATAGACAGAAAACTTCAATACCTCAATAACAAAAAAATAAAACATCTAATCAATAAAGGGCAAGGACATGAGCAGACATTTCACTAAAGAAGACATTCAGGTGGCTAATAAATACATGAAGAGATGCTCACCATCATTACCCATTAACCAAACCAAACTCACTGCCATTGAGTCAGTTCTTATACCAACTCCTCCTTGGGTTTCCAAGGCGGTATCTCTATGGAAGCAGATTTGCCCAGTCTTCCTTCCGAGGAGTGGCTGGTGAGTTTGAACTGCCAGCCTTCCGGTTAGCAGTCAAGTGCCTTAGGCACTACACTACCAGAGCACCTTCATTAGCCATTAGAGAGATACAAATCAAGACTACAGTGAGATACCATTTCACCCCTAGAAAAATGGTACTGATTAAAAAAAAAACAGAAAATAGGACTTCCCCTATTTCGCTGACACTCTACTTTATGAAGCCATGATATGCTTCTCCAAGAACTGATTTCCCTTCTGACAACATGACCAAAGTATGAGAGACAAAGTCTGGCCATTCTTGCTAAGGAGCCGTCTAGCTGTGCTTTCTCCAAAATAGATTTGTTTGCTCTTCTAGCAGTCTGTGGTACATTCAATATTCTTAGCCAACACCATAATTAAAATGCATCAATTCTTCTGTGGTTCTCCTTATTCACTCTCCAGCGCCCACATGTATATGAAGCTATTGAAAATATCATAGCTTGGGCCAGGCACATCTTAGTTTTCAAAGTGATGTCTTTGCTCTTTAACACTTTAAATAGGTTTTTATCTTTTTTTTTTTCTTTTCTTTTCTCTTTTTAACAGCAGAACTGCCCAGTGTAATACAGAGTTTGATATCTCGACTGCTGCTTCTATGGGCCTTGAGTGTAGATCCAATTAAAATGAAATCTTTGACAATTTCAAACTTTTCACCATTTATCATGATGTGACTTACTGGTCCAGTTGTGAGTATTTTTGTTTTCTTTATGTTGATGTGTAATCCATAATGAAGACTACAGTCTTTGATCTTCATCAGTAAGTGTTTTAAATTCCCTTTGCTTTCCTCAAACAAGATTGTGCCATCTGCAAATTGTAGGTTGCACATGAGTCTTCCTCTAATCCTGACGCCATGTTCTTCTTCATATAGTCCAATCTCAGATTATTTGCTCAGCAGTGGCATAGTGCCTGAGGCATTTGACTGCTAACCAGAAGGCTGGCAGCTCAAACCCACCAGCCACTCCTCAGAAGAAAGGTTGGGCAATCTACTTCCATAGTGATACTGCCTCGAAAACCCAAGGAGGGGTTGCTATGAGTTGAATCTGACTCCATGGCAGGGTGTTGCATTGTTGTGTTTAGATTGTATAGTATGATGAAAGGATATAGTCCTGATGCTCACTGTGTTAGACTGGGTTCTCTAGAGAAACAAAACCAGTAAAGCTTATATAGAGAGAGAGAAATATATCTTAGGAAAATGGCTCACACACTTATAGAAGCTGGCAAGTCCAAAGTTCTTGGATCCAACGTCAAGCTGGAGGCTTTTCCTGACTCATGCAACTGCAGGGGCTAAGGAGCTCAAGGTAGGCAGGCAATATACTGGCTATTGACTCCAATGAATGGTGAATCCAGGGTCTCCAGGCCAAATGGTGGATTGTTCACTCATGGACAGTTGTAGGCAGCACAACAGAATCCTGATCCACAGAAGAATGTCTCTTTTCCCAGGATGTCCATAAATATACTGGAAGCAGGCCACACCCTAGGGAAACTCCCTTTCAACAGACTGGCTGCTCAAAACATATACATCTGATCCCATCATGGGAATAACCACATCACAACTGCTTAAACCACACAGGATTGTGGTCCAGCCAAGTTGACACACAGTTCGAACTATCACACTCACCTTTCCTGATTTTAAATCATGCAGTATCCTCTTGTTCTGTTCCAATGACTGCCTCTTGGTCTATGTAGATGTTCTTCAATTCTTATTCTTCACAGTGTTATACATAATTTCTCATGATCCACATAGTCAAATGCCTTTGTGTAGTCAGTAAAACACAGATAACTGTCTTTCTGGCACTCTTGGCTTTCAGTCAAGATCTATATCCATATGACATCAGCAATGATATCCCTTGTTCTACATTCTATTCTGAATCCAGCTTGAATTTTTGACAGTTCCCCATCAATATACTGCTGCAATGATTTTTAAATTACCTTGACAAAATTTAACTTCCGTATGATAATAATGATATTGCTCAATAATTTCCACACTTGGATTATCTTTCTTTAGAATGGATACAAATGTGGATCTCTTCCAGTTGGTTGGCTAGTTAGGTAACTTCCAAATTTTTTGATGTAAACAAGTCAGCACCACCAGCACAGCATCCGTTTGTTAAAACATCAAAATAGATATTCTATCCATTTCTGAAGTCTGGTTTGTCACCAATTCCCTCAGTGCAGCTTGGGCTTCTTCCTTTAATGCCTTTGTTTCTTGATCATATGCAATCACTGGAAATGTTTGAATGTCAACCAATTCTGGTGTACAGTAACATATGAAAGTCCAATATGATATGATTTTTTATGATAACAGAAGAAAAACTGCCCACACAAATGCATTTGCTTTTCCAAAAAAACTATTAGTGGCCCTTAAGAATTTGCCTTCACCATAACATACAACGCAAAAACATTGTTCCACATCCTACTTTGGAGAGTAGAGACTGGGATCTTAAAAGCTTGCAAGTGGCCATCTAAGTGCAATGATGGGTCTCTCCTTGTTCAGAGCAAAGAAGAATAAAGAAAACCAAAGACACATGGAAACAATTAGTCCAAGGCACTAGTACACCATGCGATCCTCGGCCTATACAATCATGAGACCAGAAGCACTAGACAGTGCCTGGCTACCACTGTAACCATGGGAGGGGGATCCATGTAGGAGATCCTGGATAGAGTGGGAGAACAATGTGGAACAAAACTTAAAGTCATAAAATTAAAAGAAAAAAAAGCGGGGGGGAGGGGGGTGTCGGGGGGAGAGACCAGGTTTGCTGGTCTGATAGAGCCTGGTGGAATCCCTGAGACTATGGCCCCTACCTGCCCTTCAGGTCTGGAACTGAACCAACTCCTGTGGCTACCAGCCAAAGAAAAGACAGGCATATGAGCTGAAATTTACATTAGGTAGATACACTCCCTGGAGAGATCAATCATGGGAGAATAAAAGGGCTGTGTATGCACAGGGAGACAGTTTAGGGGTGGGGAATGGGTAGGAGTGCATGGGAGGGAAGGACAGAGGGAAGAGGAGACTATGGGAAGGAAGTGGGAAGGGAGCTGTTGCATTGTGGTAAGTTGCAGTCAGTGTCATGAGATAGGGTATCTGTGAGCTGCTGTATGGAAAATGAATTTGTTCTGTAAACTTTCACCCAAATCACTAAACTAAAAAAAAAAAAGAAAGAAAGAATTTGCCTTCAGGAAGTCTGCTTAACCTACCTCGTCAAGCAATATTGATGCTTTGCTCTGCGCCTCCACTGTACCTTCTACTCATGTCTAACTACCACATTCCTATTAATATAAGGCAAGTGTATATTCACATTCATAGCTCTCCGATGGCCTATGTTTCTAAAGGAGATACATCACATAGGTCAGCCCCATGCTATCTTCAATCTATAGATATGTTTTATTTGGTCCACACAACTTGTTGAAGTTGGGAAACAGCCCATAAAGATCTGGACTGCTAGCTTCTCTTCCACAAAGAAAAGGTCTGGCTACACTGGGTATATATTACATCATAGCCACAACTGGCTGGCCCTGAGTTAAGGACTAGTTGATCTGGGAAGAACACTCTTCTGGATAGTGGCAATCCCCATGGCTCCCATGGGCTTATGCCCACCCTGCCTGGCCCTGGCAGACGTGTCAGTTTGAGAAGACATGGACTGTTTTGTGTCCTCAAAGCCTAGCACAATGCCTGCCATTTCATAAGGACTCATGCTTGTTGACTCAGAATTTAGTGTGTAGGGGAGTTGCTCTGTAGGGCCTGTAAAAAAAATACAAGTCCCAGGGCATACTCCAAGAAATTCTGATTCAAACTGTCTCAGTTGACACCAAAGAGTCTGTCTTTCCATGAGTGTCCTCAGTGAATCTTATGAAGAGTGATCTTTAATAAACACTGTTTTAATCCTAATTCTCAGTTAACTGCTCAGCTACTAACCAAAAGGTTGGCAATTTGAACCTGTCCAGCAGCTCTGAATGGGAAAAGTCTGGCGATCTGCTCCTGTAAAGATTACTCTGTCTCCTTAAAAGCTAGCAAGCTGCCATCTAGATGCAACAATGGGTCTCTCCTCGTCTAGAACAAAGAAGAATGAAGAAAACCAAAATTCATGGAAACAATTAGTCCTAGC
>NW_006921668.1:1242809-1250497 GCF_000298275.1 Orycteropus afer afer | reverse complement strand
AAGTGTTCCAAAATGGAATAATCTACATTTTTGGAGAAAGTAAACTTTTGACCCAAAAAATGTTTGTTTGGCCAAACATAGATAATTTAGCTAGGTTGTGTGAGACTTCTAAGATTTCTCAGTACACTGGATGATATGTTGATCACTGAAGAAGGCAGCAGGGAGGCCATGAGCTGGGTTCTATAAGTATAGGTTACACATGGATTTTGCTCTCCGAGCTTAGAAACTACAGTTTAGAAGGGAGATAATTATGGGCAGAAAACCAACCACAACAAATTGGAGATACTTGCCTTCACATTTAGATAAAATCAAGACGGATTCAGAGCAGAGAGCAGTTTAGGTGTGACAGAATGTGTGGGAGGAGGGTGGGTAGGGGTTAATCCGGAAAGCTCCTCAAAGATGACTACTTCACCCTCCTCCTAAACTCTTCTGTAGCTTGACCTGCCAACCACTCCCTCCTTCAAACTCCATCATTTCACCTGCTGAGTGTTCTTCCTCCACCTTTTAAACTTTGTTTATGCAAGCAGAACTTTAATCAAGTAAGTGCTAAATTTCCTGGTGCTTCCCTCCACACTCACATTTAGAGTTCTCTGCTGAGCATTTTCCCTTGAGCGCCTTTACACTGTCTCAAACCCAGCACGCACAGTGGCCTCACCTTCTCACCCAAGACCGAAGCACCACAGCCAACTTTCCTACTTAAATCAACATAGGAACATTCCCCCAGCTGTCTAGATTCAAAGCTTAAGAATGAACCTTATACCTTTTTAACCAAACAAAAAACAAACCCACTGCCATCAAGTAGATTCCAACTCATAATGACCCCCATCGAGTTTCCAAGGCTGTAAATCTTTACAAAAGTAGATTGCCTTCTTCTTTCCACAGAGCAGCTGGTGGGTTTGAACCGTCAACCTTCAGGTTAGCAGTCAAATGCCTTATGCGCTATGCCACCACAGCTCCTTGAGCTCCTTCCTGTTGTTGTTATTGTTGTTATGTGCCGTCGAGTCAGACCCGACTCATAGCGACCTCCTTGGGTTTCCAAGGCAGTATCACTACAGAAGTAGATTGCCCCATCTTCCTTCCGAGGAGTGACTGGTGGGTTTGAACCCAGCCTTCTTGTTAGCAGTCAAATGCCTTAGGCACTATGCTACCACAGCTCCTAAATCCATGTAATTCTTTCTAACCCAGTTCTAGTGCTTCCGTTTTCATTAATGTTAACACTTCAATAACCCTACACTTATTGCTCCATCTGCAATCTACTCTGCACCTCAGTGCCTATCATCTTTAAAAAAAAAAAAAGAAGTCTCAGTTACAAAAATTCACTGCTCAAAAACCTTCCAAAGATCCATGCAGGCTATAGAGTAAGGCCTTCCTACCCATGTCAGGCCATTCACACCTTGATTCTCAAAAAGGAATCTTTCATTTTCCTAAACACAAGAACTCAATATCCTCCAAACCTTCCACAACCTAAACAAAACACCTCCTCTCCATTTTAGCAATTCAAATTGTATCTCTCCTTAGTCTTCCCAAATACTTGTTGTTGTTGTTGTTTGCCGTCGAGTCGGCCCGACTCATAGCGACCCCTCCTTGGGTTTCCAAGGCAGTATCACTACGGAAGTAGGATTGCCCAACCTTCCTCCCAAATACTACTGTCCAAAAAATATTCTTTCTTCCTTCACATCTTCTGTGACACTGATTTTCTAAACCACTAAACCAAAAAAACAAACTCACTCCCGTCTAATCAGATCCAACTCATAGTGACCCCTCCTTGGTTTTCCGAGGTGGTATTACTGCAGAAGTAGATTGCCCAACCTTCTTTCTGAGGGGCTAGTGGGTTTGAACTGCCAGCCTTCTGGTTAGCAGTCAAATGCCTTAGGCACTATGCCACCAGAGCTCTCTCTAAACCACTGGATTACTATTAACACCATCCTGCCTTTTATAGCCATTATTTGGGTATTGGAGCTTGGTGGCTCAGGGGTTAAGCACTCAGCTGCTAACCAAAAGTTCAATGGTTTGGACCCACTAACCACTCTGGGGAGAAAGATGCTTCTGTAAAGATTTAAAGCCTTGGAAACCCTAAGGGGCAGTTCTACTCTGTCACACAGGATCACTGTGGTAGTTCAGTTTGTGTATCAACTTGGCTGGGCCTGGTTGAGTGGCTGGGCAGCTGGATGTAGTATTCCCTATGATGAGACTGGTAATCAACTCCATGGTGGAATCTACTGTGAGCAGTTGAGTAGCTGGGAATGTGGTCTGCTTCCTGTATATAAGGAGAAGGTTTTGGGAACGGTCTTTTGCTTATGGCATGCTTGAACCCTACATGTAGTCGTGTTGCTGTTCAGCAGCCTGCTGTACTCTGCCAACCTTGGGACTTAAAATGGACTTGAATTAATGGCCTTCCATGTGGTTTGGTAACATTGGGACTGTGCCATTTTATTTGTTGACCTTGGAGTTGTTAGTCTGAGTGAAGAGATGCCTCTAGCTTCAGTGGACCGGGAGCAAGAGGCAGAGCTGAAGCCCAAGGTCGAGGGGCTTTCACAATCCCCTAGAGCCTGACACTTTGAACTTGGACTTAAAGCCTCCAAACTGTGACAGAATAAACTCCTGTTTGTTAAGGCCATCCCATTCGTGGCATATTCTTGTCAGAATGCCACTAGGTAACCAGAATAATCGCTATGCGTCAGAATCAACTTGATGGCAAAGGAATTGGTTTTGAATTATTTGGGCATCTTCTTTTGTCCTACATTAAAATTATATAGCCGTGACAACCTCAACTCTATAACACTTATAGTGAAAAGTATTTGTGGTAAATAAAAATACATACACATGTATATTTTAATTAAGTTCTTCTAAAGCCCAAGTGCCTAAGGCACTTGACTGCTAACCAGAAGGCTGGCGGTTCAAACCCACCAGCCACTCCTCAGAAGGAAGGTGGGGCAATCTACTTCTATAGTGATACTGCCTCAGCAACCCAAGGAGGGGTCGCTATGAGTCGGGTCCGACTCGATGGTACATAACAACAACAACAAAGCCCAATAGAGAGCTGGTGGCATAGTGCCTAAGGCACTTGACTGCTAACCAGAAGTCTGGCAGTTCAAACCCACCAGCCACTTCTCAGAAGGAAGGTTGGGCAATCTACTTCTGTAGTGATACCGCTTCAGAAACCCAAGGAGGGGTTGCTATGATTTGGATCCAACTCAACAGCAGTGACTTTGTTTTGTTTTGTTTTTTCAAGCCCAACAGGTTAAAAGAAACCAGCTGTTTGAGGTATACAGAAAAGCTTTAATTCAAATTCTGAGAGTCCAGAGTTCAGGAAAAAGATTATAAATTGCCAAAAAGTAGGTGCAACAAGGTAAAACAGGACAAAGGAGCTGCCTGACAACTGCAAAGGCAGCCATGGAAAGTATGAGGAGGTATGAAAGCAAAACTAGCCTCACTCCCTCTCTCCCTGGCCACCAATGTCCTCAGGCCACAGTTCAGAGCAATTCACAGATCAGATGGTACCTACACTGCAATAAAACACTCAGCTCCTGGCAGGACATGAGAGATCTAATGAATGCTTTGAGGGGGAAGGAAAATCTTGAAACCAAAATTAAGTAATATTTTCCTTCCCTAACAAACAAAAAGGACAATTATCATACATCCTGGAATAGATCATAATCAGAAGATGGAAAAACTGAAGGAAAAAGGTAAACAGATTCAGTACAGGTAGCAAAGAGGACTGTGAGTGCCACATGAAATAATTATCACCCAGCCTAAAGAAGAGCCAGATGGCAGCCACAATGACAATGGAGAGCCAAGCAGGCAATATGAAAATTTTATGAAATCTTAAATGGCCACACAATGAAAGCCTATATTCCAGAAACAGGCTAATAGTAGAACAAATGTCAGTGCTACACAAAACGACTTGAACCTGCCTTCATTATTTACTCATCTGTATTTGTACATTTCTCAAAATGTGCCTGTTTAGTGTACATTTTCAAAGATGAGAATGATGATGGTTTATATCATTAGTAGAAATGTTTTGTTTTTTTAACCACAATCTGATACCAGGCCATTGTATTATTTGTATTACCCAAAAAAAAAAAAAAAAGTCAGATAATTCAGTCATCCATACACTTAACCCAAAATTATACCTGAAGTTATTGATTGAGACCCATACATACTACTTCCTGGTACTCAGTGTGAGCAACTGAGCAAACCTAAAGCTTCTATTATAACACACTCCTACCAGCCAAAAATGAGCAGGCTAGTTTTCATAGAAGTTAATCCTACTTCTTCTAAGCCAAGCAAGATGCTTCAGATTTGCCAAAACACCCTTCTATCACCATCCAAAGTCAACCTTTTGTCCCAAAAGACTCAAAGTCACCAGTATTATCTGACTTCTGTAAAAGCCTTGATAAAATAAGTTAACTCCACAGGAGAGAGGTTATTCTCCAAAATGTCGCAGTCACTTAATAACTGGTATGAATGTGCCTCCAAGTGGAAAAAGCCTAAAACTTGATTGCATAACTCAGAAGGAATATGAACTAACCATGCATGATGAATAATGAAGTAGCTGAAAAGAATTTAGGGAACTGTAGCTCTCCTGCAGGTTTCAGTAAATAACCTCCTTAGTAAGGGAGATCTTGAGTGCACTGATGAACTGGCATCTGGGTGGTGTCTCTGGGTTTGTGTCCCACTCCACAAAACTAGGATCCAGGCAACCTGGAATAAGTATAGTTCTATACTTGAGGAGACTGTCAACAAGCTGGTTTCCCCAGGTAAATGTGACAGTCAACAAAGCAAAGTTTGTCAATAAAGTGGCTTAGTATTAGACTACAGCCTAAACTAGCAAGTGAACTAAGTGAAGGCAGGAAGTTGGTAAGAAAGAAGAAAGTAGTGTTGATCAAGCTCATCATAAACTCAAGTGCAGATGAACTTGAAAGAATAAGTCAGAGTCAGAGGCTGGTATTAATGATGCAAAAATGAAGTCAAACCTGAAGGTCATCAAAGAATAGGGCTAAAAGGAATGGAAGTCATGGACTTGGGTGGTTGAATTCAACCAGGATGATGCCAGGATTAGGGTGGTAAGGAAGGCAGTGAGCCAGGTGCTCAAGTCCTCAAAGAAAAACCCAACAAAACCTGGTGCCATTGAGTCAATTCCAACTCATATTTGTAAGAGTGGAACTGTGCTCCATAGGGATTTCAATGGCTGTTTTACAGGATCACCAGGCTTTTCTTCTGAGGTACCTTTGGGTGAACTTGGACTGAAAACATTAACCAGTGCACCAACCAGGGACTCCCTACAATGAATAAAGAGGCTTAAATAGAGGTCAGTATAAACATGAGGAAAGATACTGGCAATTAACAACTAACAACAGCAACAAAGTCCAATGGCACAGAGAGTAGAGATTTCTTCATAACTAATTATCTGGAATGTTTCAACATTCAAAATGTTGAATGCCGCACTGGAGGCACACACTCAGCTATGCCAAGAGATATGGAAGACAGCTATCTGGCCAACTGACTGAAAGAGATCCACATTTGTACCTATTCCAAAGAAAAGTGATCCCACAGAATGTGGAAATTATCGAACAACATCATTGATATCACATGCAAGTAAAATCTTAACTGAAGATAATTAAAAAAATGGTTGCAGCAGTATATTGACAGAGAACTTCCAGAAACACAAGCTAGACTCAGAAGGGGACATGGAGCAAGGGATATCATAGCTGCTGTCAGATGGATCTTAGCTCAAAGCTAAGAATGCCAGAAAAATCTTTACTTGTGTTTTACTGACCAAGCAAAGGCATTCAATTGTGTGGATCATAACAAACTGTGGACAACATTGAGAAGAATGGAAATTCCAGAACACTTAATTGTATGATGAGGAACCTGTACATAGACCATTCAAACAGAACAAGGGGGATACTTCATGATTTAAAATCAGGGAGTGTGTCAGGGTTGTATCCTTTCACCATACTTAATCAATCTGTATGCTGAGCAAATAATACAAGAAGCTAGATTATAGGAAGAAGAATGTGGCATCAGGATTGGAAGAAGGTTCATTAATACCCTGAGATAAGCAGACAATACAACTTTGCTTGTCACAGTGAGGATGACTTGGAGCACTTACTGATGAACATTAAAGACTACAGTCTACACTGTAGACATACACTTCGATATAAAGAAAACAAAAATCCTCATGACTGGACCGATAAGCAGCATCATGATAAATGGAGAAAAGATTGAAGTTGTCAAAGACTTCATATTACTTGGTTCTATAATCAGTGCCAATGGAAACAGCAGTCAAGACATCAAAAGACGTATTGCATTGGGCAAATTTGTTGCAAAAGACCTCTTTCAAGTGCTAAAGACCAAAGATGTCTCCTTGAAGACTATGATGTACCTAACCCAAGCCATGGTATTTTCAAATGCTTCATATGCATGTGAGAGCTGGAAAATGAATAAGAAAGACCAAAGAAAAGTTGATGCTTTTGAGTTATGGTGTTGGCGAAGAATGCTGAACGTACTGTGGGAACTGCTAAAAGAACTAACAAATCTGTCCTAGAAAAAGTGCAGCCAGAACAGTCCTTGGAAGCAAGAATGGCCAAACTTGGCTCACCTACTTTGATCATGTCAGAAGGGATCATTCCTGGAGAAGGATGTCATGCTTGGTAAGGTGGAGGGTCAACGAAAGAGAGGAAGGTCCTCAACAAAATTGATTGACACAGTGGCTGCAGTGATGGGTTCAGGTATAGTAGGGATCATGAGCCTGGCAGAGGACCAGGCAGTGTTTCATTCTGTTGTACGTAGGGTTGCTAGGAGGCAGAAATGACTCAATGGCACATAACAACAACAAAAATTGTCTGGAAGTGTCCTTCTTCCAGCCCTGAGTTATTTTTATTTGAGTTATAGGAAAAAGGAGCAATACACCTGTGGGAAGGGTACAGGAGTAAAAGAGTACTGGGTTTCACTTCAAGGAAAGAGGTGAAGAAAAGGTTTAAGAAAAAGCTAAAAATTGGGGTGTTCACAATAGAACAATTTTCCAGAGGCCAAAGTGGGAAGTTCTGGGAAGATGTATGGGAACTGGGCCAGGAGTCAAAGCATTGAGCAGTATGACTGAAACACCTCCATCTTAGGTAGTAACTAAGGCCAATGGGAGCATGAAATCTGATTGAGCTAGCTACAAGAATGTTCTCTTCATGATATTAAACATTTCCATATTTTATTTTATAGTAAATAACTTGTGACACTAAGTCAAACCCAGGACCAATAATATGATATAGCATTCTGCATTTTGAAACGCAATTGAATAAACATCCTCTACTTAACAAAACCAGATTGATTAAGTAAATAATACTTCAAACATTAGGTCACCAGTTTATTGACAGTGAAATATTTTGGTTATATTCACATCACCTAAGGCAAAAAAAAAAGAAAAAATTGTTTAAAGTCTTTTAAAAAACACTTTTTGCAGGAGAAAATTTCAAGTTTTGTTTAAAGAATATACTCCTCCAAAGGGACTTAACACAACTTTTTACTTATTAAAACTAAATCTCCATTTTAACTATGATTAATATATATATATGCAGGTAGCATAGTGGCTAAGACACTTGCCTGCCAACCAGACAGCTGGTGGTTCAAACCCACCAGCCACTCCTCGGAAGGAAGGTTGGGCAATCCTATTTCCGTAGTGATACTGCCTC
>NW_006921668.1:1227680-1240651 GCF_000298275.1 Orycteropus afer afer | reverse complement strand
TCAACTTCAAGTTGAACTTGCATATGAGCAGTTGATAGTCTGTTTCACAATCAGCTCCTGGCCTTGTTTTGGCTGAAGATATTGAGTTTTTCCATCACTTCTTGCCACAGATACAGTCAATCTGATTCCCATGTGTTCCATTTGGTGAAGTCTACATATACACCTGCCATTTGTGTTGTTGAGAAAAGGTATTTGCAGTGAATAAGTCGTTGATCTTGCAAAATTCTACCATGCAACTTCCAGCATTATTTCTGTCACCAAAGCCAAATTTTCCCACTACCAGTGATTCTTCATTTCCAACTTTTGCATTCCAGTCACAGTGATAATTAACACATCCTGATTGCATGTTTGGTCAATTTCAGACTGCAGAAATTCATCAAAATCTTCAATTTCATCCTCTTTGGCCTTGGTAGTCTGTGCATAAATTTGAATAATAGTCGTATAACTGGTCTTCCTTGTAGGCATAAGGATATTATCCTATCACTGACAGAACTGTACTTTAGGACAGATCTTGAAACATCCTTTTTGGTGATGAATGCCATGCCATTCCTCTTCAAATTGTCATTACCAGCATAGTAGATCATATTCTAGGCTCCTAACGATTCAAAATGGCCAAAACCAGTCCATTTCGGCTAATAATACGTGTGTGTGTGTGTGTGTATTTGTAAATAAACAACATACAGATGATCCCTTACATAGTTTCTGAAAACTTTCTTGAAGAAAAAGAAAAGGTAGTTAGAATTATTATTCTGGCTATGGAAACAAATGTGCATTCATCCACTCAACAAACACTTGTGTACTTTTTGCATATGCTCAGTACTATGCTAAAAGCAATGAGAAACAGAAAATAACTTTATAAACATGATTTTATTGAAACCACTTCCTCGATTATCAGTAAGCAAACTATGTCCTGTGCATGTAATCTGGTCTGCTGCCTATTTTTATAAATAAAATTGTATCGGAACACAGTCTCACCTGTTTGCAGATGAGCTTTTGTGCTGCAATGGGCAGAGGTGAATAGTCAAAACAGAGACCCCATGGCCTATAGAGTCTAAAATATATTTACTACCTGGAACTTTACAGAAAGTTTGCCAATCGTATCACTGACAAGTTATCAAGTGTGTTCATTTATTCTTTCCCATACATTAGAGCCAAATCTTATGCTGGGAGAATTGCAAATATACACAAAGCAGAGCATGCCATGGAAGATCTTTCAACTACAGGACAAAACAAAAACTAAAGTACAGGCAGGGCTGTCTATGGCTGGATGAGCTCTAGGTGACAGCCCAGAGGGACCATCATGCAGGTAGCACATAAGGGAGGTCAAGCAGGTGACGGAAGCTGAGGGTGGCCAGAATGTTCTGGTTACCTAGTGCCACTCTGACAGAAATACACCACAAATGGGATACTTATTCCCTTATAGTTCTGGAGGCTTTAAGTCCGATTTCAAAGTGCCAGGCTCTAGGGGCTGGGTGAAAGACCCTCTACCTTGGGCTTCAGCTCTGCCTCCTGCTCCCAGGCCACTGAAGCTGGAGGCTTTTCTTCACTTAGACAGCTGCTGGCTGCTGAGACTGAAAAGCCCAAGGTTGACAAGTAAAAAGGCACAGTCTCAACGTTACCAAAGTACATGGCAGGCCATTAATTCAAGTCCATTGAAAGTCCCAAGTTCGGCAGAGCATGGCAGTCTGCTGAACAACAACACAGCTACATGCAGGGTTCAAGCATGCCATAAGCTACAGACCATTCCCAAAACTGCTTCTTATATACAGGAAGCAGACCACATCCCTAAAGCAGCTACTCAGCTACTCTAACACATTCCACCATGGAGTTAATTACCAATCTTACCATGAGGAATAACTGCATCCAGCTGCCCAGCCACTCATCCAGGCCTAGCCAAGTTGACACACAAACTTAACTACCACACCAGAAGTTTCAGCATGGCCCACACTTTCCTTGGAAGGAAAGGCACGTGGCTTTCCCAGCCCTTTAGTGGAACACGGTTCCTTTGTCCCATCCCAGGGTGGCATAGTGCCTAAGGCATTTGACTGCTAACCAGAAAACTGGTGGTTCAAACCCACCAGCCACCCCTCAGAACGAAGGTTGGGCAATCTACTTCTGTAGTGATACCACCTTGGAAACCCAAGGAGGGGTCGCTAAGAGCCAGATCCGACACAATGGCAGAGAGTTTGGGAGTCAAGATGAGAGAGGAAAATCTCCATAATGAAACAGGTTGTGTTTACAATATCTGTATTCTGGAAAACAGGTGCAGCTAATAGAAATGTCAACTATGTGAAAATCCTTTATGAGGACCTAAGGTGCTCAGACCTGTGCCCAGGAGGGAATTCTTCCTGCTTTGTGACTTGAGTGTTGCTTTGCCGCCAGAGTCTGCAGAGTTCCAGGAGTACACGGAGCTCAGGAAAAGGTGTATCTTTCTAGAGCCACCTCCTTAAAGAAAAAAAGAAAAAGGTAGAGAAGGCTACTATCATCTGGCCTAAATGAGAACAATGTTCAGTTGAATTTTGAAGATGAAGCCTTAAACTTGTTGATATTGTTATGTGCCGTTGAGTCAGTTCAGACTCATGGCAATCCTATGTACAACAGAAGGAAACACAGGCCTGGCCTGTGCCAACCTCACAATCCTTCCTATAACTGAGTCCATCTGTGGTAGTTAAGGTTGTTGTCAACTTGGCTGGGCCTGGTTGAGTGACTGAGCAGCTGGATGTAGTTATTCACCATGTTGAGATTGGTAATTAACTCCAGGATAGAATCTACTGGAGTAGCTGAGTAGCTGCTTTCGGGATGTGGGATGCTTCCAACATACATAAGAAGCAACTCTGAGGAAGGTCTCAAGTGTATGGCATGCTTGAACCCTGCATGTAGCTGAGTCATTGTTCAGCAGCCTGCCATGCTCTGCCAACCTTGGGACTTTCAATGGACTTGAATTAATCACCTGCCATGTTACTTTTTCAAGACTTGAATCAATGGTCTGCTATATAGTTTAGTACTATCACGACTGTGCCATTTTACTTGTCAACAACCTTGACCTTGTCAGCCTCAGTAGCCAGCAGTTGCCTGAGTGAAGAAAAGCCTCTAGCTCCAGCGGGTCACGAGCAGGAGGCAGAGCGGAAGCCCAAGGTCAAGGGGCTTTCACCCACCCCCTAGAGCCTGGCACTTTGAACTCCAACTTTTGGCCTCCAAAACTGCAAGAGAATCAACTCCTGTTTGTTAAAGCCATCCCATTTGTGGTTTCTGTTCGAGTGGCATAAGGTAACCAACCAAAACACCATCCGTGCAGACATTCTGTCAATCCATCTCATTGAGGTCATCCCCGTTTTTGCTGACCTTCCACTTTACCAAGCATGACATACTTCTCGGGGAATGGTCCCTTCTGATAACATGATCAAAGTAGGTGAGACTCAAGTTTGGCCATTCTAGCTCTCAAGGAGCATTTCAAATGCACTTCTTCCAGGAGAGATTTGTTCCTTCTTCTGGCAGTCCATGGTACTTTCACTATTCTTTGCCAACACCACAACTCAAAAGCATCAACTCTTCTTTGGTCTTATTTATTGTCCAACTTTCACATGCATATAAGGCAAATGAAATCACCATTGCTTGGAATAGGTGCACCTTAGTCTTCAAAGAGATATCTTGGCTCTTTTGAATTTTAAAAGGGGTCTTTTGCAAATTTGCCCAAGTGCAATGTGATGTCTAATTTCTTGACTGCTGCTTCCACTAGTGTTGATTGTGGAACCAAGTAATATGAAATTTTTGACAGCTTCAATCTTTTTCCCATTTATTGTGATGCTCCTTATTGATCCAGTTGTCAGGATATTTGTTTTCTTTATGTTGATGTGTAATCCATACTGCAGACTGTAGTCTTTAATCTTCATCAGTAAGTGCTTCAAGTCACCTTTACTCATCAAGCAAGGTTGTGTCATCTGTATATTGCAGGCTGTTAATGAGTCTTCCTCCAATCCTGCTTCCACATTCTTCTTCATATAGTCCAGCTTCTAAGCCTGAACTTGTAAGATGATAAATAAGACTGGATAATGAGAAATACAGAAAGCTCAGATTTCTCTACAGATAGACTAAAAAGAGAAACAGAGGCAAATGTAAATGCATATGAAGAAAGCCCTTCTGGAACTTCCTTAACTATGCGGAAAAAATTTCAAGAACTGCATAAAATTCCAAACAGAAAACCTCAACTTCGGTATTTTGGGGAAAAAACTCCAGAAATTAAAGATTGAAGAATGAAGAAGCATCTCACTGTGAACAACCCTCAAGGGAAACCTAGTGGAAGAAGCTTAAGAATATTTCAGAATCTTAATATTTATTAATATTAAGAGTCAATGATAGGTTTGAAGAAAAACAAGTTGGTAAGTCAGGCCTTGAAAAATACAGAGAAGGCCACAGCAAACAGCTCAAACCAAAAACCAAACTCACTGCCATCGAGTCGATTCTGACTCATGTTGTTGTTGTTGTTATGTGCCGTCGAGTCAGCCCCGACTCATAACGACCCCTCCTTGGGTTTCCGAGGCAGTATCACTACAGATGTAGATTGCCCAACCTTCCTTCCGAGGAGTGGCTGGTGGGTTTGAACCGCCAGCCTTCTGGTTAGCAGTCAAGTGCCTTAGGCACTATGCTACCAGAGCTCTTGATTCTGACTCATAGCAGCTAGTAATGTAAAAACTGACAAAGTTGCTTTCCTACTGCAACTTTGTAAAAGCCAAAAAAAGGATGCTGAAAACTGAAAGGGGGAAGAAGGGGAAGAGGGAGAAGAAGAAAGAGGGAGAGAGGGTGGTAAGACTGGGAAGAGGGGGAGCAGGTAGGGGAAGATGGAAAGGTAAGGGAGTAGAGGGAAGGAGGGAAGAGGAGGAAAAAGAGAAGGGAGAAGATGAAGAAACAACCAAAAGCAATATGGAACATATGTAACTGGGCCAAAGTTCTTCAACACTTTTCTAGGCTCCTAATGCTCAGTTTACTGAAAAGATTTTCCTGCTTATACTAAATGTGTCAGAAACGTAACAGTACTAGGAAAAAAAAAAAAAAAAAAAAAAACAGCATTAAATTTGGGGCCATTTACCAAAGCTTTTTCATCCTTTTCTATGTAGTTTACTTTACTAAACTGAACACAAGGGAACTTTCTGGTATTTGTAGAAGAAATCTATGCATGAATACAGGAAAATGGTAGGATTTTTTAAATTTATTTACATAAACATAGACATAAATCAAGTTTAGTTTTCATTCATTTGGTATACCATAGCCAACGACCTTCTTATGGTCAGTTTAACATTATTTACTCTGGAATTTAGTCCCTAAGATTAGTATTTGTTTAAGATAGGTACATAAGTACCAAGAGTCTCAACTGATACTATCTTTACAAATGACTTGAATTATTTTAATGTTATTAGAGTTATTACTGAAATCTTCTCTTAGATAGAGCAGAGTTACTAATTTCACTGTCACATGGTAAAAGCAATTGATTACATTTTCATCTGTCTTCAAATTGTTGTTGTTAGGTGTCATCAAATCAGTTTAGACTCACAGTGACCCTATGTACAACAGACCAAAACACTGCCCAGTCCTGATATCTTCAAATACAGTATTTCAATTAAAAATAAAAGAAACAAAATATGATAAGTGCTACATATGTTTACATTTCACTGATGTTGTGAAATAAACTCTGCTTGGAGAGGGGAAAAAAAGCTTAAGAGACAAAATGACTTTTTATGGGAGTTAACCAGGTAGAGAAAACATACCAAACCAAACCAAACCTACTGCCGTTGAGTCAGGTCTGACTCCTAGTGACCCCTCCTAGGGTTTCCAAGGTGATATCACTACAGAAGTAGATTGCAGATGCCTTAGGCACTACGCCACCAGAGCTCCCAGAGAAAACACAGTAATAGGGAGCTCTGGTAGCATAGTGGCTAAGGCACTTGACTGCTAACCAGAAGGCTGGTGGTTCAAACCCACCAGCCACTCCTCGGAAGGAAGGTTGGGCAATCCTACTTCTGTAGTGATACTGCCTCGGAAACCCAAGGAGGGGTCGCTATGAATCAGGGCTGACTCGACGGCACATAACAACAACAACAAGTATAAAATCAGTACAAAGTTGTCTTCACTCTGAAGGCTCCCCACCATGCCCACAGTTCTCAGTGGTACACTAAGATTCAGTGCTCAATACATAGTGAATGAATACTGAAGTCCAGAGGCCAGAACCCTACTAGGCCTTTCTTCAAAATTTATCCAAATTGTAATATATGTTCTAGAACTTTCTCCAGTCTCTTCCCTTCAAAACTTAGCCATGATTTTTACCTAAAGAATCTGATCTACCTGACAGTCCAATATTTCTGAAGTAGCAGATGCTGATAGAGTCTAGTTTTAGCCCTCCTATATAATCAGTGATCATTTTACAAAAACATGTCCTAGAAGAGTCTCTAATACTAAAATCCAGGATAGGAATGATGCCCTTTTCATGCAGAAGGAACCTGCAGTGTGTTCCCTCACTCCTCACAAGATGACTAACCATGCACCCATAAAATCTGCTAAAGGTCCCTCCTGTTCTTTCATGTAAGGATTAGAGTTTCCAGATACTATTTCCACAAACTTTGGCTAGACTCCATGAGTCTCAGTACACACTCTATGAGTACGTCGTAGCTGAAATCCCCTCACATAAAGCCAATGCCAACACAGTTTCTCTCTTAAAAACCAGCTGCCATTAAGTCAATTCTGACTCACGGTGATCTCATGTGTGTCAGAATGGAACTGTGTGTGCTCCACAGGGTGGCTGATTTTTCAGAAATAGCTCATCAAGTCTTTTGACTGAGGCACCCCTGGGTGACCTCAAACCTCCAACCTTTAGGTTAGCAGCAGAGTACCTTTTGCACCACCCAGGGAATCCTTTTATCTCTCACAGAGCATAAGAAATTTAAGGAGGGAAATGCATGGAGCCTCACTTCCTAGTGAAGTGACAGAAGTGAGTAGCCTTTTCATCCCTATTGATCTCCACAGTTACTTCCAGGCTATGCTTTCTCCACCTTCTCTCACTATTCAATACAGACTTGAGAGAACTATGTATTCTAAGGATAAACCTGAAAGCATGGCTTTCATTTCAATATGTTCTTCATAAGCTGTTTTGGTACAAATGGTGAATAGGTGAGTAATTTATTTTTATGCAAATAATGTACATTATGTTTTTTTCCATAACATGCAACCCCCTTGCCTGTTATTTTCATAATTGTGCTGTACTAATATTTTTTTAACATGTTGATGACTTCAATTTCCGTTCTTTTTTTTTTTTTTTCCTGTCCAATGGTCTTCCTCTTGGTGCCTGTTGATGAAGAGGACTGGTTCCCAGCAGCAGACCTCACAGCCTACCTTTGATCTAAAGCAGCCCCTCTCCTGGTGGGATTCCTTCCCTGCTCTGCAAACTACTTTCTCCAAGGTAGAAAGAAATCACTTTTCCACCCATGAAACAACTCTCATCAGGGCAGCTGGCCCAATTGGGCCCAGAAGATGGCCAGGTTTGCATACCCAAGGCCAGAGGTGCAGCACAAACTAGTGAGTACCCTGGCTGTATGCACTACACCCAGCTTTCCTGCTGGCACTTTAGTCATTTGAACCTCCACTCATGCAGACACCACAGGGTCGGTGTGACAGCTGTCAGCAAAGAGAGGTAGCATGTCTCTGGCTCAGATGGGACAAGTCCTACTGGCCACCTAGGAACCCCACAGAGCCAGGGCAATGCACATCCATACCATGGGACTCAAGTGTATGCAGGCAATGACTCCCACCCTCTGTAGGACCAGCCCGTACTCAGGTTGTGGCAACCCCACAGAGCCTTCTGCCTCATTCTCCTCCTGTCTCCGGTGCAGTGTATCTGGGCTCAGAACAGCTACAAGCAACTCCACCACTCTCAGGCCTGTGAACTGCCCCAGAGCAAACACAGAGTTTCAATTATTCACTTTCAAATTACTGAGGTACTAGCACACTCAATCCATAACTTTCTGACCATGGCATGCATATACCTTTATTACACAACTATGGTCAAAAGTAACATTTTCAGACTATTGAATGAGAGTGAATGAGGCCAAAACACATTTCTGGAAAGGTCACAAGACATGTACAGTACAGAACTTTTTTTTACATAATTTCATCATTTTCACCCATTGTATGTGTATACACATTACTTACATGGGTGTGCTCCATGTGAAAAATACAGTACTGAGTGAGTTTCCATGGGACAAATCCAAGTAAATATTCCACAGGCTCCACTGTTTCCTCTTGTTGACAAGGCCTAGAGGCCACTCAGAACAGGCAGATGAGAAGATTAAAATGCCTTGCCAGACTTTCATCTTTTAATTGGCCTTTTTCTTTAGCATTCTCTTGGAAGAAAATAACGTGGGATACAGCTTTCAGTTTCCTTCCACTTTACACAGGAGTCAACTCTAGCCACGGCTGGGTGGGGGGAGAACATTCAAATATGTGGCATAGCAGCCTCATTCCCAGTGACCCCCAGGGTCACAGGAACCGCAAAAGGATAACCCAGGTTACTCCAAGTTCAGGTCTGCCTTTACAGGATGTTTACTGAATCTCTGCTATGTAAAATAAAGTAAAGGCAAATTCCATGGAAAATCAAAACCAAAGGGTACTCAGGAAGATGAAACCTTTTCTTGTATCTAACAACTTCTGGGGAGATTACCTGGATGATAAGAGGAATGAAAAGTTATGGAAAACATTTTTAAAGCCTCTAATATTTCTACATTTATGGAATAACTTATAAATAGCTGAAAATGGGTAGAATTTACCAAAGCTAACCCAACAAATTACAGTGTCATAAAAGATCAGACCTTGAAGTAGCTTCTTAAGATCATATAATAATATCCAAAGCTCTCTTTCAATTGTAAATCACTCACGTAGTGTGAGGAAGCTAAGGTTCTTTACTCAAAGTAACAAAGAAAGCTAAAATGAGTGGAAAGGAGAAGAGACCATATACAGTAACAAATACAAGCTTTCAGTCAGATTTGCTTTCCAATTCTAGCTCTACCACTCTAGCTATGTCATAAAATTTCTGTTGTTCAAAGACTAAAACCAAACTCACTGCCATCAACTCAATTCCTACTCATTGCGACCCCCATATGGTTTTCTGGGCTTTAAATTTTCACAGAAGCAGACTGCTCATCTTTCTCCCACAGAATGGCTGATGGGTTGTAACCACCAATTTTTTGGTTAGTAGCCAAATGCCACCAGAGTACCTCTGTTGTTAGTGTTGTTATAAACCTAAATGCAGAAAGAAACATGAGAAAGTGGTGTAACAGAATATATTTATTGTGACAGACACAAGTCACATTGGGCAGTGTACACCCAAAAGTATTGGGACAGTGCTCTAAAGAGGATATAATGAAAGGTTATATAGGCAAGGTCCAGGCAGAGTACAGGCAGTACCCAACTCACACATAACCCATAGTTATGAACTAAACCCATAAAGCCTATTATGTTGAAATTCAAGGTACATACAATGGTTTATAGTAACAAATGGGTGCTACTTTGAGATGCTCATCAAAACATTATTATAATTACTGTATTATTATGTTAAAGATGTTTTAGTGTATCTGGAAGTTTTGTTTTGTTTTTGTTTTTGTTTTTAATGTATAAAAAGCTATAACATTAAAAACCAAACTCACTGCCATCAAATCGATTCCAACTCATAGCAACCCCCATTAGGTTTTCAATATTATAAACCTTTATAGAAGTAGATCGCTCCATCTTTCTTCTGTAGGGTGGCTGGCAAGTTTGAACTACTGACCTTTTGGCAAGCAGCCAAATGCCTTAACCACTACAACACCAGAGTTCCTTATAGAAAGCTATACTATATACTATGATACTAAGACAAACTTTTGACTAACTGATGTTAGGTATGAACTATACCTAACTGTTCTGACTTTTGTACAAATTCTACAAAAAGACAGATTTAGAACAGAACTGATTCATAGTCCAGGGACTTCCTGTAGTCTCCTGAGGGTCATTGTAAATTCCTTCCATATTGCTTTCTCAGAGCACATTAAGGACTTCAGGGTCAGTTAGTTGTAAAAACAGAGTCATTAAGGACATATCACATATCCTGAAACACAGCTTTCAATCAGATCCTGTTTCCCAAACTGACTGCACATAGATAACTCTCCAAAAGAGCCACAGCCCAAGAGAAAACAATCTCCACTAAGCTGCTTACTAGGCTAGTATTTGACCTGGAGACTCCAGGAAATCGAATTCCTTAAAACCTCAAGGTTCAAAAGGATACCTAAGGGCAAATGGCCTGGGTAGGTCCCCCCAACTCCATGGACCCAGAAATATGCATTCCAGGAGAGTTAAAACAAGTGTTTTATGGCCACGGAGTCAGCCCTTAACTCATGAGGTCCCCATGCACAATGAAATGAAACACTGCCCCATCCTACACCATCTCCATGATCAGTTAGCATAGAGAGTTGTTACCTACATGGTGCTTTCATTGGCTGATTTTTGGAAGTAAATCACCAGGCCTTTCCTCCTAGTCTGTCTTAATCTGGAAGCTCTGCTGAAACCTGTTCAGCATCACAGCAATATGCAAGCTTCCACTGACAGACGGGTGCTTGAAAGTTATGCATGACGGGTACTAAGAAGCAAATTGGCTCTACTCCATGAAAGTGAGGATCACCCCACTGAACCACCATCAGCCTCTATAGGATTTCAATACTTTTTTCTTTTATTCAACTCCATTAACAGAAAAGAGACAACCCGTATGCCTTTTCCACAAGACTTTCTGCCTCCACTAGTAAAAGTAGTTCGGGGGGTGGGGGGTAAACAAGGCTAAGAAATGTAAAAGTAACAAACTTCAGATATCTCAAAAATATTCTTTTTTACTGCTACATACTGCCAATGGATATATTCAAGACAGTGCTCATGTGTTTAGAAGTACTGGAAAAAATGGCACAGCTGAACCATAATCTGTTAGGGATTAAAACTAAAATAAATGTTAGACTCTATTCAATAAGAATAGCAATTGATGTTGGGATACAATTGGATAATATGCCAAAAATACCTCAATTCATACTTTGCACTATATATATAAATATAAATATATATTTTATTTTTATTATTATTATTTTTTTTTTTGCTGAAGTTTGTACATAGTAATCCTATATACAATCTTTATGTGTGTGTGTGTGTGTGTGTATGAGATTTGGGTGAAAGTTTACAGAACGAGTTCATTTTTCCATACAGCCCTTCATACACATTTTGTTTCTTTACAATGACTGTAATTCCCCACAATGTAACAGCTGTCTTCCCACTTCCTCCCTATAGTTACCTATTCCCTGTGTCCTTCTTTCCTATGCATTCCTGCCCCCCCCCAAGCTATCTCCCTATGCAAACACTGTCCTTCTGTTCTTCCAGGATTGATCTTGATTGCTCTAAGGAGTGTATCTACCTGATGTAAATGTTCACCTTATATGCCTGTCTGTTGTTTGGCTGGAAGCCACAAGAGTGAGTTCAGTTCCAGAACTGAAGGGTGACTAGGGGCCATAGTCTTGGAGGTCTCACCAGACTCTATGAGACTCTATCAAACCTGGTCTTTTTTTTTTTTTTGCACTATTTTTAAGCAGTCTATTTTTGTGTGTGAATATAGTACAATGTTTCCCACATAAAAGGCTTTATAAATGAAATATTAGATAAAGGTTATATATCACCAAGAGAAAATATCAATAATTAACTCAAAGTGGATCTCAGATCTCACAGTAAAATCTAAAATTATAACTCTGGAGAATATTTTTATGATCCTGAATTAGGCAAAAATTTCTTAGATATAGCATTAGAAGTATAATCTATAAAAGGAAAAAAAAGTTATACTGGATTTCATCCAAATTATAACTTTATTCTTTGAAAGACACTGTTGAGAGAATGAAAGAAAACAAACAAGGCCACTATCTGGAAGAAAATATTTGCAAAACATATCTGATAAAGGATATGCATCTAGAATGTGTAAAGAACACTTGACAACAAACAACTCAACTTAATAGGAAAATGATCTAACAGATACTTCATCAAGGAAGATACATAGATGGCAAATTAGCATGCAGAAAGGTGTGTTCAACATTATTAATGTGAAAGAAAGACTCCATTTCTAGTGTCTGACCATTGAGAGCTTCCAAGTTCCCACCCCTCCCTTTTTCCACTGTCTCACATCTGGCAACCTGATGATAAGAAAGTCCAACTTGGTGCAAGTAGAAATTTCAAATTATGCAAGCCTGGCTTACTAAGAGACACCAGGCTCCAACCTCTAAAAAGGATGAAAATCCCAAATCACCTGCCTCATCTGCTATTGTTTCAGTCCAGACAAAATCTGAGCCCTTCTCCTCAAAGAATTCTTTTGCTATATATAATAGTAATAAACTTTATTTTACATCCACTGGTACCTGTGTGTCATCTGTCCTGACTTCTATAAATTTCTATGAGAGTGAGGAATAGGTTGGGTGTTGCCCACTGTCCAGCAGAGGATGCTAGATGCCCAAACAAAACAATTAGTCACTAATACAAAATTAATCTACTATGTGATACTTACAAAAGAGCTATGGTGGGGCAGTGGTCAAAGCATTCAGCTAGTAACCAAAGAGTTGATGGTTCAAACCCATGAGCCACTGTGCCGGAGAAGGATGAGGAAGTATGCTTCTGCAAAGATATATAGCCTTGCTAATTCTATGGAGTAGTTCTACTTGGTCCTTTAGGGTCACTATTGCGTTGGAACCAACTCAATGGCAGTTGGTTTGGTTTGGTTTGGTTTGTGATAGATACCAGCTACCAGTTGCTATGGAGTCTATTCTGACTCATGACAACCCTATGTGTGCCAGAATAGAACTGTGCTCTGTAGGGTTTTCAATGGCTGATTTTTCAGAATAGATCACCAGACCTTTCTTCTGAGGCACTTCTGAGCAGAGCTGAAC
>NW_006921668.1:1222100-1227145 GCF_000298275.1 Orycteropus afer afer | reverse complement strand
AGGAGAGAGGTGGTGGGTGCTCTGGGAGGAACGGTTGGAGAAAGGGCTGGAGGGAGGCAACATGTCTGGCCTGGCAGGAATAGGCCTTGGGTTACTGCTGGTAATCCTGTCTTCCCCTTGTGGGATTACAGAAGGTCAGAATATGTGGCCTCCTTGCCGTTTTTGCACATGTCTTGGTATGGATATAGATGAAATGGAATCCTCAATTTCCTATAAAGTTAAACATACGCTTGCCATGGAACCCAGCAATTCCACTCTTAGGTTTACTCAAGTGAAAATCTTATATATAAATGTTTGTAATAGCTTCATAATTTACCAAATATTAGAAACAAGCCAAACATTTTTCAAATGGGAACAAATAAACACACTGTAGTTTACCCATTCAAAGGAATATTATTCAGCTACAAGAACTAGTACTTATACAAGCAATAACATAGACAGGTCTCAAAGTATTGGGCTTGGCCAATGGAATGTAGACAGATTATTCTGAAGAAAAGCTTTAAGAATCACTAGAAGTTATTGCCAGCTCTCTTAAGCTCTTGCCCCTCTACTCTGTGGGTAACATGCCTCAGATAGCACTTGCTCTTTCAACCCAGAACCCGTAACAAGAACACATGTGTAGCACAACAGAATTTAACATGTAGCCTGATATTAAATCCAGAGCAATATAACCAGGTCCATAGACCTGTGAGTGATAAATGATTATTTCTTGTTGAAAGTCACAGAGTTATGAAATTGTTATGCAGTATGATGATGGTGAAGGCTGATTAAAACATTCTTCCCCCCCTTTTCCACCTGAGTCAGTCTTATCTTTACAAGGCTGTGCATCTCTAGCTGACCAACAGTATCAGCATCTTCTAGAACTTCCATTCCTTTCCTATTGCCTTTGGATGACTGAGACACTTGATACACATCAGTTTTAACTCACCATTTTAGGCACTACATCTAGCAAAGCACCTAGGACATATTGGGGGGGCAAAAAAAAAAAAAAGAACCTCATTGCCATCTAGTCCATTTTGACTCATAATGACCCCCCATTGGGTTTCCAAGGCTTTAAATATTTACAGAAGTAGATTGCCTCATCTTGCTCACACAGAGTAGCTGGTAGGTTTGAAACCACTGACCTTCTGGTTAGCAGCCAAATGCCTTAAGCACTACACCACCAGAGCTCCTTAGGATATAGCAGATAGTTAATTAAAAAAAAAAAAAAAAAATAGGTTAATACAAAAAAAGAAAAAAAGAGCAGTGCTTAGGAGCCAGTTTATGTGTGTGTGTGAATATAGTACAGTGTTTCTTTAAAAAAAAAAAAAAAATTACTATGTTTTAGGTGGGCAGCATATAACAACAACAACATGTTTTAGGTGAAAGTCTGTCCACACAGTAAATTAGGTTTCCACTTAACAATTTTTAATACAAATTGTTCCATGACATTGGTTACAAGGTTCACAATATGTCAACATTATCATTCTTCCATTGATCTAGCTTCCTTTCCCTTCCTGGCCTTCTAATGTTTCCTTTTCGGTAAAGATAACCATTTGGTCTCATGCAGTTGATTGTTTTAAGGGACACATTACCCACAGGTGATATTGTTGATTTTATAAGCCAATCTACTATTTGACTGAAAGGTGACACCTCCAGGGGTGGCTTCAGCGCCAAGTTCAAAGAACACAGTGTTTCCTATATAAGGTGTTCAATACATGTTTTCTGAGAGCACCTATGGATTTCAGATAATCATTTGTTTAGTGTCCTCAATGGCTTCACCAGGCCAAAAAGGTCTGCATCTCCATGCCACTACTCCAAATATGCAGCCATTATGAGAGTTCATGGAATCTGTGGGTGACACAAACATGTAAGCGCTCACTGCTAACTGAAAATTTGGCAGTTGAAGTCCACCCAGAGCACCTCAGAAGAAAGGCCTGGTGACCCACTTGTGAAAATTCAGCCACGGAAAACTCTGTTGAACATAGTTCTACCCTGACACACATGGGATCGCTATGGTTTAGGTTGTTAGTGTTCAGTGTCTATATAATTAGTTATGTCTCCCCTAAATTAAATAGTCAAAACCATGAAAAATGAATCCAGAGTAGAAAAAACATACTTGAGCCAATCCCATAATGTAAATAAGGTCTTAAAAAACCTCTTTTTAAAAAGAGAGGAAAATTGTTTATATCTCAAGCATAGAAATGAAAGTTGTATACTATCAGGATTTGATCCCAAAATAAAAACCTTATAGCTTTTCATATTAAAAGCTTCAATGACAGACTTAAAATTATAAGTCCAAGTTACAGTCTTAAGCATTTGACAGGTAAAAAGCCCTTTAAGAAGTCTTATATGCAATCATCAAAGAATTGCCACCATATTACAGAAAGGTACTAACCCTGCATTGGTTTTGCTTAAAAAAAAAACGAGGGGGTTGTCTTCAACTTATTTACCTACCACCCCTCTTAGTGACTAAAAGCTTTGTTAATAATGCAATGCCTTCTCATCTTTGTTAGCTAGTGAAACAAGGCTTGAATTTCACATTCAATTGGTAGCTGCTGTGGAATGCATTAAATAAGGAATGTTTTATCCAGAGCTGAACAAACCTAATCTTCAGGTGTGGATTGATACAAAGAGAGGGACATTCACAGAATTCAAAAGAGGATCAACACCTAACAAATTCTTGCTCCACACACCCCGGTGTTACTTTACCTACTACATTGCTTCAGAAGGGCCGTTTTCCCCTGCAGTCACAAACACTTAGAAGGGATTTGTAGTAAAGTAGCCAGCTTTGAGTGTGTGGTGTCTGTGGATAATTTAGAACTTACACTTATAGAAGGGCAAATTCTGAAAAATCTTTTTTAACTATAATTATATTAGCAAATAATGATTAATGAGTAGGAACTGTCACTGTTTTATTAAATAAGTTAAATGTGCAGTCTGAAGAAAGGCACACACTTAAAAATTAATATGCTATACTAGACATAATTTTATTCATCCAGTCAGACCCACATTTACTGAGTGTCTTCTTTGTTCCAAGCAGAAATCTACATCTAGAGCACTTACCTATTTATTAGTGAACTGCAATATCAGTGAATTACACATACAATAAATCACAAATGTGTGAAGTTTTAGGTGACATTTACAAAACTTCCTCATGTGTTTTAACTATTACTTCCTTCTTCTAAGTTAAGCACTATGTAAAGGGCATCTGTGTGTATGTATGCACACATAGCTATTTTTAAAAACAAGGAGGGAAAGTATACAAACAAGGAGGACAATTTATGAAAAGGTCTTCACTGTATGTTGTAAAGCATCATGTCTCATGTACCACCTTCTTTAATCAAGTTAATAACTGTCATTCTTTGTTCAAAGAATTACCATTGCAGCAATGAATGGTTGGGTAACATTTAGATACAGAGTTTTCTCTCAGAAAGCTCACCCACCCCCTCAGAGCATGCTCTGGCAACAAAGATGTTTTAGGATTTGTCTTGTTCTTTCAGAATTCCACTAATACCATTCAAAGAGAGAAAAATGTCTTCTAAGAGTATGCTTAATTTCTTCCTAAAACTGAAAGAATAAGCTAAAATGAAGAGGAAAACAACTTACTAAACATTATTTAAACATTGTTTTATTAAAATATTTATTTTAGAATCACAGGACCTAGCCTAAATTTGGCTTATGTAAGATTTTATAGCTGAATAAAAATACATAGTATAAAGATGTTTGATTATTCTGCTACTATTGACCTAGAACATAAAATTATAAGTAAGATAACAGGGATAGGAAGTTGAAATTGACTCTAAAACAACATACTATAAGCTATTTGTTGTTCCTGGCAGATTTAATCCAGTAATTTCAATAAATTGTCACTTGTATTTTCTTTACAGAATCTCTATTTTTTTAAAAAATTACTTATTCTATTACTCTAGGGGAAATATTCATGTGCTGAAATCAAATAGGTCATTTTCTTTGGGGAGGTTTTTCTCTGTCTTTCAAAAACCAAAATAAAATCTAACGTGAAAACCAACATGTTTTTATACATAGTATCATACTTGAAAGTAGTTTTGTATATACCCCACATCTCAAATCCATTTTTAAGAAGGCCCATATTAGGAATAAAAACTTAGAATTCAGTCCTCCCATTTAGTTCCATTCTTCCACTGTATTTCACCTTCTGCTTTGTGTTTGCCAACGTACATATACATAGAAGCACTCTGACCTCTGCTGCCAAAAACTGGAACTTTTACTACAGGTCTTTTTACTTTAATTACATGTTGCTGTAAAGTTCACAGCATCCACAGCATGCTACTCAAGTGTAACCAACAATGATTTCCTTAATAACTCATAAATGCTATGAACTTTAAAAAAAAAAAAAAAACTATATTTTCATTTGAGGATAATCCTAACATTTTTGCAAGTTTTTAACAAAAGAACAATTATTTTGCAATGTTAATTTTGACTGAAAGATGTATTATTGATTAATAAAGGTGTCTTAAATTGAGGTCAGTTGATACACTCATGAGAATCAGAAATGCTGATTCACACTATTCTTAATTACAGATTTATTTTCTTTAAGTAATGTTTTCTTTAAAAGCAAAAATGCAAGTGAGCTTTTTGTTCATTACTGAAATCTGTGAACAAATATTGAAAGAAAAAGAAATATTAAGTCATGCATTCAAACTTATGAAATTGCAACGTGATAACAAATGGACCATTTCATTTGAAAAATTCTATTTCTGAAAAATTCAAGTTAAAAGTTTAAAGCTGACTAATAGCCAAAGAAGAAACTAGGAATATCATTTAAATTCCTCAGTTAGTTAGATTTACCAGTGAGTTCTTTGAAATATTTATGAAATAACTAAAATGAAAATAAACTGAGATCTCAGAAAAAGATGTTAAGTCATTAAAATACATATCCTCTACATATCCATCATATATCCATCATAAGATTATGAATGTATATTATTTTTTCTCTTTCAGCATTTTCTGGATTTTTTTCAGTAAGCATGCACTGCCTTTATAATTGAAATATATATATATATATATATATATATTATAGTTTA
>NW_006921668.1:1214000-1221906 GCF_000298275.1 Orycteropus afer afer | reverse complement strand
ATTCTTCACATAGAAAGATCACTGGAAACTAGCCCAATAATGCCATTAGGATGAGTCCATTTTTAGGGTCTTTCCATCCTTCACTCCCTGTTATTCTTTTTCAAGCTTTGCTGCCTCAGGGTCATGTGCAGCTGCTAGACATCTGTACATTAATCTTCATTCCAGTAGTAAAGGGGGAAAGGGTCTATTCCTAATCCCATTGTCCTCAGTGACACACGGCCATCCTCAGCAGCAAGGTGGAAGGATAAATTCCTTCATATGGGCTTACTAATATTCTCATCAAAGGCAATGCTCAGATGGTGAAGAAAAGAGGAGGATGTCTGTCATAGACACGTCATCGAGAAATGGTGTATTCAGACACCTGGCAATCCATCTGAGGAAAAACTGTTAGCTCATCCCTTATACAGTAGTTATCTCTAGATGTGGTAACTGATGACTTAATGGTGAATCCATTAAGTATCCTAAGAAACTGGATTTTGTATATACTAAGAATGAGAAAGGTCTCTGTGACAGAAAACTCAAAAATAAGAAAATAAAAGATTAACAAAATAAACTACATAAAAATAAAAATGTTTCTGCATAGAAAATAAAGTACAGTCAAAATATAAATCAAAAGGAAAAGAAAACATACACACACAACTGCAACTCACATCCTAGTAAAGAGCCAATGTCCTTAATAAAAGAAATAAACCAAAACTCATTGTCATCAAGTAGATTTGACTCATGTTGTTGTTGTTATGAGCCATCGAGTTGGACCTGACTCATAACGACCCCTCCTTGTGTTTCCAAGGCAGTATCACTACGGAAGTAGATTGCCCAACCTTTCTTCCAAGGAGTGGCTGGTGGGTTTGAACTGCCAGCCTTCTGGTTAGCAGTCAAATGCCTTAGGCACTACGCCACCAAAGCTCCCAATAAAATAAAATAAAATTGCAAATAAAATAAAAGAAATAGCTCCTACCAAAAAGGATGTAAAGAGTTAATAGGAAACAAGACACAAATTGCTTTTTGACATATTAAGAGATGCTCAACCTCAGTTATCAGATAAATTTAAAATCAAAACTGGAAAATAATCATTTTCAGCATTCCGATTAACCATTTTCTTGTTTTTTTGTCAGTTATACATGGCTGGTGGGAGTATAAACTGGCAGAGTTTCTAAAGAAGAAAGTTTGACAATACCTACCCACTGCAAAAAAGGTACATCCCCCCTATAGCTAACAATTCAGTTGCAGGAAATTACCCTACAGTTATAATTGCACATGGGTAAAATGACCCACTATTCTCAATGCCACTCACTGAAGCATTGTTTATAAAAAAAATATTAGAAAAACAAAAATATCTATCAAATGAAGACAGGTTCAATAAATTCTAGGTTTTCTTTCTATGAAACAATGCAACTGTGTAATTTTTTAAAAATAAAGCTCCTTATATGCCAACATATAAAGGCAGTGAAACTAAATTAAGTGACAAAAACAAGGGACAGAAGTATGTATATTAAGTTTCTATTTCTATCTTAAAAAGTTAAACAATGTACAGAAGGCGGAATATCCACATCTTTCAAAGTCATTTGAATACTGTTTTCAGTAACTATGCACAAGTGACCTGCATTTTCTCACCTCACAGTGAACAAGCCAAAGGATACACAGCTTTTACAGAAGGTGAGGAAGACAGCAGGCTGGATATGTAACTTGAACTCCAAAGTTACTCGATATATTTTGAAACCAGTTGCCATCAGTTCAACTCTGATTCATGGTGGCCCCATGAGTGTCAGAGTAAAACTGTGCTCCATAGGTTTTCAATGACTGATTTTTCAAAAGGAAAATCAGGGCTTTCTTCCAAGGTGTGTCTGAGTGGACTCAAACCTCTAACCTTTCGAAGCTGAGCATGTTGACCACTTACAGTACCCAGGAACCCTTTGATACACATTACCGCTAGCCAAAGAGCTAAAGAAGGGTAAGGTCCAACATGTCTTTACAACAAATTCAAACAAATATAAATGCATTCTGAGAATTAGCTTTCATTCAATCTTTTATCAAACGTTTCGCCAGTACCCAAAGAAATTTGTTGGGTTGTTCACTGTATGTTGAGAAATTGCAGGTCACTTGTACATAGTTAATGAAAACAATATTCAAATGACTTTGAAAGATGTGGACATTCTGCCTATTCCATACATTGTTTAACTTTTTAAGATACAAATGGACACTTAATATACATATTTCTCTTCCTTGTTCATGTCACTTAATATAGTTTGACTGCCTTTGTATGTTAGCATATAAAGAGCTTTATTTTAAAAAATAACACAGTTGCATTCTGTTTCATCCAACGAATAACTTAAAATTTATTTAACCTGTCCTCATTTGATAGATATTTCTGTTTTTCTAATATTTTTGTTATGAACAATGCTTCACTGAGTGTCACTGAGAATAGGGGGTTATTTTGCCCATGTGCAATTATAACTACAGGGTAATTACTATTATTATCATATATTAGCAGCATAAACACTTGACAGCCCCATCAGGACTGGAGGGAACAAAAAGAATTTTTATTGAGTTAGTAGGATTGGGTTGGGTGCAGAATGAATATTGGGAAAGCAGGAAAGTACCCTACATCTAAGAAGCAGAAAAGAAATCATTCACAAGAACTATTTTGCAACACTGTTTTAACTTAAGGATGTTAGGAAGAGTTCCAAATACTACAAAATTCATCTTCCCCTGCTTCAGTATATTTTTCTGATTCCAAACTAGTTCATCAGCCTGATGTCTCCTCATTCAATCCAGTTTCTCCCATTATGACACACACACACACACACACAGAAGGATGTACACATACTCCATACCTCCCTACTACTCTGCTACAAAGTGTATGAGGCCTTTCCCTGTTACAAGGGAGTAATAAAGGGCAAACCTAAGGAAGTCAAGCCTGCAGTATACAGCAACATGTAATCCCCAGGGGCATGAGAACATACAGGCACACTTGTAAGGGAAACCTTGGACCAGAGATATTCTCTATACTCTTGGCACTAGATCCACTGTTTCCACCAGATCATGTCCCCATTCTATCCCTGAAACTTCCACCAGTGGGCCACACTGTCTTTTATGCAGAGTACATACTATCAGGAAAGAACAAAAAGAGAAAAATAACTCCCAGTTCTCATGGAACTCATAGTATCTTTAGGGTCAAAAGCTATGAATATATGCATGCTTGCCCACACAGTCTCTAGAGCTTTACAACAGAGTAGCAAGAAGTTATCAACATCTGAGGAGGCCAGGCAGGGGCTTTGCTGTGCTTTTCTTGATCTCATTCCCCTCTATCATGCAATCTCTCCTTGTCTTATCATCAGGCTTCCTGAGAGAGAATTCTATACTCACTATCCTTACCTCTGTATCTCCAATTTACTTCTCAGTGAACTCTAATTTGTCTTCCACCTACACTCTGATATTGATTGTCCTTACTAAGTCACCAGTAAGTAAGTGTCTGCTGCTAATCAAAAGGTCAGTGATTTGAACCACCAGTCACTCCCAGAGAGAAAGATGTGGCAACCTGCCTTGGAAACCCTATCAGGCTATTCCATTCTGTCTTATGGGGTCACCATGAGAAGAGTAAGTCACCAGTGAGCACCTAATTTTCAGATTAAATAGAGTTTTTTGTGTCCTTTTTCTGAACTTTTTATTTGATATCATTTATTTCAATGTTTAATATTTTCTAGGTCACAAATCTTTTTGGAAAGCTTTTTGGTTAATGTCATGAATCCTCTCCCCACATTCACACACATATACTTTAGATGGTTAAAGAACCTTCTGAAATTTAATCATGGACTAACTGGGTTTAATAGATCCCAGGTCCAGAACTGTTGAAGACTTGCTTGGTTTCTCTAACAACTTTCTCTTACAAATTATTCCACTTAAATTTTGAATCTCTTCCTGGGGCTCCTGTTCCTGGGGCCCATTCTCAGGGTTATGATTTCAGACCAATTCTCTCTTTCAAATGGATCATCCAATCTCATTGCCTCAGCCACCATCTGCATTCTGAGGACTCCTAAATCTGTTTCTCCAGTCCAAACCACACCTTTAAGTTTCACCCTGCTAGAACCTCTCATTTGGTAGATGTTTTGCCTTGGGCCAACATCATACTCAACATGACCAAAATTAAATTCATCATTCCACCTCAATTTAACTAGTCTGCCTTTATAATCTCTCTTTCTCGGTTAATAATATCAAGACAATACCACAATTCAACCTCTGGGTTGACAAATAGCTTCCATCAGACCAACACTTCCACCGATGAGAAGTATACACTCAGAACTCATATGTAACAATTTTTCTGAAGGCATTGACATCAGGTTATCAGTATACAGGGGAGTTTATACATGGAGGAAGGAGCTGCACAGTGCCATGTTGTTGTTGTTGTTATTTGCCATCAAGTCAGTCCCAACTCATAGCAACCCCTCCTTGGGTTTCCAAGGCAGTATCACTACAGAAGTAGATTGCCCCATCTTCCTTCTGAGGAGTGGCTGGTGGGTTTGAACCGCGAGCCTTCTGATTACCAGTCAAGTGCCTTAGGCACTACACTACCAGAACTCGGCACGTAAAATTCTGATAGAAACCTGTATCTCTATGGCCTTCATAACAAGAGCACGGGTTCAGGGCAACCATTAAACCAAATCAAAACCTCTGCTACTTAGTTCATTCCACTCATGGTTATCCCACGTGTTTCAGGGTAGAAGTGTGCTCAAAAGCAATCAGAGTGAGAAGAAAATCCCAGAAAAGAGAAAGCTAGGGAGAAAGCACGCCAATCTGTGTAACAACTCTTCCCAGAGCTCTGAATGTCCCCCAAAGCACCAATGTATGGTGCAGACTTCAATTGTTACATCAAAGCAAAAAGATCTGAACTGATATCAAGCTGCCTTCACTGTAGGAAAAACAGAATGTATGGATGAGTGAGACCTGCTATATTTAAAAAAAAGAAAAAAAAATGTTGACAAAAAAATAACAGAATTCAGAGTTCCCATAACTGATCATTAACAATGTCCAGAACAAAATCCAAATTATGTGGCATACAAAAAAACTAGGAAAAAGTGACCCATTTCCAAGAGAAAGGCAATCAAGGAAGACTGACTCCAAGATGTTATGTTGTTGTTATGTGCCATCGAGTCGGCCCCGACTCATAGCGACCCCTCCTTGGGTTTCCGAGGCAGCCAACACCAATCCATTTCAGTCTACAATATTAATCTTTATGTGTTCCATTTCACTTTTGACAACTTCCAATTTCCTAGATTCATACTTCATCCATTCTGAATCCTAATTATTAATGAATGTTTGCAGCTGTTTCTTCTTGAGTCATGACCCATCAGCAAATGGAGGTCCCAAAAGTTTTACTTTGCCCACGTCATTAAGGCCAACTCTACTTTAAGGAGGTAACTCTTCCCCAGTCATATTTTGAGTGCCTTCCGATGTAAGGGACTCATCTTCCAGAAGGGTATCAGACAACATTTCATTGCTATTCATAAAGCTTTTCAGTAATGTATCAGACAGCATTTTACTAATATTCATAAGGTTTTCAGTGGCCAGTTTTTTGATAGATGTTCTAATTAACAGACAAGTATTTTAATGCAGTGGAAGGTTGGTGATTCAAACCCACCAGCAGCTCCATGGGAGACAGAAGAGGCAATCTACTTCCATAAAGAATTACAGCCTGAGAAACCAAATGGAGTTGCTATGAGTCTGAATCAACTAGATGGCAGTGGGTTTGGTTTTCAGTTACCATTGCCATGCTCAAAGACATTAAGAAAAATACACTCAGAATAAATGATAAAAGAAAATATAAACAGAAATATAAACTATGAAAACGAACCAAAATGAAAAATGAACCAAATGATAACTAACTGAAACTGAGCTGAAAAATAAAGTATCTTTTCCAAACATTATCAGATGGGATTAACAGCAGAGTGGAGATGACAGATGACAGACTAATACAAATTATCCAATCTAAAGAACAGAAAGAAAAGAGAATTTAAAACATGCACAGATCTTTAGGGACCTATGTTGCTATTGCTGTTAAGTGCTGTTGAGTTGGTTCCAACTCATTGTGACCCTAAATTCAACAGAAAGAAACACTGGCCAGTCCTACACCATTCTCATAATCATTCTGTGCTTGAGCCCCTTATTGTAGCCACTGTGTCAATCTCTCATTGAGGGTCTTCCCCTTTTTCACTGACCCTTTACTGTACCAAGCATAGTATTTTTCTCCAGGGATTGGTCTCTTCTGAAAACATAACTAAAGTATGAGAGATGAAATCTGGTCATTCTTTCTTCTAAATAGCATTCTGGCTGTACCTCCTCCAAGAAAGATTTATTTGTTCTTCCAGCAGTTCAATGGTATATTCAACACTCTTCACCAACACCACAATTCAAATGCATCAATTCTTCTGTGGCCTTCCTTATTCACTGTTCATTCTCACATGCATATGGGGCTAATGAAAATACTATGACTTGGGGCAGGCACACCTTAGCCTTCATAGTGGCATCTTTGCTCTTAAGCACTTTAAAAAGGTATTTTGCAGCAGATTTGCCTAATGCAATATATGTTTGATTTCTTGACTGCTACTTCCATGGGCATTGACTGTGGATTCAAGCAAAATGAAATCCTTCCCAACTTCAATCTTTTCTCCATCTATCATTATGTTGCTTATTGGTCCAGTTGTGAGGATTTTTGTTTTCTTTATGTTGAGTTATAATCCATACTGAAGGTTGTAGTCTTTGATCTTCATTAGCAAGTGCTTCAAGTCCTCTTCACTTTCAGCAAGCAATGTCTTCATCATACATGAAGAAAGCAAAAGGTCATTAAAAAGAAAAGAAAGGAATAAATTGGATGTGAGAAGAGACTCTGAAACTTGCTCTTGAAAGGGAGTAGCAAAAGCAAATGGAAGAAATGATCAAGTAAAAGAGCTGAAGAGAAGGTTGTAAAGGGCAGCCCCAGAGGACAAAGTAAAGCTTTATAATGAAATGTACAAAGATCTGGAGTTGGAAAATCAAAGGAGAAGAACATGTTTAGCATTTCTCAAGCTGAAAGTCTGAAGAAAAAAATCAAGCTTTGTGTTTCAGTAATGCAGGATTCTATGGACAAAATATTAAATGATAGAAGAAGCATCAAAAGAAGATAGAAGGAATATACAGAGTCACTGCACCAAAAAGAATTGGCTGACTTTCAACCATTTCAGGACATAACACAGGAATAAGATGAATGGTATTGAAAGAAGAAGTCCAAGCTGCACTAAAGGAATTGGGGAAAAACAAGGCTCTAGTAATTGGCAAAACACCCACTGACATGATTCAAAAACAGATGCAGGATTTGGGGGCACTCACTCATTTATGTCAAGAAATTTGGAAGTCAACTAGCTAGTCAACTGACAAAAAAAAAATCCCTATCTGTGCCCATTCCAAAGAACGGTGATCCAACAGAAAGCAGAAATTATCAAACCATATCTTTAATATCACACACAAGTAAAATTTTGCCGAAGCTAATTCAAGAACAGTTGAGGAGTAGTGACAGGGGACTGCCAGAAATCCAAGTTGGATTCAGAAGGAGGAGAATGATGGATACCATTGCTAATGTCAGATGGACCTAGGCTGAAAACAAATACCAAATGATGTTTACCTATGCTTTATTGCCTATGGAAAGGCTTTCAACTATGTGGATAATACAAATTATGGATAACCTTGTGAAGAATGGGAATTCCAGAACACTGAATTGTGCTCATGAGGAACCTATATGCAGACCAAGAGTCAGTTGTTCAAACAGAATAAGGGGATACGGCATGGTTTAAAAATCAGGAAAGGTGTCCATCAGGGTTATATACCCTTTCACCATATTTATTCAATCTGTATACTGAGCAAATAATCCAAGAAACTG
>NW_006921668.1:1212150-1212695 GCF_000298275.1 Orycteropus afer afer | reverse complement strand
TATTTAAATTGAGAAATTTTTTGAAATATTAGCACACAGTACATTAATCAGCAAAGCAATAATGCCATCACACATTGTGTAGCCTCTGGAAAACTCCCAGCATATACTTGAGAGTAAGAGCAGAAAAAGCAAATAAAATCTTACCATTGTAATAAAAATAGTTTTGAACTTGCAGATCCCCTGAAAGAGTTTCAGGGACTCCCCCAGGAGTTTTAAGAACATATCTGAATATTACTGCTTCAGATGATTAACTCTGGTCCCTGGCTGTCGTCCTCCACCCTCCAGATGGCCTAACCTTCTGGAAATTCCCTGAGTATACCATTCTTGCTCATGCCTCTCCACATCCTGTTCCCTCTTCTTAAAAGAAAAGCCTTCAAGTTCCACATTTCCCAGCTAAGTGCTACTCAATCTCCAAGATTTTGCTTGAGTCTTACATACTCCAGAAAGCTTTTCTTAAGCTTTCCTACAGTCTGACTTTGACACTCCTCCTCTCTTCTCTCATAGTTCCCTCTATCTATCTGCACTGTAGGCAACTAAACCAAGAA
>NW_006921668.1:1174547-1194721 GCF_000298275.1 Orycteropus afer afer | reverse complement strand
CAACAACAACACATATGTATACCTGACCCTCATAATAATGGGAATTTAAACTAAGTAATAGAAAGTTCATTTTTATCAGCTTTAGGATCTACCGGGTATAATATTTAACAAGGCTTGCCAAGATGGCTATAGAAAGATTGACCATACTTATTTTGTCCCATGAATGCAGAATGTGCAAAGGATGGGGATTATGTAGTCAATAAATACATTTACCCACATAACATATTTTTTAACATCTGAATATATTAAGGTGAAATTAAAGGCTTAAAGAACTTTTCTTTGTAGTTCTCTAATGAGCATGAAGCACAACATTTACAGGAGGTCACATTCTTTTGTTCTCTTAGCCAAGCTGAGTAGTAAGATTAACATCAAGACAACTTTTATTAAGATAAAAATTTAGTGGCACATTTCATGCATTCATCTTTCTCCACCCCAAAATCCCATTTACAGATTAAAAAGCAGAGGAAAAAAATTTAAAAAAAAAAAAAGTGAGGCATCACTTGAAAGCAGAGAGAAAAGGTTAATAGCTTGAAAAATCTGAGAAATTTCAGAAAAGATTAAGGACATGAGATTGAGGTGAGAGGAAAAAGAAGTGCCAACTAACCTGCAACTGGACCAGGCATAGAACAGCAGCTGGTTGAAAATACACAGGCCAAAGAGGGAAGTGTTTGTACATGAAAACTGTGTTAGTGAGTGAGAAGTCCACTTCAAACAATTTTCCAGAGCACAGAGGAAAAGGCAAAAAGTTCAAAATTATAAAGGAAGGTATAAGGCAGAAGAGTAGATGAGAGGTAATAATTAACAAGTCTTCAGCTTAATAAGGAAGACACACCAAGCATGCAGTTATAGATTGCTAGTGCCTAAGGCATCTGACTGCTAACCAGAAGGCTGGTGGTTCAAACCCACCAGGCAATCCTCGGAAGGAAGGTTGGGCAATCTACTTCCATAGTGATACTGCCTCGGAAACCCAAGGAGGGGTCGCTATAAGCGAGGCCGATTCGATGGTACATAACAACAACAACAACAACAACATGCATACCCTAATGAAATAATTAATTCCAAGAATAGGGGCTAAACCTTACATAATTTCAGACAAGAAATTCAGATTACCTACAGGGTTAAGTAAGTGAAAAGACTAAAGTTGCCAAAGACTTGCTATTACTTGGTTCTATATCAACACCAATGGAAGCAATAGTCAAGATATCAGACGTCATATAGCATTGGTCAAATCTGCTGCAAAAGACCTCTTTCAAGTGCTGAAGAGCAAAAATATCTCCTTGAAGACTAAAGTGTCCCTAACCCAAGCCATGGTATTTTCAATCACCTCATATGCATGTGAGAGCTGGACAATGAAGAAGGAAGACCAAAGAAGAATCGATGATTTTGAGTTGTGGTGCTGGTGAAGAATGCCAAAAGTACTATGGACTGCTAAAAGAACTAACAAATTTGTCCTCGAAGAATTGCAGCTGTAATGCTCCTTGGAAGTGAGAATGGCTAGATTTCTTCTCACTTACTTTGGTCATGTTGTAAGGGACCAGTCCCTGGAGAAGGATATCATGTTTGGTAAATGGAGGGTCAACGAGAAAAGGAAAGGCCTTTAACAAGATGGACTAACACAGTGGCTGCAACGATAGGCTCAGGTATAGCAAGGATCATAGGACTGGAACGGGACTAGGCAGTGTTTCGTTCTACTGTACACAGGGTCACTAGGAGTCTGAGACAACTCAATGGCATCTAACAACAACAACTGGGTCAAGTCTCTGCCCTAGGTTTGATGATTCACTAGGCAGATTCACAGTATTCAACATATAGGCATATCCATGGCTACAATTTATTATAGCAAAAGGAGACCAAGCATGATCAGCAAAGGGAAAAAGTGCCTGAGGAAAAGTCCAGAGGAAACAGGCCCAAGTTTCCAAGAGTTCTCTCCCAGTGGAGTCACAAAGGATACAGTTAATTCTCCCAGCAGTGAGTTGTGACAATATGAGTGAAATGTTGTCTACCACGGAATTCCCTTGTTGTTGTTGTTATGTGCTATCGAGTCAGCCCCAACTCATAGCTACCTTTCCTTGGGTTTCCAAGGTGGTATCACTACGGAAGTAGATTGCCCAACCTTCCTTCCGAGGATTCCCTTAGAGGCTTTTTATTGAGGGCCAATCATATGTATGTTCTGCCTGACATGTACTGAAGTTCCAGACTCCCAGAAGATAAAGAGCTGTTCAGCATAAACTACACTGTTTACACAGCTTAGTCACAGTAAGCCACTCTTATCAAGAAATGGTGGAAATCTTTCCAAAATCCAAGTCCCAGGTGCCAGCCAAGAGCCAAACTAGCAAGCAAGCCATTTTGAGGATTGTTGTTGTTGTTATGTGCCATCAAGTTGGACCCAACTCATAGAGACCCCTCCTTGCGTTTCCGAGGCAGTATCACTACAGAAGTAAATTATCCAACCTTCCTTCCGAGGAGTGGCTGGTGGGTTTGAACTACCAGCCTTCTGGTTAGCAGTCAAACATCTCAGGCACTATGCTACCAAAGCTCCCATTTTGAGGATAGCAATCTCAAGTCTCCTCTGTTAACTCTCTTCTGGACACCTAACAAAGAAAAAAAGACTGACATCACACTTAATCTGAAAACACTAAAAAACTATGTTCACAGCATCCTATACCTAGCCAGACCATCTCCCTCTGTAAGGACAAAATAAATTGCTAATAATACCATTGCTGTTGCTGTTGTTAGGTGCCACTGAGTTGGCTCAGACTCAATAGTTAACAATGGAGAACTAATTACATGTCCATGCAGGACACCAATTTCTATTCTCAGCCAGTGCACCTCATATGTAGCCACCACCCATCCGTCAGTGGAGGCTTGGGTGTTGCTATAATGCTGAACTGATTTTAGCAGAGCTTCTAGACTAAGACAGACTAGGAAGAAAGGACTGGCAATCTACTTCTGAAAATCAGCCAATGAAAACTCTATGGATCACAATAGGCAGATTAGCAACTGATTGTGGGTATGGTGCAGGACCAGGCACCATTTTGTTTTGTTTGCATGGGATCACCATGATTCGGGGGCCTACTCCTTAGCAGGTAACAACAACAACATGTTAAGCATTTTAAATGCAATGCTTTAAATCAGGGCTTCCAACCATTTCATTCTTCAAACTGGTAATTCACCGCAAGATCTTGTTAAACTGTAGATTCTGATTCAGTGTATCTGGGATAGAAATGCAAATTCTCAGCAGGAGTTTGAACCAGAAATGAACCTGATTGGAAACCCTGCCTTAAATCATTAAATCCTTTAAAACTCTAAAAGATAGAGATGAGTACACTAAAGAATGAGAAGGTAAATAAATGATTCAAGGACACACAGCCAGTAAATTGTAGAGCTATGATTCAAACTTAAATGTGCGAGCCCTTTCATGTATACCCACTGAGGAAGAGTTTTAATTCTCATGGAATCCAGATTTTGAGGTAGAAATGACTCACCTAAACTATTACCCTGAGATATCTTTGAACCTTAAAAGTCAGAGTCTAGAAGCTCCTGAGTTCAACTTCTATTATTTCCTTCTTTCTGACAACATCATTAGGGATACAGTAAGTTATTTGGTCACTGGTTTATCCGTTGAGTGTCTTCTCTGACAATGACTGCTGAAAGTTGGGAGCCAAAAATGAAGATCTGATTCCTGGCTAAGATGAGAGGTCCCGTAGTTCAATGGTTAAAGACTCCAAGGTCAAACAAAACTTGGAACTGGGTATGTTCCTAGTCAAACTAGTTAATCTCTCTAAGACTCAATTCCCCATGTCAGGAAGAAGATAAAACAATGACAATATGACAACAAAGAAATATTTACAGCATTTATCATGTGCCAAGCACTTTTCTAAGAGCTTTCTAAATATTAAACTTTCTCAACAGCCTTATGAGGTAGGTGGTACAATTACACCCATTTTACAGGCAAAGTAACTAAAGCTCAGAGAGTATAAGCAGCTTAGCCAAGGCCACAGAGTTGGTATGTAATTGAGCCAAGATTTGAGCCCAGGTAGTCTGACTCCATTACCTCCCATCTTAGTGAGGATTAAATAAGATCATACATGTAAGTGTCTAGCATGGCTAAAGTATTCAATAAGGGTTAGTTATTTCTAACTGCTTGGATGGTGCAGAGATAAGCAATTGGCTGCTAAACAAAAGGCTGGCAGTTCAAATCCACCCAGAGGTACCTCAGAAGAAAGGCCTAATAACCTACTTCCAAAAATCCTGCTGTTTTTTGTGGAAAACCCTATGAAGCACAGCTCTACTCTAACACACATGAAGTGGTCACGAGTCAGAACTGACTCAATGCAACTGGTTTGGTTCTTTTTAATATCTGATGAAAAAATTTGGCACTTGATTTGTTTTTTTATATCTAATTTGATAAAGCGCAAAGCTGTCCTTGATATCCAGAAGTGCAACCTAGCACTGTCGCCTAGGCCTTCATGTTTGTTGCTTGGGGCTCTCCAGGCACTCAAAGCTAGGTCTTGATGTTCTCTTGTTGAATGTAAAATGTTTCAGAGATCAACATCAGGCAAGGCTACTCTGTAACCATGATGGATCAAGATACAAACAAGACCACTCCATAGTCATGTCTGAACATAGGCAAGCATGAACACTGTCCAAACCACAAAACAAGACCAAACAAACACCTATCCTAGTAAGTGTGGTGGCGGCTCTTTACCAGTTACAGCTTTAGCCTCACTCTACTCTTCCCTCCTTCCAGATAAGACTCAAGGTACTCAATAGTACAATTATCCCTCTTCCTGCCAGCTTTCCATCAAAGCGTAGCCCCACTTCTTTAGACTCTTTCCAAAATCACCCAACCAAGCGTATATCCTATAATATGTCCTTTCTAAAACCTTCTTGCTGAGATACCCCACTGCTCTAGGAGTATACATTCTCTCCACTACAATAAGTAATAAACCCAACTTGCTCAACTACAGGTATGTTCTTGTTGGTCTTTGGCTGGAGAGCATCCGTATATTTCATGTAAAACAGAAATATATATTTTCTATGATACACATATGTAGAATATATTATGAGCAAACAAAAGGTGAACCCCTACTAAAAACACTAAGCAAAATCTCTAATGTGACACAGCATATACTTGAGTTAATACCATGCATGTCATAAACAAGTCAGTTATTTATACTTACTCAAATAATTTGAATGCGTTCATTTTTTAAATATGTAATAATACTCACTGTGATAACTCAGAAGGAATCTGGTGATTATTTAGAGCTCAGGCAAATTTTTATAATTATACATGCAAGTTATTTTATAATGTCACGTGGAAGAATAAGTAACAAAATGCTAGCCAGAACACTTTTTTTTACCATAAATGGGGAAAAGATTAGATAAAGGAAATTTATATGCAGAAAATTTAAAAGATATTCTAAATACAATTTAAATAAAGGCATTTATTTTTATTCCCTTAGAAGAGGAAAGAAGTTCTCCAGAATTTCTTGTTATTGTTAAACACGTCAGGGAAAATTTTTTAAACTGCCAAAACCAAAATGTCCCTAGTTGTACAACGATAATGGGCTTGGCCACTAACTGAAAGGTCAATGGTTCGAACCCATACAGCTGTTCCACAAGAGAAAGACTTGACAATTTGCTCCCTTAAAGATTACAGCCTAGGAAACACTATGGAGGAGTTCTACTCTGCAACCCAGGGTTGCTATGAGTCAGTGTCAACTCAGCAGAACAACAACAAAAAGGAAATTAAAATAATACAGTATCACAGAAGGGGGAAAAAAAAAAAAGCATTGGGTAAAGAATCTTGGTACAGGAAAGAGAATCAAAGGAATTTCTAAAAAGAAGACTAACCCCATTTTATCAGGTCAATTCCAATTCATAGTGATGTTACAGGACAGAGTAGAACTCTACACAGTGTTTGCAAGGCTGTAATCTTTACTGATGCAGAATGCCACATTTTTCTGCCACAGAGCAACTGGTAGGTTTGAACGATGGAAGTTTTTGGTTAACAGACAAGTATTTAACCACTGTGCCACCAGGGATCCCTAGAAAGAAGACTGTTGTTGTTAGCTGGCATCAAGTTCACTCTGACTCACAGCAACCTTATATACCACAGAACAAAACACTGCCCAGTCCTAAGCCGGCCTCACGATCCTTGCTATGCTTGAGGCCATCATTGCAGCCACTGTGTCAACCCATCTTGTTGAGGGTTTTCCCCTTCTTTGCTTACCCTCCACTTTACCAAGCATGTTATCCTTCTGCAAAGAATGGTCCCTTCTGACAAGAAGACCAAAGTAGGTGAGACAAAGTCTGTCCATTCTCACTAGCAAGGAGCATTCTGGCTGCACTTTTAACAGGACAGATGTGTTCGTTCTTCTGGCACTCCATGGTATTTTCCGTATTCTTTGCCAACACCACAGTTCAAAGGCATCAACTTTTCTCCTGTCTTCTTTATTCACTGGGCAGCTTTCATATGCATTTGAGGCAAATGAAAACACCAAGGCTTGGGTTAGGCAAACATTAGTCCCCAAAGTGACATCTTTGCTCTTCAACACTTTAAAGAGATCTTTTATAGCAGATTTTTCCAGTGCAATACAACCTCTGATTTCCTGCCTGCTGCTTCTATGGTTGTTGACTGTGGATCCAAGTGAAATGAAATCCCTGTCAACTCCAATCTTTTCTCCATTTATCATGATGTTGCTTACTGGTTCAGTTGTGAGGATTTTCATTTTCTTTATGTTGAAAAAAAGAGTAGATGTCTAAAATGTCTAGAAAGCAGTCAACTCGAAATAACAGATCTATCTTTTCAAAGTAGATAAGGCTGATATGCTTATTTTACTCTATCAGTGTATCTTCAAGTTGGAGAGTATGCAATCTGATAAGAACTGAAAGTCACCTAACTTTTAGAATGACACAGTAATTATACATCAATTCTTGAAAACATTTTTTTCTGCAGCTATCAACCTTAATCACAATATAAGTTTTTCCCAGAAAATTATGAGCACAAATATGAGATAACAATATATACATATTGTTGCCTTACAAGGATATCTGGAAATATCCCATTAAGAACTAGAAGTTATCTGAATTAAAATAAATCTTGCAAGTATAATTCACTTTGGAATTGTGGTGTAGTAAATTACTTAGTGTGGCTTTTCTACCCATAAGTCTTTGTAAACTCCAAGGTGGGATTTTCTATGAGCAACTGAGCAGCTTCTGATTGCTGAAGTTGTCCACCTGGAGTATTTCTGTTGGGAGTGGCACAAAACAATGTTTTGGGAGGTATTCTTTCTCAAGTACTTATAGTTCTGATGCTGTGATTGGCTAGTTTGACCACCCTGCCGGGCTCAAAAGGAGGCCTCCTAGAGGCAGAACTCTCTCTGACTGCTGGCTGAGGAAGGACTCGCTCCTGCAAGAGACGTGCTGCTACAAGAGACATGTGCTGCTAGAAGAGACATGCACTTCTGGGAAAGAGACTCAAGAGACACGCATTGCTGAGTGAGACACCGAGGGGCATGCACTGTTGGGAGAGAGACTGTGGGAGACTTTTGGCTGAGAGACAGTGGGCTGGGGAGAGAGACTGAGCATTTTTCCTAAATTTGAATTGTAGTCTGGTGCTTCCCTAATAAACCCCATAATCTGTGAGCTCTGTGTGGCCGCTGCAGCGAATTATCCAACCCAGAAGAGAGGTGGTGGGTGCTTTGGGAGGAACAGTTGGTGAAAGCGCTGGAGGGAGGCAGCATGTCTGGCCTTGCAGTAATAGGCCTTGGGTTATTGCTGGTAATCCTGTCTTCCTCTTGTAGGGTTAGAGGAGGTTGGAAGATGTGGCCTCCTTGCCGTTTCTGCAGGAATATAATTATATTGTACTGAATAAGTAATGAAAACCAAAATTTTCATTTGGCAAATGTGGTTATGGTTTGGAATACACAGGGACAAAGATATTGACTATTCCATAGTCAATGTGTTTCTTGATTTATTTTATTAGAATAACCCATATTTGTGAAATTTTTCTAGTTTTATAAGAAGTAATGCAAAAGTGTTTTAAAGATTTGATGTAAAACTGAGAAATGGCACCAGTACTAAATACACTGATTTCCCACTAATACTGATGCTTCCTGAGAAGTTGAAATTTAAAATGTCTTAAATATTTAGAAATTTTATTTCATTCTTAGGGACAAAATAAGAAATAATTAAGTTTATATCATGTAAGACTTACATCCATTTATTTCATTATCCCTTAAGAAGAATTTCTGTGCTGTTGTGCTTATGAGTTCTTGTTTTGTTTTTTACCCTTCAACTGTATCCAATGTCATAATATGTCCTTCAGCCATTACAATTTATAAATGATTAGCTTAAGGATAATTAAAGGTCAATCAAAAACATTTTATCTTACAATTAGCATTTGATCCTAGACATGGTAAGCATGGTAAGACTAGCCCCACCAAAAAATTAACTAAAGGAGATCAACAACAACAACAAAATCAACACTTCATTTTAGTCACTTCAGTAGTCTACGTACCCTTTTAATAGTTTAAAACATATTAAAATTGTTAAACAAAACTATATTTAAAAATATACTTAAGTGTATAATACAAAAAGAATAAAAATGATTCAAAAACTATGAAAAAAAAACATAAGACTAAATATTTTATAAATCCAAAAGTAAGAAAATAAACACAACAGAGAAAATCCTTAGGTATTTAATTCTTATATTTGGCAATAGGAGCTCTGGTGGTGTAATGCCTAAGGCATCTGACTGCTAACCAGAAGACTAGTGGTTCAAACCCATCCGCCACTCCTTGGAAGGAGGAAGGGGGAGTTATTGCTTAAGAGGTGCTGAGTTTCTGGGGTGATGAAAACCTATTGGAAATGGATAATGAAGATGGCACACATAGTTAATGCAATTAATGTCACTGAATTATACGCTAAGTATGGTCAAAATGGAAAATTTTTGTTATATACATTTTACCACATTAAATAAAATTACTTGCCAAAAATCACAGCATAGAACAGTAGAAAAGAGAATCTTCTGACGCATTCCTAATAAGCTAGGAACAAGTCAAAGTTTTCATATAGTGCTGTGTGGAAGTTAAGTTTGTATGTCAACTTGCCTGGGCCTGGTTGAGTGGCTGGGCAGCTGAATGTAGTATTCCCCATGATGAGACTGATAATCAACTCTACAGTAGAATCTACTGTGAGCAGCTGAGTAGCTACCACAGGGATGTGGTCTGCTTTCTGTATATAAGAAGAAGCCTTGGGGAATGGTCTCGAGCTTATGGCATGCTTGAACCCTGCATGTAGCTATGTTGTTGTTCAGCAGCCTGCCAGTGCCCTGGGACTTCCAATGGATTTGAATTAATGGCCTGCCATGTGGTTTGGTAACATCGGGACTGTGCCTTTTTACTTGACAACTTTGGGTTTCTCAGTCTCAGCAGCCAGCAGTTATCTGAGTGAAGAAAGCCTCTAGCTCCAGTGGGCCAGGAGCAGGAGGCAGAGCTGAAGCCCAAGATTGAGGAGCTTTCACCCAGTCCCCAGAGCCTGGCACTTTGAACTCGGACTTCTAGCCTCCCAAACTATAAGAGAATAAAACTCCTGTTTGTTAAGGCCATTGCATTTGTGGTATATTCCTGTCTGAGCAGTACTAGGTAACCAGAACAGTGCTGGAAATCCTGGAAATGTAATAAGAAAAAGATATGCAACTGAAAAGAAAGAGATAAGATGTCATAATTTGGAGATGATCCCATCATCTACAGAGAAAAATCAGTCAACACTTAAAACTTGTAAGTGAGCCAAGTTCCCAGATAAAAGATAAACTTTTCAACAGCATCTTTCTATACTGATTAACTAGAAAATGTAATTGAAAACAAGATACCACTGACAGCAAAAACAAGACAATGAAATTCTAGACTTACCTTGATAAATAAGAACATTATCCACAATTTTAAAAACATGTTACCAGAATATTAAAGAAGTCTTAAAATTTTTAAATACATCCCATAAAGATGCCAATATTTCCCAAACTGATGTACAATTCAAGCAATTTCAATCCAATTCTAGCTGGATTATTTGAAGAAACCCATAAACTAACTCTAAAGTTTATGTGAATGTAGTCCCATTTGCCTTCCTATCCCTGTTCAGCTTGTTATCATCTATGTATCCACTCGTAGATTATCATTATTACTGTTATACAGGTATATAATAGTATTTCCATTTGTTGCTATTACCTCTGTGTTCCTCCCAGTGTCTTCCTTCACCTTGATCATTTTGTGCTGACTTCCTTATTGTGTACTGCCTTTCCCTTCATCCAAGTTAATATACATGTCTACCCTCTAGTTAGTGATTTACCCTGCCTTCCCTTCCCTGGTAAACTTGAAAGAGTGTGAATACAGTAGAGAACACAGGGAGGAAATTTATGAAAACATCTTAGCCATAACCAAACACTGAGGGAATGAGTTTCTGGGCCTACGGGCTCAGAATCAGACTCTTGGGGGAAACCAAGGTTAATGGGCCTAACATACTCCACAAAGACAATGTTCTACACTTTATTTTGGTGAGTAACAAATGGGGTCTTAAAAGCTTGCCAGTGGTCGTGTAAGGTACAACTATTGGTCTCTCCCTGTCCAGAGCAAAAAAGAATAAAGAAAATCAAAGATTCAAGGAAACAACTATTCCAAAGGACTGAGAGACCACAGCCCCCAGAGACCCTGAGACCAGAAGAAATAGATGGCACCCAGCGGACCACTCTGAAAGGGATCAGAGTAGGAGGCCCTGGAAAGAGTGAGAAAAAATGTAGAACAAAACTTAAAAAAGAAAAAAAACCTAAGCTTACTGGTCTGACAAAAGACTATGGTCCTTAGACACCAACAGGCTTGCAATTGAACTCAGGCCCATGGCTCAACTTTCAGCTGAACAACAGATAGGACTATGGAATGAACAGTAACACCAGGGAGGCATGCACTCTTTAGAATAATCAACCATCTGAGATCAAAAGGGCAGCATATGCCCAAGGATAAAGCTCAGAAGGCAGGAATGGGTGGGAAAGAAGGACAAAGGGAAATAGTAACCACAGGGAGGAAGAGTGCTATTACATTGTTAGGTTTGCACTCCATATCACGAAACAAAAACCAACTTGCTCTGTAAACTTTCAAGCAAATCACAATAAAAAAATTTTTAAAAAAATAAGGTTTATGTGGAAGAATGTAAGTACAAAATACAGAACAGTACAAAAATAGCTACATTAATTTAAAAAAAAACAGGAGAGAGTCATACTACATGTTATTTAATACACCTCAAAAGCATTAAAAACACAGTTAATACTGATGCAGCAACAGACAGACAAGTAAGACATCTCAAAAACAGATTTTTGAAATATGTTCAAAAAAGCAGCAAGGAGGGATGGAATAGATTATTCACTAAATGATTTTAGGGAAACTTGAAAAAAAAAAAACACTGGGAAAGTTTGACTACTACCTCACAACTATGCAAAACCTCAAATAGATTAATTACCCAAACGTGCATATAAAATTATACAAAGATCAGAAGAATGTCTCTATGGTTTAAGGAGCCACAAAATCCTTAACTGTAAAACAAAAATGAATGAATGTGACATCAAAGTAAAGGATTTCTTTTCAAGGAAGTATACCATAGAACAAAAGTAACACATGGGTGAAAGCCTTAGAGCAGGTATTTGGGATATCTAAACATAACAAGGGATTGTATCTAAAATATACAAAAAACTTCTACATAATAATAAGAAAGGATTTTTTAAAAATCCAGTAACCAATAGAAAAAAGGATGAGAAAACCATTTATTGAAGAAGAAGCCTAAGTGGCTAACAAGTATATAAAGGCATGGGCAACCTTACCTGTCATCAGAAAAATGCATATTAAAACAACCTGAGGCAGTTCTATTCTGTCACGTGGGGTTGCTAAGAATCAAAATCAACATAAATACACCTAATAACAAAGCTTAAAGCATACATATTCTCTTATAAATATGATAGGTGCTTGAAGTATATAGGAATACTCCAAGATCTTTCAAGTTTGGTTCCAGACCACCACAATAAAGCGAATATTGCAATAAAGCAAGTCATACAAATGTTTTAGTTTCCCAGTGCATATAAAAGTTATATTTACACTGTACTATAGTCTATTGGGAGCTCTGGTGGCATAGTGCCTAAGGCATTTGACTGCTAATCAGAAGGCTGGCGGTTCAAACCAACCAGCCACTCCTTGGAAGGAAGATTGGGCAATCTACTTCTGTCAAGATACCGCTTCAGAAACCCAAGGAGGGGTCACTATGAGTCAAATGACTCCATGGCAGTGAGTTTGGGTTTGTTTGTTTGTTTGTTTGTTTGCTATGTATATCCTCAACAATAAAATTTAAAGGAAAAAAAACCATGAGACAGTCATCAAGGGATACTGTGTCACTATAAGGAGAATCTGATTCACTATGTAGGTCAATTTTCTCTCTCTTCTACTCAAGAAGCAAGGATCTGATCATAAAATCTGAGAGTTTTGGTTTGTTTAAAGACTGTTATCAAGGGTATCCAAAATTACAGTTTAGGAGTTTCTTTACTGGATCATTAAATTGACTGTTGGTTTCATCAATACATACACACACACACACACCACTTTATACCCAGCAGATGAGCAAAAATTACTAAATTTGATAATAGCACTGATAATGAGGACATGAGGAAGCAGAAACTCTCATTCAGTGCTATCAAGTATGTAGCTGTGGGAGCCATCCTATGGGGCCATTTGGCAAGTATTTATTGGTCAAAATGAATGTATGATGTGTGTATATCCTATGGTCCAGAAATCTCACCCTTGAGTACAGACCACTGCAGAGGTTGACAAGTTTGAAGACGTCTATCACAGCACTGTTTTGAGAACATGGCTAAATCTTAAAAAAAAAAAAAAATTCAAATAAAAAAAGAAAGAAAATTGGATCTAAAGTCTATATACATTTATAACACATACATAAACCAGAACACACCAAAAAAAAACTATGTATTTTACAAGAACACAAAAGTCTATAAACTAATCAAACATCTTAGAATAACTGCCTACAAGAAAAAAGGAAATAAAATAATAAGAGGTAGTTCTAGTGTATTGTGATAGCACACTATGAACTGGAAAGTGTCATTATTTCAACTGCCAAAATAGAAGGACAGGGAAATGTACTACAGTAACAAAACATAATGTCCATAAAAAAAAAAAAAATGAAGATAAAGTTTAACCTCACTAAAGCATATTATAAAATGATACTTAATAATCAAGATTACTGGTAGATGACAAGAGCTTTAACAACCTTCATCCCTGAAACAATGTCAAGCTTCTGTGAGCTGGATATCATTCTTACTTTTTAAAAAAATTAAATTATACCTGCCTAGTAATATCATTTGACATTGTCAGAGGACAAGTGGTAACAGGTCTATTTTTCTGAAATACAGAGGATCAAGGGGTTATTTGAAAGAGTCTTTTATCAAATCTCCCTTATATATTTCTTTGTTATAATATGTATATCATCAATTTTGTGTGTTCTCTTATCCTATCATGAAGAAGAATGTGGCATCAGGATTGGAAGAAGTCTCATTAACAATCTAAGATACGCAGATGACACAACTTTGCTTGCTGAAAGTGAAGATGACTTGAAGCATTTACTGATGAAGATTAAAGACTACCATCTGCAGTATGGATTACATCTCAATATAAAGAAAACAAAAAACCTCACAATTGGACCAATAAGCAGCATCATGATAAACAGACAAAAGACTGAAGTTGTCAAAGACTTCATTATTACTTGGTTCTATATCAACACCAATGGAAGCAGCAGTCAGGACATTAGAAGACATATTTCATTGGGCATATCTGCTGTAAAAGACCTCTTTCAAATGATGAAGAGCAAAGATGTTTCCAATCGCCTCATATGCATGTGAGAGCTGGACAATGAATAGGGAACACTGAAGAAGAGTTGATGCTTTTGAGTTGTGGTGCTGGTGAAGAATACTGAGAGTACCACGGACTACTAAAAGAACTAACAAATCTGTCCTGGAAGAAGTGCAGCTAGAATGCTCCTTGGAAGCGAGAATGGCTAGACTTTGTCTCACTTACTTTGGTCATGTTGTTAGAAGTGACCATTCTCTGGAGAAGGATATCATGTTTGGTAATGTGGAGGGTCAACAAAAAAGGGGAAGGCCCTCAACAAGATGGATTGACACAGTGGCTACAATGATGGGCTCAGGCATAGCAGGGACCATGAGGCTGGCACAGGACCAGGCAGTGAGTGTTTCGTTCTGTTGTACATAAGGTTGCTATGAATCAGAGATGACTCAGTGGCACCTAACAACAACAACAACAACCTATCATAGCAACAATCCACATTAACCTGCCAATGAGAATTGTTAGGTGATCAGTAGTGAGTTGTGGTTATCTGGGAAGATGTGATGACATGGATTACAGAGGATATAGTTAAGGAACTGAGGAAGGTTCCAAATGTGACTCAGCATCAATCTTTACTTTGACACTTGGAGAATATTTTTTAATAATTATACTATCTAAAATAGTTTGCTTTCATTCAGATCCATTTTATCACCACATTTAATTCACTGATCCTTTGAAGTAGTAGACACAGCGCACAGAATACCATACTACTCACAGTAAATTCTGTGTGCTGCTCAATTTTTGACAATGCTCTTATAACTATAATTTCTAAACGCACAGCTCTCTAAAGGAAGAAAAAAAGCAGCATTCAAGACTATAGCTAGGTTTAACTCTTAAACTATTGTTGTTGTTGTTATGTGCCATCGAGTTGGCCCCGACTCATAGCGACCCCTCCTTGGGTTTCCGAGGCAGTATCACTACGGAAGTAGGATTGCCCAACCTTCTTTCCGAGGAGTGGCTAGTGGGTTTGAACCTCCAGCCTTCGTGTACTTATATTTTAAATTATTGCATGGTGCCAAGAATATTTGGGTAGAAAGTCTAGACTCTACAACAGGATTTCTCAACTTTGGGCCACTGTAGGATGGTTAGCAGAAATCCCTTGCCTCTACCCACTAAATGTTAGTAGCAATCCCCCTTCCACCAATTGTGGCAATGAAAAATGCCTCCAGACATTCCCAAATGCCCCCCACCCCTAGTTTGAGACTCACTACTCTAGAAAAATTAGGTTAAAACTTTGGTCCAAAATTCGCAAAGAGTAATAAAATATTCAAGAATGATGCCTGACTAACCCTTGGACTGTTGACTCAAGAAGGAAAGGGGGAAAAAGGGATCCTGAAGTCAATCTTTTCCACAGGGTGGGGTCCTCAGAGAGACTGCAAGTGTGCCAGTCCCAAACTAAAATTTTTCATAACCAAGAAAACTGACATAACCTTTCCAAGAGCCACACATTTTGCATCCAAATGAAATGGGTTGGCTAGATTTCTGTCCACTGGCTCCAACTTTAAACGTTCTATATAGTCTACTAACCACAGGCTAAACATGGCATCATGGAAACATAACCATGACAACCCCTCAATATACAAAATATGCATGTGTTTATCCAAAGTCATCATTTAGGGGAAAATGCTACAGTCCAAGTTTTAAAATTTAAAGCATCTCCATGTAGTGAAAAAGGGTATAGTTAGAAAGTAAAAAAAAAAAAAAAAAACAAGAAAAACATTATTTCAAAAGTAAACACTCACCCTAACTTGCTAGATATTCAAAAACATGATTAATATATTAATGGTTTATCTACAGAAAGCCTAACACATACTGGAAGGTAGTAGAATATCAAATGCTGCTTTCTTCCTCCCCCAACTACTAATCTAAATTATATACCTCCCTTGAGTCCACATAAGAGTTAAGGTATTGGGCTCACTGAGGGTAGGCAAGAGAGTTGTTGTTGCAAGGTAGCTTCCTTTCAACACAAGGAGAGCCTGGGGACCAGTAGTGGGACAGCTCTGGGCTAAGGTTCTGACCCCAGTTGTTTCCATACAGCAATGACCCACAAATGGACCTGGATCTGTAAAGAAACAATAACATTAGTTTCCCTGCCCCAGGACATGAGCAGGTAGGGACAGGTCCTCTCAACTGGAGGTTGGTAGGAAAAGCATGAAGGAACCTAGGATCAGAGAAGCTTCCCCTTTGAGTCACAAGATGGGACAAGGACCTGCCTGAAGAGTCACTGCCACCCATAAAGACAGAAACCACTAAGCCTTCCATCACAGAAGGTAACCCAGAAGCTAGACATGAGCTCAATATAAAGTCAAGGAAAAAATAACCACATATCTAAGGGGGCCCAGCAGTCAGAGACAGTTTAACAAACAAGAAAAACTTCTTGATTTCTGATGAATTAGAGCTACTGGAGGAGACGAGAGACAACTTGAGCAAAAAAGAGTCCTTTAGGAAATTCAAGTCAATACCAAAAGACAAAAAAAATCCTTTTCATAACCACAAATATATAATCCATAAACTAAAAAATTCAGCAAATGACTCAATGATTTAAAGAAATGAGCTTTCAAGTCATGAAAAAGACAGGGAGGAAATTTAAATGCATTATTTCTTAGTGAATGAAGCTTGTCTTAAAAGTATACATAATGTATTATTCCAACTACATTACATTCTGGAAAAGGCAAAACTATAGACACAAGGACAAGATCAGTGGTTGCCAGGGGGTCAGGAAGAAAAGGTGGGCATGATTGGGTAGAGCACAGGGGTTTTTAGGGCAGTGAAACTATTCTGTACGTTATCGTGCATGATATTTGCCAAAACCCATATAACTGTACAATACAAAGAGTAAACCCTAATACAAACTAGGAACTTTAGTTAATAATAATATTGGTTCATGCAATATATGATGCAAGATGTTAATAATAGGTGACACAGTGCGTGGGGTGAAGGAAGAGTGTATGAGAACTCTGTACTATCTGTGCAGTTTTTCTGTAAATCTAAAATTGCTTTAGAAACTAACATCTAAATAAAAAACAAAATGTACTTTAAAAAAAACAGCAGATAAATTGAGGGACAGCATCAGCACTACCACAATTAGAGGCCTCAAAGAAACATCAACCACAGAGTAAAAATACACAGATAAAAAACATGAAAAAAACAAACTTTGAGGGCAGCTGTAAGAGAACTAAATACAAAGAAAAGGAACTGCAAAAAGAAGTGAGACAGTAAGAGTGGATAGGAAAGAAGGACAAAGGGAAACAGTAACCACAGGGAGGAAGTGGGAAGAGTGCTGTTACATTGTGGGGATTGCAATCAATGCCAGCAAAACAAAATGTGTATAAGCTGAACGGAAAACCAATTTGATCTGTAAACTTTCACCCAAATCACAATAAAAAGTTAAAAAAGAAAAAAAGTGAGACAATAATTAAACAAGAAGAATAACATTTCTCTGAGTCAGACTGGAACCTGACACTTCCGATGAAGAAAAGTGTAACAAGAAAAAATATGCCAAGCTTCCAGGCAAGAAAAAACTTACAACAGATTTGTCATCTATAATACTGCAAATGAGAAGCCTATGAAACATCTCTATAGACTTCAGGACAAAGTCTGCAACATAAAATTTCTATAGCCAGACGATAAATCATTTGCCTGCCAGGTAATAGAAAGATATTTACATATATGCAGAAATTCATAAAATTTGTTAACTATAAAGGCCATCTAAGAAAAGTATTTGAGAAATAAGTATAACGAAGCAGATCAAAGATTTTGAGATAGAAGATAAAGAGAAGAAACAATGGTCGATCAAGGAGCTGGGGTATGCAATGATGTTACATAAGGACTCTTACAATCAAAGCGGAAAATCTTGCAGGGAAAACTGTCAGTCCAGGCCCAAATTTGAGCTGCAGGAAAAGAGATAATGAAGGATATTCTATGCTGGTTATTCTGCTTGCCCCCAACAACAACAACAATGTATATCCCTAATGGAACACTGTGAACTATCCTTATACTTATGGCGCCAGAATTGCCATGGTCTAAATTCACTAGAAAAACAGAAAAGTATTCATTGAAGTCCATCATCACAAACCTGGAATATATTCCTTTTAACCACAAAATATCAGTCATTAGAGGCAATTACCAGTTGTTCTGATGGCGTTCCTCCTCTTACTCAACATTTCTTCCTTCCAGAAGCTTCATGTCTAAGTGGCTAAGTCTCATTTGATCAGAATTTATAGTACCACTCTTCCGTGCAAAGTACTGAATTCACTGAACATTTATTCCTTCAAGAAATTTCTACTGAGCCATCGCTAATCCTGAAGGCCCTCTGGTTGGTGCAGGCTGGTTTGGTAGCTCTCCTTAAGAAGCTTGTGGCAAAGACAGATGACTAATTACAAGTGAAGTACCACAGGAGTGTCCTTCTCTGAATACGTTGTCTAGGTAACACTAGCAGATGAATGTCACTGGAAGCAATTATTATGTCATAGAAAAGACACTAAGACTAAAGTGAGGATCTGGATTTAAGGCTCATCTTCCTTAGGCAGGTTACTTAGGATCTCTGATCTTCTGTTTTCTTGAATGTAGAATGCAGTTTTATGAAGTGAGGTAGAACTTAGGTATTCAATCTATGTTAAACTTCCCTTTCTTCCTTGAAGGGGCAAGTTTGCTTAGAGGTAAGGAAAGAAACTTTCATATATTGAACATATATGACAGGGCCGTCATTGTTCCTTTCCTCTTGATACCCTACCTTCCAGGTAAGTAAAGCAGCATAGGTAAAGGCTGGGCTGTAAAAGGCATTGATGGGGCCCTGATTCTGTCCAAGAATTGACTGCTAGAAAGATTAAGTTTAGAACCCAATATAAGAACATATAATGGAATTGAGGACATGGGTTTTATCTCATTTATGGTTTTACTTTTTTCTTTAACTTTTTATTGTGATTTGGGTGCAATTTTACAAAGATTTGTTTTACTTTCAACAGTTCATATACATTTTGTTTCACAACACTGAATTCCCACAATGTAACAGCTCTCCTCCCACCTCCTCCCTGTGGTTCTCCCTGCCCTGTGTCCTTCTCACCTAGGCATTCATGCCTGCCTAGCTCTCTCCAGTGCAAATGCTGCCCTTCGATCTCCTGTGGTTGACTGTTCCAAGGCGTGCATCTCCCTCGTATAGTTGGCTCCACTCGTTGTTGTTGTTGTTGTTGTTATATGCCGTCGAGTCGGCCCCGACTCATAGCGACCCCTCCTTGGGTTTCCGAGGCAGTATCACTACGGAAGTAGGATTGCCCAACCTTCCTTCCGAGGAGTGGCTGGTGGGTAGCCCTGTGTATTGTTTGCCTGAGAGTTAAGCCACCTGAGTGAGTCCAATTCCAGGCCCTAAGGGTAACTCGGAGCCATAGTGACAGGGGTTTCACCAGTATCTTTCTAACCAGTAATCCTGGTCTTTTTATAGTTTTGAATTTTGTTCCACATTTACTCTCCCACTCTATCCAGGATCTATAATTTTGACCCTTTTCTATTGGTTGGCATTGGTAGCCAGGTACCAACTAGGTCTTCTGGTCTCAGGGTCGTGTAGTTTGAGGTTCCCATGGTCCATTAGACCCTTGGACTAATTATTTTCATAAGTTTTTTCATTTTCTTTACTCTGCTTTGGATGAGGAGAAACCAAAAGACCCTAGTCCGTAACACCAACGTAGAATGTAGAACAATGTTTGTGTACTATGTTGTGGCAATTGAGCTTGATGCCTGTAGTAGTTCAGTTGGTATGTCAACTTGGCTGGGCCTGGTTGAGTGGCTGGGCAGCTGGATGTAGTATTCCTCATGATGAGACTGACAAATCAACTCCATGGTGGGATCTACCACAAGCAGCTGAGAAGTTGCTTTGGGTATGTGGTCTGCTTCCTGCATATAAGAAGTCTTGGGAATGGTCTCTAGCATATGGCACACTTGGACCCTGCATGTAGCCATGTTGTTGTTCAGCAGCCTGCCATGCTCTACCGACCTTGGGACTTACAATGGACTTAAGTTAATGGCCTGCCGTGTGTTTTGGTAACATCGGAACTGTGCCTTTTTACTTGTCAACCCTGGGGCTTCTCAGCCTCAGCAGCCAGCAGCTGTCTGAGTGAAGAAATGCCTCTAGCTCCAGTGGGCCGGGATCAGGAGGCAGAGCTGGACCCCAAGGTTGAGGGGCTTTCACCCAGCCCCTAGAGCCTGGCACTCTGAACTTGGACTTGTTGT